>NC_134407.1:9500718-9856551 GCF_038048845.1 Mixophyes fleayi | reverse complement strand
GAGAATGCCAGACTCTTCAGGGAGTGAGGGAGATCACCCCTAGTTCAGAGAGTCTCCCTGACATTCAGGGAGAGTTGGCAAGTATCATCATCATCATTTATTTATATAGCGCCACTAATTCCGCAGCGCTGTACAGAGAACTCACTCACATCAGTCCCTGCCCCACTGGAGCTTACAGTCTACATTCCCTGATATATAGACACACACTCACAAACAGACTGACAGACAGAGAGTATGCTCAAATCAGGACGGCTGGGGGGTATGATTTGTGAATAGCTCCCAACATTCAGAATCCTGCAAGCGGGTCGAAATATACCCGCCATATTATACACAAACTCCGCCCATAAACACCAATATTTGGTCAAAAACACCCACTTTTCCATTATGCCCCACCCCTTTTGTGGGTCACAAATCGGACATCCCACCAAAATAGGGACAGTCGAGAGGTATGACTCATGTCATCAATAGGGATTTTTTTCTTTCTTGTTCTATTTATTCACGCCCCATTATCCAAAGTGATTGGGCCGCCATGCTTCTGCATGGGACACATATTATACGTCAAATAACGTCGCTGCTGCGCTGTGTGGTTAACTCCGTTGTTGCCATAAATTTTACAGTCAAATAAAAATAATGGTCCCACAATACAGCCCCTAGCGGAGCGCCCCCCATACACCAGCCCCCGCGGGCTGCATCACTGCGCACAGTAATATAGGGAGGCGCTAGAGACACCCGTGGGTGGAGCCAGCCCACCCTCTGTGCCCCCTCCACCCCATTATACCAAGAGTAAAAGAAATAAACACAATTTGAAAATAAAATTGAAAATAATAAAATATTACCCAGCAGCCCTCAGTCACCACTTTATCACAGATACAATAAACTCCTGTGTTCTTCTAGCTTCATCTGTCCTGGTCCAAAATTAAGGGCAAACTAAGAAAAAAAATTGGCAAAATCAACAACTGGCGCCGACACCCGAGAGATGCTGAAAGCCGGGAGTCGGGCCACACCCACCTTCAGCGCAGCCGGCGCTTGTGATTGGCTGGCGGTGATCAGGACGAAGGTGGAGCTGCCAGGGCTAAACATGGCCGCCGCAGCTTCCCGCCCGCTCGGCGAACAGGTCTCAGACATTCTGCGCATGCGCCGCCTTAGTTGCTAGGATACGAAAAGGACGCGAATTGGACTCGCAGTGTCGGCAGCATGACTGAGGTGAGACCCGTGGGGGGGACAGTGTAATATGGGGGAGCCCGGGCTGTTTTCTGTATTATTATATATGTCACCCTGGCTGCTGGACGTGTCTATATCCCAGGTAGCTGACCTCCTGTGCTGGACATGCTGGGACTTGTAGTTCCACAGCAGCTGGGCCAGCCAGAAGTTCCCTGATCATCTGGTGGATGGAAAGTGGTGCAGAGTATATCTTATATTGTGGGAAATTATCATTATATGTCATTGCTGTGTTACACAATATGTTCTGTATTATAGTATAAAACACACACATCCATGTGTATATATATATATATATGTTCACCAGAGCTGTAACTGAGAATTCTAGCGCCTGGGGCGAGAAAGACAAATACCGCCCCCCTAGCCCTCAATTTTAACCAAATGAACCTAAAATATTCCTAAATTGCGCCCCCCCTTTTCAGCGCTGCACCCTGGGCGGTCGCCCCTATCTCACAGCCCTAGTTACGGCCCTGATGTTCACAATAGCTTCCATATATTCAACATAGAGAGGGCACTCACCATTTATGCTTCCATTTTCTTTTAATTCAATTCCATATCTCACATTATAAGTCATCGTTTCGGTTCTATACTTGGACCTTTGTCAGGACAGCAACCGCAAAAAAGGAAAGACGTCTATACCACTGAAACGTCAACTTAAAATGATTGTGTAATGTAATTGTATAAGAGGGACCTCACTTGGTTCTGTTAAATTGTGGTGATGATGGCGAACACTTCATCATCATCATCATCATCATTTATTTATTTATATAGCACCACTAATTCCGCAGCGCTGTACAGAGAACTCATTCACATCAGTCCCTGCCACATTGGAGCTTACAGTCTAAATTCCCTAATATAGACACACATTCCCACAGACAGACAGAGTGGGAGACAGGCAGGGAGAGACTAGGGTCAATTTTGATAGCAGCCAATTAACCTATCAGTATGTTTTTGGAGTGTGGGAGGAAACCCACGCAAACACGGGGAGAAAATAGAAACTCCACACAGATAAGGCCATGGTCGGGAATCAAACTCATGACCCCAGTACTGAGAGGCAGAAGTGCTAACCACTAGGCCACTGTGCTGCCCTATAAACAGTTAGACAGACAGTAGAAAAAAATAAAAATTAGGTAACATTTTTGTCAGTTAGTAAAAATATGACAATTTGCTGGTGGTGGTGCAAATCTGCAAATAGTATTCGCCAATATCTGAGTAGAGTTTTGGCAAAATATTTCCATTTTATAAGCTCTATTGCATTATATACTGCACAGTATTTCATTTCTAGATTACTACTATACAAGTAGTGTGTCAGTAAAATTTTGCTTGTTGCAGTAGATTTTTTTAAGGTGGATTTGACAGTGTTTGTGCTCCTTCTCGTATTCAATCTTCACCTCCTGCTTGTCAAGAATGTCATTAATTTGCTCTCAGTCGCTCCCCTGGTGACACATTGAAACTCTGGGTACGCTGCATGAAATGTTGTGTTCACCCTCCACTTCTGTCACTATGGGAGAAATTAAGTGCTATGAACGTTTGCATTAGAGCATGTTTGTCTTTGGCAATATGTAAAACGATCCCTGTGGAGCCTCTTTTGGTAGCGAGAACAGTTGATTATTTATATGAACAGAAAGCAGAGTCCTTTTGTCTATTGAGAGTGTTCTACTGTTTAGTTAAAAGCCATAAGAAAAATATTTTATGAATTGAATGTTAATTTCAATGGTACAGCATTGGGTATCTGAGAATTTTCACAAGGTAGTAATTTTCATGGATGACCTGTTACTGTGTGATTGGTGGATGACAAGGTGAGAAGCCTTCGCTACGCAGTCAGGTATAAACCGAACAACTACCTGTCACCCATCAGCAAATGCTTTTTATTCTCTTTCTAGTTGGAAATTACAGGGACTGTTAAGCAGCCCCATGTTCAGTAATTCCTTCTGCTCTTGTTCTTGCAGGAGAAGGTGGAGAAGAGCGCGACAGAGGAAAATGCCTTTGACGTTCTGGAGAAGGATTTTCAGGAGGTGCTCAACGAGCTCACAGGGGATAAGAGTCTGGAAAAGTTTCGGATCGAATATGAGAAACTTCACGGGGTCCTGAAAAAGTCCTATGAGAATGAAAAGCGTCTCATGGCCAAATGCCGGGAACTGAATGCCGAGATCGTGACTAATTCCACCAAGGTGGCCACAGCTCTGAAGCTCTCTCAGGACGATCAGTCCACCATTGCGTCTTTAAAAAAGGTAAAATGTCCTAACAGACGGCTTCTAAGTTGGGTCTTCATGTTATATATAATTCTATCTACTCTGAAATGTACATGGTCACTCACATTCATCAAATACTGACGTGATAGAAATTGCATAAATCAGTATATTTCACCAGCTTATTATTGTCACATATAAAGATAAAGGCTTCTTATATGGAGGATTAGAATACGCCCTTGTGACATTAGCCTAAGGGTTGGTCTTGCAGTATTTTATTAAATAAATCTCAATTTGACTTAGATATAAGAGATACTGGAACCAAAAGCCGGTCACAGCCGTCCAACATGGCCACACCCACCCGGACCACGTGAGCAGGGCCGGATTAAGGGAATGGAGGGCCCCCATTCCCCCGTGAGGGCCTCCCCCCCCCCCACCCCGGTTACCCACCTGCCACCCGGCCACGCCCCCGCCCTGATCAATAATGCTGCTGAGCTCTGTCAAGGGCCCCCTAGATGTCCGAGGCCCCTGGGCTGTAGCCCAGTTAGACCTCAGGTTAATCCGGCCCTGCACGTGAGGCCTGTGCAGCGTGGTCAGTAGAGGAACCTACACAGAGGTCGATATCGGTCATCTTCTAACTGCATTTACCAACATACCTTATAATCATCCTCAAGGATTTCATCATGTTAGTTTCCAGCCACTAATGCTGCAGTATCCATCCTCCATCAGACTGTAGCAATGTGTCTCCTACACACAGCAGCCATTGTATAGGCTGAGTCATTTCCTGTGAGAATGCAGCTTATGAATTTACCAGGAACCTTGGGGCTGTCACTGCTTCCTAGCGATTTTATAGGCTGCCTTTTTGAGACTTTTCCTACAGCCCCCCTAAATGGCTGCCTCTTTTAGTACCTCACCATTGTCCCTAGTTAAGTTAAGGGCCATGTGAGGAGGTCTGTGGGCCATGTGGTGAGGTCTGGGGTCACGTGATGAGGTTTGGGGCCATGTGAGGAGGTCTGGGGACCATGTGGTGAGATCTAGATGCCATGTGAGGAGGTCTTGGGGCCATGTGAGGAGGTCTGGGGGTATGTGGTGAGGTCTGGGGCCATGTGAGGAGGTCTGGGGTATGTGGTGAGGTCTGGGGCCATGTGGTGAGGTCTGGGGGTGATGTGAGGAGGTCTGGGGGCCATGTGGTGAGATCTAGATGCCATGTGAGGAGATCTGGGGGCCATGTGAGGAGGTCTGGGGGTATGTGGTGAGGTCTGGGGCCATGTGGTGAGGTCTGGGGGTGATGTGAGGAGGTCTGGGGGCCATGTGAGGATGTCTGGGGGCCATGTGGTGAGATCTAGATGCTATGTGAGGAGCTCTAGGGGGCATTTAGAGAGGTTTGGGGAGAATGTTGGCGCATGTGGGGGAGTTTTGCACTACATGTGGGATATGAGGGTTGTGGGGTCTGTCTGTATATTGATGCATTTTGTGGAAAGTGGAGGTCTGAGGTCAGAGTGGCATAGGGTGTAAGTTTGGAACAAGTGAGGGGCATGTGGGGACATTTTGAAAGGTACTAGGTAGTATAACCCATATTTGGCATTTGGCAGTTCTCAAGCTGTTACCTATTTGTGGTTACAGGACCCGCCAGCGTGTCTAGACCAATAACAGCTCGGGTGCATAGGGGGGGGGGGGGGGACGACCCTGTCACAGTAATAATGGGTGGAGAGGACTATTGAAACAAAAGAGGTTGTCCACTTTTTGACCAACCATTGAAATTATGTAAGAAGTACATCAGCAAAACCACAGGTATATATTTAATTGATGCCAAGGCCTTTGGTTGAGCTTACAAAGTGTTTGCATCCATTCTGTTAGTACAGGGACTGGCCTGGCTCCAGCATCAACCTGGTCAGAACCATCACACGGGCCGCGTGGCAGAGATTTCTTCCAGAAAGGGCATGGTGCACCACGTGACCGTCATTTGCCGCTCTTCCTGTCCTCTCGTTTTTAGCAATCACCCTGGGCCCCCACCGTTCTCCTCGTGTCTTGATTACCAGCCAACAATCTGTTGTATTTGGCGATTGAAGTCTTTTATCCTTCCTAACATTTCACTTTGGGCCCCACAACTAATTACACTGCAGGTTTGTGTATTAAAAACCCATCCTATATCGCCAGCCGGAGACGTCATTTTTATTGTGCAGGAAACCCATTAACTTGTTACTTTGAAAATGAAATTGCATTTTCCCCCACTCTGTAATTCTATGTAAAGCCCTCAATGCAAAACCATCTGATAAGGACATGATGCAGGTGATTTGAATGTTAATTTGAATATCTTCGTCTTCCTCGTCCTCTTTACAGAGTGTGTAATGAAATCCACATTACAGGAAAGGAAACACGTTGATCAGGTTTATTTCACCTAATGAGCTCTCTGCAGCTTCAAATGACACCGGTTTCCTAATTTTTATGATAGTCGGATGTCACAGAATACTAATAGGATAAAATCACAGGTTTATTGGCAGATATCATCGTCCTGCTGCATATTCTGCTCAATGAACATTTCGGGAGTAGTAATTGCAGACCTAATACTATACACTGATACAGCGACAGATGTGATCAGGAGAGATTACAGTCAGAATAGATCACAGGAGGGAATGAGCAGCTGAAGAGCAGGATATGTTCCCCACATTGACTCTATATCTAAATCATGTTCCATACATCTAAAGAACATTTCCAGAATTCGCACATATCTTACACAAGACACTGTAAAAACCTTAATTCATGCCCTTATCATCTCCCGCATGGACTATTGCAATTCCCTCCTTACTGGTCTTCCCCAAAACAGACTCAAACCCCTACAATCTATTTTGCACGCTGCGGCAAGACTGATTTTCCTTGCAAATCGTTATTCCTCTGTTGAATCACTCTGTATGTCTCTACACTGGGTGCCTGTTTTCTACCAAATCCAATATAAAATACTCTTACTAACCTACAAGGCCATCAACAAAGCTGCACCAACATACATCTCCTCTCTTGTCTCAAAATATGTCCCAACTCGGCAACTCCGTTCTGTACAAGATCTGCGTCTCTCATCCACCCTCATTACATCCTCCCATTCCCGGTTACAGGACTTTTTTTGGGCTGCACCCACTCTATGGAATTCTCTCCCTCGCACAATAAGACTCTGGTCTACAAACTTTTAAGCGTTCTCTGGAAACCCACCTCTTCAGACAAGCTTATAATATTCCTCAACCACCCTCTTAACCTCACTACATTACCCTATTACCACCCGTTACACAATTTCACACAAGGCAACTACCCCCCAACCAACATTGTTGTGTGACAGGATCATTTAACTTATGAGTCACTTTTACCTTTGCAGTCTGGCTGGGCTGAAATGCAAAATGTATACTTAACCTCATGTGTCAAACTCCCATTGTCCCATGGATTGTAAGTTTGCGAGCAGGGCCTTCTCACCTCTTTGTCTGTTTTACCCAGTTTGTTTATTAGTTTACTGTGTTTGTCCCCAACTGTAAAGCGCTACGGAATATGTTGGCGCTATATAAATAAATGATTATGATGATGATATATAAATAAGCCAGAAAACATCAGTGGTAGGAAACCTGCTCCTTGATGGATTAAATCTTTCATTAAGTAAAATGGGCAGCCTAGATAGACCAAGTAATTGTAATTTAATTGTTGCTGCATCATAAAAATACATACAAATATTCTGTATATTTAAAGGGTACCAGTCACAGACAGCGGGATCTAATGATATCCATGATAAGTTCGCCTATCAGTTTACTGGGAACCGGCCACGTCACTGAGCTAATTTCCGGGTTGAATAAGCATTCAGGACATTGCGCACTATCAATTCTCTGGGGGGGTATTCGATTGTCGGCGAGTTTGTTTTTTTCCCCGCCGCGTTAGAAAAAAAAAAATCTCCCGTGGGTTTTTGCTGGCAATAGCGACCGTTTTGAGTTAGCGCAGCGGGAATACTCCTGCAATTCAATTGAAAAAGAGGGAACGCGTTAAAAATTGTGTTTGCGAGATTTTAGGGGAGTGAAGGGGAGTTTTAACGCGGTCATATATAACACAAAAAAAAAGGTTTTGCATACATTTCCATACATTAGATTGCATTACACATTGATAATATCTACTTTCTTTAACGTATTTTTTTATTGAACTATTTTTTACCATACAATCATCTATACCATGTCAAAACACATTACTGCATTCATATATGTACCAAAAACATACATAAATATAATTAATTAGTGATTTATTTTTTTTATTTCATTATTTTTTCACAATAAAATCAACGTACACAAGTTAGGCATTAGTGAGAAACAGAAGTTTAACTCTTTTTCCACATTATTACATGATTTTAAATACTTTTCAGAGGTTTTTTATTTTTATCACACCCCAAAGAGGTGCGAGATAAAACAGCATTTTTTTTCCTGTGTAACGCGCCGCGTTAAAAAACAATTGAATAGCTTTTAGCGCGGCTGCCTCTTGCACACCCTATACTTTCAATAGACCTTCTACAGGAGCGCGAGAGGACCGTTTCATCAAAAATAAACGTAGCGTTAAAAATGGAATTGAATTGCGGGTAAAGTTAACCCGCTCGAAAATGATAAAAAACAGCGTTAAAATGACAACGCGGTCAAAAAAAACTCGCTGGCAATTGAATACCCCCCCTCTATGAGCAGTTACATTACTGAAGCCACATTTTGTTCACTATTGGTTCAGCTCAGACGATGGCTTCCTGCACTGTGGATGCAACGAGCCCTTTAAATGAACATTGTATTTTTTCACTATAATTCTTGAGTTTGTTTTACCACTCAGCACATTTATCTGCTATCTTAGGAGATAGAAAAGGCTTGGAAGATGGTGGACACAGCTTACGAAAAGGAACAGCGCGCAAAAGAAACCGTTCATTCTCTAAAGGAAGAAATCAATAATTTGACCGCGCTGGTGGAGCAAGGATCGGGATTATCAGTGGGCCAGGAGCACAGGCAAGGAGATCCTGAGAAATGTCTATATATGTTTTCTATAGATCTCATCTAGATATCTGCGGTCTATAGTGGTCATGTATATGCCGTCCTTAGCAGAGAAATAAAACAATGTCGCCCTTTAAAAGTTCTGCCCTAGGCTTCAGCCCAGTTTGCCTACATGGTAAATACATGGTAAACACAGACTTGTTTATCTTGTAGGTAGACAGGTACGGTGGCTCTCCAGGTGTTGTGGAACTACAAGTCCCAGCATGCCCAGCCAGCTATTGGCTGGCAATGCATGCTGGGACTTGTAGTTGTCTAGGTCTGCACTAGTGTATCGTTGTGTAATAAGGATTATAAAATCTAACATGCTGGTATCTCCTAGTAACGCATACATACATATATTATTTTCATTTAGCTTAAACGATTTACTCAACATTAAGGAGGAACTGAGCAAAGAGAGAGATCAGCTGCTGTCCGAGGTGGTCAAGCTGCGTGAAAGCCTGATGCAAGTGAGCCAGCGGCAGCTGGAGGCAGAGAGGCTGAAGGAAGAGGCTGATCAGAACATTGTCCAGGTGAGGCTCACGGACCAGACCTGAGGCTTCATAAATGTGTTTCATTGTATAAACCTCAGACGGGGCTACAGCTAAGCAGTGCATTGTAGTCCCACCATCCACACACACACTGTACAATGTTATTGAAGACACAACTAAACAAGGGGATGGATGCGTTCTATAGCTAGTTTGGTGATGGAGTCATGTAATATTGATAAGTTGCTGATAGTCACAAAGCATTTCATAAACGTGATGAGAAAGTGCCAGCAATACAGGCTGTATAGTCTATGTGCCCCTCTCCCTGTGTCATGACTGCAGCCCACCCAGCTGACCGTCCCTCATCTATGCCCCCCTCTCCTCTCCGGTCTTTTTATTTCCCTTGTTTGTTCTCCATGTCCACTCTGATGTCCTCCTGTACCTTTGTACTGAACGTGGCCCCCTCCGGTGTTATGTTTATGTCCCCCAATGTAGGGTAGGTAGGGTTACTCCTCAGCCATGTAGATCGTCATCGGTCTGCAGCTCCGTTCAGTATCCTTGGACCAATTATCACTCACAAAGACGGCTGATCAGCAAACTACCGCAGGCACCTTCTTTTTGACATGTTGGTGACGCCTGTGCCGTCGGGCTGTAAATGTCCGTCAGTGAGTGCTAGCTTAGCGCCCACAACCCTCATCAGACTCGGGGCACACGGCTCTCTCTCTGGGTGTGCATGCCCAGTGACCCACAGTATGTTGGATAACAATTTTTCTGAATATGGGGCTTAGTCTTAGATAATGCAGTAGGCACTATGTGCCTGAGTCATTAAGGAGAGCAAAGCATAAGAAAGGAGTTACTTTGCACCTGGGCAAAACCATGTGGAGGGGGAGGTAAATTTAAAATGTGATGGCAGATTTATATTTGGTGTAGAGCATGTCCTAGATCTACATCTTTAAATTGCAATGTAAAATTGAAGCTATCAAGTATTTGTGTCCTACATGAAAAAACAGTCAGTATTTAACTTACGTGCAAAATCATAAACTAATTTGCACCCCTTGCATTGTAACATGGTTTGTCCCGGAGAACATTTACTCCTGTGTTTGCCTTGCTCTCCTTAATGAATCAGGGATAATGTATCATCTATTGTAAATAATAAGGACATTGGAGTGTCCATCATGCCCTCTTACTCCTCTGTAGCAGGCTGCCGTGTTAAGACGGAGGAGTTTCTCTAACAGCAGACACAGAAGGCCTGAGTCATTAAGGAAAGTAAGGCAAAAAAAGGAGTAAGTTTGCTCCTGGACAAACCATGTTACAATGCAAGGGGTGCAAAATAGTTTATTATTTTGCACATAAGCTAAATACTGTCTGTTTTTTCACCTAACACCCAAACACTTGATAGCTTTATTTTTACACTGAAATTTAAAGTTGATCTAGGACACGCCGTATCTCAACTATAAATCTATCCCCACATTTTAGATTTTACCTCCCCGCCTACAATGCAACATGGTTTTGCCCAGGTGCAAAGTTACTTCTTTTTTCTGCTTTGCTCTCCTTAATGACTCAGGCCCAGAGTGACTGACAGTTTGATAAACTTACATTGCAGATATGCTCTTTGCTAATTGGTTGTTTTCTTCACAGGGGCAGGGCAAGTGATTTCATAGTATCTGCCGGGAAATGTCACATTAATACTGAACAATGTATTTCACCTTCCTGGATCATATCTGAACATTTACATTTTGGAGGGTCTTTTAAAGTGTCATTAATTTTTTCACACTTTGTTGTCACACATATAAGCTATAGTACTGTATATACAACCCTATACATAATTAGCCCTCTAAGTTTCTTTTCGTTCATAAAATTTGAAGGCTGTGTCCACCTTTGTGAACATTTTTTTTAAACATATTTAAATATGAAATAACAATTTTGTTTTCCAATTAATTCCTCACCTATCTGCAAACATACAAATTATACATTCCCCATTAGAGTGTTTATAGCATTACCTAAACAAGTCCAATGCATGCAGGCGCCACTGTCATTAGTCTAAAGACTAATTGTTACAGAAGTAAGAATTTCAGGAGCGGGTGATGAGGACTATTATGCTATAACCATTTCTACGCTGTGTGATTCTAGTTACAACAAGATATCCAGGGGCGCCAGAACGAAGCATCCAGGGAATCCCGTAAGAAGGAAAAGCTGGAGAAGGATCTGAAGAATGTCCAGAACGAGCTGGATGGCAAACAGGCTGAAATTAAGTCCTTGCAGCAGACGTCACAGAAGAACAAGGAGGAACTTCAGAAACTGGAGCAGCAGCTCAAAGAACATAAGGTATGAAACCAGACGAGACGTTACCCGCCAGCCCCACTCTGCAAATGCAGATTCATGTGTGAGGTACAATACGGGGTCCCCTCTCGCCACTGGATGGGGCATGGCTATGGTCATAGGACGTGTGGCTAGATTCCCAGAAATACAATTCTTCAAATAAACATCTAGGGAGGTCCAAAGCAGCGGATATCACCACCCAGTGGTCAGCAGTAAGGTCGGAGGTCCCATGTAATGTGGGTGTAGCAGTTACACTGCGCATGTGCCGATCCGACCGCGAGTCTTCATGATATAACGCCCAACGCTGTCACAGTCAACGCTTACTAGACGGCAAGCAAGGCTGATAAGTTGCGGCCAAAGTTAGCCGAACTAAACACAGAAAACAAAAAGAATTTGACCTTTAAGTAGAAGTTGGTTCTCATATATTTTTCCACATATATTTTACTATTTAGGAGCTAGTCTAAAATTTTAGGAGCCAGACACATTTTAATATGTTATCTGGTAATAAATTGCAGACTGTACACATAGGGCCTGATTCATTAGGGCATGCAAAACAAATGGATAATGCGTTTTTCAAAAACGCGCATAATTCGGGCACATGTATACATGTCATCACTAGCAATCGACGCTTACACCTGCTCTGTAGCCGGTGGAAGTGACTCAGCTAAAAAATACGCACCTTAGAGATGCCAAAGCTTGAGTAGGACGCTGGTCCGTGCGCTTTTCCTTGGGACCCCCTTGCTGTACATTACCCACGTTAGTCCTCCCTTTCCATCCACGTTTCACCCATCAAGTCGTAGGCAGCCGGAAGTGTCATTTACGTGTGAACATGAATTGCATTCTTTGTCAAAAGTCAGTTTTGCGCACGGACAGATTGAAAATATGCAAAATACGCCACGTAAATGGACTTAAGTTTTTTAATAAATCAGACCCATAGCCTCCACCCACATTACATACAGCTCACCCCATTACAGACATTACACCCTCTTTATCCACATCACAACCCTTCTTTATCCCCTTCTATCTCCACCTCAAACCTCATCTTCATCGAACTCCTCTATCTCCTTCTAGTCCATTCCCTATCATCCCTCTCACTGCTCAAACCTGTTCACCTCTCACCTCACCATCATCCCCTTCTCTATCCCATCATCCTCCTCTCTTCATACTCCGCCTCCTGCCTCAGTCTTATCATCACTTCCTGATGAGTCGATGAGCAGAACCTTATTGAATACTGGAAAACAAAATGGCTGCCTCCACTGTCTGTAGACGACAGGATATTTAATCAAGTCTTCAAGTTTCAAGAGGATTAAATAAAATGTAGATTTCTGTTGATAAACTTTACGGAACCAACACTTGCAGTTATTGTAGTAATTATTACCAGCACGTTACTAAGGATCAGTGTTAATCTTCCAGTCACGCTTGGCTGTAATTCGAGGTCTAGCTAAGAATTTCACCTCCGCCCTTCAGCTGGAAGAACACGCGTCAGCGTTACACTTATGTGCAATGATTACAGTGACACGCAGCCTCCACTTTACTGAATGTGCATTAAATATTAATTAGTTTTTACAATTGAAGCATGCAGGAAAAATGATCTGTGCTCCGACACGAGGACACGCCCCGAAGCCGGGTGTTGAAGACCTGTATTTGCTTTATAAGTCATTTATAGCATTCTGCTTGCTTATTTCAGTGACTTGAGTTGAATGAGCAAAGTAGTCTGCTCAATGTGGAGACAGCCATTTTGTGAGCTGAAACCATACGCATCAAAGGGCAGCTAACCGATTCATGAGAGGGCAGCCTATGAGAACGTTAGGAAGGAGTGACATCACTGAGGAACAGTGGAGGTGGCCATTTATTGGGCTGAACCAATAGTGATGGCAGCTGTGTATGCATGCTACAACATGTGTCTGCATGCTATGACATGTGTTTGTGATCAGCAAACTGTAAAAATGTATTTTATGCACAGTGAGGAAGCAGCCTAGCAACTTTCTATGAACCAGTATAGTACCAATAGATTGTGGGAAAGCAGACTTGGTTCTTATATTCAGGGGGTTGAGGCCTCTGCTTGGTAAGAGACCAGACCATAGACCAGTAAGTTTAACATCTAGATCTAGATTTAGATCTATATGGGGGATTGCCAAAGGAAAGGTAAGTTCTACAAAGTACTATAATCAGCAACAGTCAGAATGGATTTATGAGATACTGATTTTTTTTGTGCTTTAAAGCAAATCTCGTTGCATTTTATGAAGAGTAGGAAATTCGTCAGTGTAGTATATTTAGATTTATGGAAATTGTTTTACACTGTGCCTCACATGTGCATAATATATAGATTATAGACTATTGGTCTAGAAAAGCAGTAGGTAACTGGATAGAATACTGGGTAAAATAATTGCATCCAGAGGATATCATACACGAAGCACACATGGGGCTTGATTTATTAAGGCACTCAAAACGACCGTAAATTTAGTTTTTTTTTCCAAACGTATGTAAATTGAGCATGTGTATGTCCGTGGTTATCTAGGAGCGGATCTGAATCTATATCTGTTGTTCAATATGGGTCTAGGTCCGCTCTGCTCCAACAGACAACACACTGCAGGATACGTCCAGTACATATGTGGAATATAAAGTCAGAAAAAAACATACTTAATTTTTTATTACGCCCCCCCATAAAATACTTTTATGAGGATGTTGTTGATGTTTACTATGCATAAAATATATTTTTACAGTTTGTTGATTGCAAACACATGTAGTAGCATGCAAACACATGTTGTAGCATGCATATCCAGCTGTCATCACTAGTAGTGAGCACTTACACCGACCAGTAACTGGTGCAAGTGATACGACAGAAAAACTTGAATCAGACTCTGCTGCGTGCACTCGAGTTTGGCACACCCTTACTGTACAGTGACTACGTGCATGCACCCAGTCCCCTCCCCGTTCTGCCCATTAAATTGTAGCCAGTAGTAAGAGTAATTTGTGCTCGAAGATGAATTGGATGGTGCTGTGTTCTCTGGTGTATGGTCCAGTTCTGGGCATGCGCAGAGTGATTTTGCGGAAAATACGGCACGTATCGGCATTCACGTTCATTAATGACCTCGATGTGCAGCGCAAAACATGAGAGAGGCATCAGCAGGCTTGCAGATATATACATTGCAGGAATGGAGCAAACATTCGCTAAATGGTGCACAAAGCATCTATGCAGATAAACAATCAAAAGCAGAATGGTCTTTGCCCCAGTCTATGTAGACAGTGGAAAAACAGTCACATTTGTGTAAACTAAAGAGTTACATCTCTGCATTTTCTGCATCCAAAATGTCCTATGTTTATTATATAAAGTCTTCCTTTTCTGTTATAATATGGAATGTTATCTACTGACACCTGTCTGTATTCCATGAATCTCTTGCAGATCCTAAATGAGAGAGTAGCCAAAGAATTAGAGCAGTTCCAGGTCAGAAACAGCAAACTGCAGCAGGAGAACGAGCAGAACGTTATCACCAACGAACAGCTGACTCAGGAGAATCAGCAGAAGCAGCTGGAGTTAAAGGTGAAGTACGGTGTATACATTTCTCGGATTTCTTCCTGGTCTTCTCCGTACATGAATTCTGTCAGACACCTTTGTGTGACTTGGTTTTATTGTCATTGTTTCCTGATGATCAGTCTAGAGAAGAAGAGATCAACCAGATGCGTCAAGAGATCTCCAAACTGTCCAAGGTCAGAGAATCGCTCCAGAGAAAATACAGACAGTTGGAGGAACAGAAGATTGAGGTGGAGCAGCAGAGAGAGACCCTGAAAAACCAAATCACGGGACTTGAGAGAGGTAACGTCTGTCACATTCCTGACTGTCCGGAACTTCTACCTGGCGAGCCTGTTCTGGTGTTGGAGAGATGATAATACTACAATGTAGGTGACCTGGAACATCTAATCACCTCCTCCTCACTGGCCTCCCCCACTCTCATCTCGATACCCTTCGATCCGTCCTTAACGCTGCAGCTAGGCTTATTTTCCTCTCTCGCCGCTCCTCTTTTGTCTCCCCCCTCTACCTAGCCCTTCACTGGCTCCCATTCCCCTTCAGAATCCTCTTTAAGCTCCTCACTCACCTACAAGGCCCTCGCCAACTCCACTGCGCCCTACATCTCCACCCTCCTCTCTATTCATGCTCCATCCCGCCCTCTCCGTTCTGCCTCTGACCGTCGCCTCTCTTCCCCCCTTATAACCTCCTCCCACGCGCGTATCCAAGACTTCGCCCGCGCTGCCCCCCTCCACTGGAACAAGCTCCCTCCCTCCATCAGAACTTCCCCTAATCTGTCCAGTTTCAAACGGGCCCTAAAAACCCACCTTTTTCTTAAAGCCTTTCTGTCTCCCACTTAACTTCCTACCTTATCTTCTGCCTCTGTCCCCCTACTCTCCCTCTCTCCCCTGCGTCTCTCAGTTTGTCCACCCCTCCCCTTAGATTGTACGCTCCTCTGAGCAGGGCCATCTCTCCTCCTGTTTCCACCACTTCTAACTCTGCTCTCCAGCTACTTAGCCCTCCTCCTCGAGGGTCCTCCACCCCACTTCCACTCTCGCTCCCTCCTCCCCCCTGGGGGTCTCCCTGTCTTCCGCGCCCTCCTTCTTGGGCCCCGTCGTTTGCGGATCCTCCCTCCCCCTTCCCCGCCCTCTCTAGCTGTGCATTGAGCGTACTGAGTTGCTGTGCTTACTGTTTACTGTATTGTGCTGTCTCCCATTGTATTGTAATTTTGTTTGTCTCTGTACGGCGCTGCGGACGCCTTGTGGCGCCTTATAAATAAATATTAATAATAATAATAATCTAATGCGCTTACCCAGTCTATACGTGTCTGAGAGGAAGTCACTTAGGAAGTGCCAAGAAACCGCGTTGATTCTACCCCTAGATGGCCCGCGAAGGGCACTTCCAGGTCCTCTCTTACTCTCCGGTATAGGTAGCCACCTCCACAACCTAAAGGTGTACCTAGGTGGGGCGAGATAATCTCCAGAGGTGCTCTGTGGAGAAGTGTAGATGTCACATTGAAGTCCAGCCTCCTACCACTTTAGAATCACCCCTTTTATTAAATAACGGTTTTCCAGTTTTCTCCTAAAATACTGCTCGTTTTAGTCCAATTTATGGCCTAAATTAATCATGAGAGTGACGGGTCATTAAAATTACATTTTGCATTTTGTGTGTGTTGAGCTTTTTATTACATTACTCAGACCATACTATAAATGCCACGGTACAATATGGAGGCACAAAGTGAGTCCCATTATGTGTATAAGGTGAGACTCAAGCTAATTTCAATCATTCTAAAATCTTGTTTCTGCAGTGATCAGCAGAACTAGGCGCACTGGTGACTATACTCCATATTGTGCCATGATCACCTTCATTTCGGCCAACTTTACTTCTCAGCAGACGCAGGCACCTTGCCTTGTGAACCTAGGTCATCTGCACAAATACAAGAGCACAACTTTAGATTTTTGGAATCTGAAGCATTTTAAACTAATTTAAGCCCCTTACCCACTGACATCAAAGATCAAGCCCTGCACGGGTGAGGTGGCAGTGTCGTTTGGATGCCAGCTGCTCAATTTTATCGCATTCATTGCGTAATTCCCCTGACCACGTTCCAGCCATCGGTGCAGACGTTACACGATTACGTTTCACATGCGGAGTCACTGGTGTTAGTGGTAAAGAGATTTACGTTGCTCTCTGTGACCATTGTTACACTTTATTTTCTTCATAAAGCCTCAATGTTTGTGACAAAATGATTCTGAAATTGAATCCAGTTAAAAAAGTAAGTATTTAACTATGTTGCTTTTGTTTCAGAAAATAAATGTCCAGCATTTCATTGAACAATCCATAGCGACTAGTTTTTGTCTACCTAAATGTTTGATGTTTTCAAATCAAACTACTTTCCCTTCCATTAAGTAAGACAATTTAAATTAATTCCCCAAATTCTTACAATTTTAGTTTACATTTTGTGTTTTGTACATTTGTCTTCTCAACTTTGTCAAATATATTGCTCATCTTTTCTGTTACTTATCCAGGCAGTACGGTTTAATTAGTTGCCCTTGCGTACAACACAGATCTGTTCTGCTCTCTGCATTGTATAAAGCTGCTCTGTGTCTTAACCAAGGGCAATGGAAAAAAACACATATACATGATATAAAGGCCTTTTAAAAAAGCAATATATTTTGTGACACCTGGGGGAGAAGATGTACAATCCCATAAGTTAGTCATCTAAAGGTGACCTTTAACCTATAAGTTGCCGCACGGCACACCTGTCTCACCTTTACAGAGCGGCTGTAATTGCGCCGACAGAGGGGATGTAAGTGTCACGTTGTCGGCGTTACACTCTCTATGCGCCACAAGTAATATGTCTTTGTTGCTCTAGAGCTGGAGTCTGCGCAGAAACAATCGGAGTTGGATAAGAAGGCGGTGGATGAGCTGGTGAGGGAGAGGGACATGCTCAACAAGGTGAGTGACAGCTCCAAGCAGCAGCCATACATAATGGATCAAAGGAGGGAACAGAGATACCTGCTGCAATGTACATTTACTGCGGAAATCGCCAACCTTTGTGCAAGATGAGAAGTGTAACTACTGTACGCGC
Organism: Mixophyes fleayi; assembly: GCF_038048845.1. NCBI lineage: Eukaryota > Metazoa > Chordata > Amphibia > Anura > Limnodynastidae > Mixophyes > Mixophyes fleayi. The sequence goes on along the minus strand of NC_134407.1, from coordinate 9,838,726 downwards.
TGCATCCATATGGGGCTAGTAAAGTAGCGGCCAGTTACATAGAGCAGGCGAACACTTATAAGGACTACGTGGTGGGTTTCAGCAATTTAGGGATTAAAGTCCTTCCTCTGTACCATGACCACCGACGGCTACACAGATTCCATGACAACATCTATACAGAGATATAGAAACAGCAAACAGACAGCGGATCAGAGGACAATAACATCACAGGGACTGTAGACTTTAAAATAATTGCACCTGTATTTAAGCAGGGGTTGCTGGTTACAGTCATTATCAAGGTGGCTTATGGAACTTGAAACATGGAAGTCTCAGTGCTGTGTTCTCCCTCTATCCCACCACACGGTAATGAGTGCTTTATAGTACTGTTAATGACCAGGCTACTTATTGCCCTCGCTGCAGGCTCGGCACCTATGTTGGGTCTCAGTGTATAATATTTACATGGTTAGACAGAAGTCCTGGATTCTGGCTGCCCGTAGATTGCTGGATACTTAAAGTGCTCACACAGCAGCTCTGTCTCATGGTGTGATTAACTGCTGATTATGCAAAGTAAGATGACTTTCAGGAATATCATCCTTTGTACATTGATCTCTGTGATTGCCCAGTGCGTGAAAACAGTTGTTACGCTGCGTCCTTGGGCAAATGGAACAATCATAATTAAGTAGAATATGTAAAGTTTACTGTATTAAAGTTATTCTGTGTGTGTTCAAATTGTTCTATGTAAACATTGTTTGTGAAAAGACCTTTCGATTAAAATGAATCAGATTGTAGTGTGTGGGGGTATGTTTGTAGCTGGTCACAGATACTGGAATAAGGTTCTCTATGTGGGGCAAAGAGGAATGATTACAGTACACGTATATGTCATTAAGAGCTTTTCTTAATAACAAATAGTATATGTAGCATACCTTAAGGGTGTTGTATGGGGGGTATTTATATGCTAGAAAAACTGTCTTATTTATGAGACATTTTATTATTTTATGTTCTCTATAAGTGGTTTCCTCTGGTGATTGCTTCTCTTAAATATTCCCAACATCATCACCATTTATTTATATAGGGCCACTAATGCGGCAGCGCTGTACAGAGAACTCATTCACATCAGTCCCTGCCCCATTGGAGCTTACAGTCTAAAGTCCCTAACACACACACAGACTAGGGTCAAGTTGTTAGCAGCCAATTAACCTACCAGTATGGTTTATTTTTGGAGTGTGGGAGGAAACCGGAGCACCCGGAGGAAACCCACACAAACACGGGGAGAACATACAAACTCCACACAGATAAGGCCATGGTCGGGAATTGAACTCATGACCCCAGTGCTGTAGAACAAAAGTGCTAACCACTGAGCCACCGTGCTGCCCACATTCCATTAGTTACTATGTGGAAGTATACAAAGAATGCGGGAACAGACCCTAACCACAAGAATATACTCTGCGTCACATGACGTCTAGCGCAGCGTTCCACAGAGGCCGTAGCATCGTTGTGTGGACATAAATAATATGATCTGTGTGTATACTTATTGGAGGGGGGCAGATAACTTCTACAAACAATGATTCCACCAAGGGGAATATTGGAAGTTTGATGGTATGTAAGAGTGGGAATGTGTCCCCAATTGTGATACTTTGGTAAAATATAAAACATTAACGTTGGCCCCTCCCCCCTAGAACCTGCTGAAAGCTGCCAACGCCACCCAGAAGCAGCTCAACCTCGTCAAACTCCATGACCAGTCCAAGAAGAACCTGGAGGAGGAAATTGTCAGCTACAAAGAGGAGGCCCAGAAACAGCGGAAAATCATCTACCAGCTGGAGAAGGAGAGAGATCGTTACATTAACGAGGCCAGCGAGCTGACGCAGAAGGTGTGTCCTCCTGTGTGTCTGTACCGTAGATGTCCGTTCACTCAGTGACACATATAATGTGGATGTAACTGGATAAACTGTTATATTTATAACTTAATTATTGGATCTCTCATTGGCATTCACCGTAATTTAAGAATAAATATGTTAAGATCTAGTAAGTGGTTGAAGTAAAGAGCAACGTCATCTGACACCCTCCCCGTGGCCTTATCTAACGTTAACCTGACACCCTGTGTGGCTGTGTATCTGCCTGGCACCTCTCAGTAGATATACACCCCCCTGGCACCTCTCAGTAGATATACACCCACCTGGCACCTCTCAGTAGATATACACCCACCTGACACCTCTCAGTAGATATACACCCACTTGACACCCGCAGTAGATATACACCCACCTGGCACCTCTCAGTAGATATACACCCCCTGGCACCTCTCAGTAGATATACACCCCCTGGCACCTCTCAGTAGATATACACCCACCTGACACCTCTCAGTAGATATACACCCACTTGACACCCTCAGTAGATATACACCCACCTGGCACCTCTCTGCAGATATACACCCACCTGGCATCTCTCAGTAGATATACACCCACCTGGCATCTCTCAGTAGATATACACCCACGTGACACCTCTCAGTAGATATACACCCACCTGGCATCTCTCAGTAGATATACACCCACCTGGCATCTCTCAGTAGATATACACCCACCTGGCATCTCTCAGTAGATATACACCCACGTGACACCTCTCAGTAGATATACACCCACCTGGCATCTCTCAGTAGATATACACCCACCTGGCATCTCTCAGTAGATATACACCCACCTGACACCTCTCAGTAGATATACACCCACCTGGCATCTCTCAGTAGATATACACCCACCTGGCATCTCTCAGTAGATATACACCCACGTGACACCTCTCAGTAGATATACACCCACCTGGCATCTCTCAGTAGATATACACCCACCTGGCACCTCTCAGTAGATATACACCCCCCTGACACCTCTCAGTAGATATACACCCACCTGACACCTCTCAGTAGATATACACCCACCTGACACCTCTTAGTAGATATACACCCACCTGACACCCTCAGTAGATATACACCCATCTGGCACCTCTCAGTAGATATACACCCACCTGACACCTCTCAGTAGATATACACCCACTTGACACCCTCAGTAGATATACACCCACCTGGCACCTCTCAGTAGATATACACCCACGTGACACCTCTCTGCAGATATACACCCACCTGGCATCTCTCAGTAGATATACACCCACCTGGCATCTCTCAGTAGATATACACCCACCTGGCATCTCTCAGTAGATATACACCCACTTGACACCCTCAGTAGATATACACCCACCTGGCACCTCTCAGTAGATATACACCCACGAGACACCTCTCTGCAGATATACACCCACCTGGCATCTCTCAGTAGATATACACCCACCTGGCATCTCTCAGTAGATATACACCCACCTGGCATCTCTCAGTAGATATACACCCACGTGACACCTCTCTGCAGATATACACCCACCTGACACCTCTCAGTAGATATACACCCACCTGACACCTCTCAGTAGATATACACCCACTTGACACCCTCAGTAGATATACACCCACCTGGCACCTCTCAGTAGATATACACCCACGTGACACCTCTCTGCAGATATACACCCACCTGGCATCTCTCAGTAGATATACACCCACCTGGCACCTCTCAGCAGATATACACCCACCCTCTGTGGTTATGTGTCTAGTAGATGCCCTACCACACCGGTTGTAGATTTGTGCCCACTTGACACCCTCATCTCGTGCCTTTATTGAATGTTCATCTATATGTCCAGCACCCTTCTGGACTGGGGTTACTCTACGGTGGCTTATTTCAGCTAATCCCTTATATACTTATACTTATATAAAAGTTTACAGACAAAATGAGAAGCCTCTAAGATGTAACCAGATGACAAAACTTCCCTAATATGTTCCTACATATGACAACTTGATGCAAATGTAATAATATATGAGTCTTAGCTGTAGTAAGTTTTGCTTTTCTGTTCCAGTAGAATTGCTGTGTCTTTGTCTTGTTCTGATTACATGGTGACCGATCACTCATATTCCAACAAAGAGCTTTTATCAACAGAAGTTTCACAGTCTTCCATAAGTCTCCATCACAGTGCACAGTTCCTGCTTCTGTTAGACCAGTCTGTATAAATATGTCGCTCTTGTCTCCAGGTTCTTCAGCACATGGAGGATATCAAAGTGCGGGAGATGCAGATCTTTGACTACAAGAAGAAGATTGCAGAGGCGGAAACTAAGCTGAAGCAGCAGCAGAATCTCTATGAGGCTGTGAGATCCGACAGGAACTTATACAGCAAGAACCTTATTGAAGCTCAGGTACTTCAATGATCAGTGACCTGTCAATGTAATATATAATGTGATCAATACGGTCAATGTAATATATAATGTGATCAGTGCGGTCAGTGTAATATATAATGTGATCAATGGGGTCAGTGTAACATATAACGTGATCAGTGCGGTCAGTGTAATATATAATGTGATCAGTGAGGTCAGTGTAATATATAATGTGATCAGTGCGGTCAGTGTAATATATAATGTGATCAGTGGGGTCAGTGTAATATATAATGTGATCAGTGGGGTCAGTGTAATATATAACGTGATCTGTGCGGTCAGTGTAATATATAATGTGATCAATGGAGTCAGTGTACTATATAACGTGATCAGTACAGTCAGTGTAATATATAATGTGATCAGTGGGGTCATTGTAATATATAACGTGATCAATGGGGTCAGTGTAATATATAATGTGATCAGTGGGGTCAGTGTAATATATAATGTGATCAGTGGGGTCAGTGTAATATATAATGTGATCAGTGCGGTCAGTGTAATATATAATGTGATCAGTGGGGTCAGTGTAATATATAATGTGATCAATGGGGTCAGTGTAATATATAATGTGATCAGTGCGGTCAGTGTAATATATAATGTGATCAGTGCGGTCAGTGTAATATATAATGTGATCAGTGTAATATATAATGTGATCAATGGGGTCAGTGTAATATATAATGTGATCAGTGCGGTCAGTGTAATATATAATGTGATCAATGGGGTCAGTGTAATATATAATGTGATCAGTGGGGTCAGTGTAATATATAATGTGATCAATCGGGTCAGTGTACTATATAACGTGATCAGTGCGGTCAGTGTAATATATAATGTGATCAGTGCGGTCAGTGTAATATATAATGTGATCAATGGGGTCAGTGTAATATATAATGTGATCAGTGGGGTCAGTGTAATATATAATGTGATCAGTGGGGTCAGTGTAATATATAATGTGATCAGTGGGGTCAGTGTAATATATAATGTGATCAGTGGGGTCAGTGTAATATATAATGTGATCAATGGGGTCAGTGTAATATATAATGTGATCAGTGCGGTCAGTGTAATATATAATGTGATCAGTGCGGTCAGTGTAATATATAATGTGATCAGTGTAATATATAATGTGATCAATGGGGTCAGTGTAATATATAATGTGATCAGTGCGGTCAGTGTAATATATAATGTGATCAATGGGGTCAGTGTAATATATTATGTGATCAGTGGGGTCAGTGTAATATATAATGTGATCAATCGGGTCAGTGTACTATATAACGTGATCAGTGCGGTCAGTGTAATATATAATGTGATCAGTGCGGTCAGTGTAATATATAATGTGATCAATGGGGTCAGTGTAATATATAATGTGATCAGTACAGTCAGTGTAATATATAATGTGATCAGTGGGGTCAGTGTAATATATAATGTGATCAGTGCCGTCAGTGTAATATATAACGGGATCAGTGGAGTCAGTGTAATATATAATGTGATCAGTGGGGTCAGTGTAATATATAATGTGATCAGTGGGGTCAGAGTAATATATAATGTGATCAGTACGATCAGTGTAATATATAATGTGATCAGTGCGGTCAATGTAATATATAATGTGATCAATGGGGTCAGTGTAATATATAACGTGATCAGTGGGGTCAGTGTAATATATAATGTGATCAGTGCGGTCAGTGTAATATATAATGTGATCAGTGGGGTCAGTGTAATATATAATGTGATCAGTGCGGTCAGTGTAATATAAATTGTGATCAATGCGGTCAGTGTAATATATAATGTGATCAATGTGGTCAGTGTAATATATAACGTGATCAATGGGGTCAGTGTAATATATAACGTGATCAGTGGGGTCAGAGTAATATATAATGTGATCAGTGCGGTCAGTGTAATATATAATGTGATCAGTGGGGTCAGTGTAATATATAATGTGATCAGTGGGGTCAGTGTAATATATAATGTGATCAGTGGGGTCAGAGTAATATATAATGTGATCAGTGGGGTCAGTGTAATATATAATGTGATCAATGGGGTCAGTGTAATATATAATGTGATCAATGGGGTCAGTGTAATATATAATGTGATCAGTGTGGTCAGTGTAATATATAACGTGATCAATGGGGTCAGTGTAATATATAACGTGATCAATGGGGTCAGTGTAATATATAATGTGATCAGTGGGGTCAGTGTAATATATAATGTGATCAGTGGAGTCAGTGTAATATATAATGTGATCAGTGGGGTCAGTGTAATATATAATGTGATCAGTGGGGTCAATGTAATATATAATGTGATCAGTGCGGTCAATGTAATATATAATGTGATCAGTGGGGTCAGTGTAATATATAACGTGATCAGTGGGGTCAGTGTAATATATAATGTGATCAGTGCGGTCAGTGTAATATATAATGTGATCAATGGGGTCAGTGTAATGTATAATGTGATCAGTGGGGTCAGTGTAATATATAATGTGATCAGTGCGGTCAGTGTAATATATAATGTGATCAATGTGGTCAGTGTAATATATAACGTGATCAATGGGGTCAGTGTAATATATAATGTGATCAATGGGGTCAGTGTAATATATATAGTGATCAGTGCGGTCAGTGTAATATATAATGTGATCAGTGGGGTCAGTGTAATATATAATGTGATCAATGGGGTCAGTGTAATATATAATGTGATCAGTAGGGTCAGTGTAATATATAATGTGATCAATGGGGTCAGTGTAATATATAACGTGATCAGTACGGTCAGTGTAATATATAATGTGATCAGTGGGGTCATTGTAATATATAATGTGATCAATGTGGTCAGTGTAATATATAACGTGATCAATGGGGTCAGTGTAATATATAACGTGATCAGTGGGGTCAGTGTAATATATAATGTGATCAGTGGGGTCAGAGTAATATATAATGTGATCAGTGGGGTCAGAGTAATATATAATGTGATCAGTGCGGTCAGTGTAATATATAATGTGATCAATGGGGTCAGTGTAATATATAATGTGATCAGTAGGGTCAGTGTAATATATAATGTGATCAATGGGGTCAGTGTAATATATAACGTGATCAGTACGGTCAGTGTAATATATAATGTGATCAGTGGGGTCATTGTAATATATAATGTGATCAATGTGGTCAGTGTAATATATAACGTGATCAATGGGGTCAGTGTAATATATAACGTGATCAGTGGGGTCAGTGTAATATATAATGTGATCAGTGGGGTCAGAGTAATATATAATGTGATCAGTGGGGTCAGAGTAATATATAATGTGATCAGTGCGGTCAGTGTAATATATAATGTGATCAATGGGGTCAGTGTAATATATAACGTGATCAATGGGGTCAGTGTAATATATAACGTGATCAGTACGGTCAGTGTAATATATAACGTGATCTGTGCGGTCAGTGTAATATATAATGTGATCAATGGAGTCAGTGTAATATATAACGTGATCAGTGGGGTCAGTGTAATATATAATGTGATCAGTGGGGTCAGTGTAATATATAATGTGATCAGTGGGGTCAGTGTAATATATAATGTGATCAGTGGGGTCAGTGTAATATATAATGTGATCAATGGGGTCAGTGTAATATATAATGTGATCAGTGCGGTCAGTGTAATATATAATGTGATCAGTGCGGTCAGTGTAATATATAATGTGATCAATGGGGTCAGTGTAATATATAATGTGATCAGTGCGGTCAGTGTAATATATAATGTGATCAATGGGGTCAGTGTAATATATAATGTGATCAATCGGGTCAGTGTAATATATAACGTGATCAGTGGGGTCAGTGTAATATATAATGTGATCAGTGCGGTCAGTGTAATATATAACGTGATCAGTGCGGTCAGTGTAATATATAACGTGATCAATGTGGTCAGTGTAATATATAACGTGATCAATGGGGTCAGTGTAATATATAATGTGATCAATGTGGTCAGTGTAATATATAACGTGATCAGTGGGGTCAGAGTAATATATAATGTGATCAGTGCGGTCAGTGTAATATATAATGTGATCAGTGGGGTCAGTGTAATATATAATGTGATGAATGTGGTCAGTGTAATATATAACGTGATCAGTGGGGTCAGAGTAATATATAATGTGATCAGTGCGGTCAGTGTAATATATAATGTGATCAGTGGGGTCAGTGTAATATATAATGTGATCAGTGCGGTCAGTGTAATATATAATGTGATCAGTGGGGTCAGTGTAATATATAATGTGATCAATGGGGTCAGTGTAATATATAATGTGATCAGTAGGGTCAGTGTAATATATAATGTGATCAATGGGGTCAGTGTAATATATAACGTGATCAGTACGGTCAGTGTAATATATAATGTGATCAGTGGGGTCATTGTAATATATAATGTGATCAATGTGGTCAGTGTAATATATAATGTGATCAGTGCCGTCAGTGTAATATATAACGGGATCAGTGGAGTCAGTGTAATATATAATGTGATCAGTGGGGTCAGTGTAATATATAATGTGATCAGTGGGGTCAATGTAATATATAATGTGATCAGTGCGGTCAATGTAATATATAATGTGATCAATGTGGTCAGTGTAATATATAACGTGATCAATGGGGTCAGTGTAATATATAATGTGATCAATGTGGTCAGTGTAATATATAACGTGATCAGTGGGGTCAGAGTAATATATAATGTGATCAGTGCGGTCAGTGTAATATATAATGTGATCAGTGGGGTCAGTGTAATATATAATGTGATCAGTGCGGTCAGTGTAATATATAATGTGATCAGTGGGGTCAGTGTAATATATAATGTGATCAATGGGGTCAGTGTAATATATAATGTGATCAGTAGGGTCAGTGTAATATATAATGTGATCAGTAGGGTCAGTGTAATATATAATGTGATCAATGGGGTCAGTGTAATATATAACGTGATCAGTACGGTCAGTGTAATATATAATGTGATCAGTGGGGTCATTGTAATATATAATGTGATCAATGTGGTCAGTGTAATATATAACGTGATCAATGGGGTCAGTGTAATATATAACGTGATCAGTGGGGTCAGTGTAATATATAATGTGATCAGTGGGGTCAGAGTAATATATAATGTGATCAGTGGGGTCAGAGTAATATATAATGTGATCAGTGCGGTCAGTGTAATATATAATGTGATCAATGGGGTCAGTGTAATATATAATGTAATCAGTAGGGTCAGTGTAATATATAATGTGATCAATGGGGTCAGTGTAATATATAACGTGATCAGTACGGTCAGTGTAATATATAATGTGATCAGTGGGGTCATTGTAATATATAATGTGATCAATGTGGTCAGTGTAATATATAACGTTGTCAATGGGGTCAGTGTAATATATAACGTGATCAGTGGGGTCAGTGTAATATATAATGTGATCAGTGGGGTCAGAGTAATATATAATGTGATCAGTGGGGTCAGAGTAATATATAATGTGATCAGTGCGGTCAGTGTAATATATAATGTGATCAGTGGGGTCAGTGTAATATATAACGTGATCAATGGGGTCAGTGTAATATATAACGTGATCAGTACGGTCAGTGTAATATATAACGTGATCTGTGCGGTCAGTGTAATATATAATGTGATCAATGGAGTCAGTGTAATATATAACGTGATCAGTGGGGTCAGTGTAATATATAATGTGATCAGTGGGGTCAGTGTAATATATAATGTGATCAGTGGGGTCAGTGTAATATATAATGTGATCAGTGGGGTCAGTGTAATATATAATGTGATCAATGGGGTCAGTGTAATATATAATGTGATCAGTGCGGTCAGTGTAATATATAATGTGATCAGTGCGGTCAGTGTAATATATAATGTGATCAATGGGGTCAGTGTAATATATAATGTGATCAGTGCGGTCAGTGTAATATATAATGTGATCAATGGGGTCAGTGTAATATATAATGTGATCAATCGGGTCAGTGTAATATATAACGTGATCAGTGGGGTCAGTGTAATATATAATGTGATCAGTGCGGTCAGTGTAATATATAACGTGATCAGTGCGGTCAGTGTAATATATAACGTGATCAGTGGGGTCAGTGTAATATATAACATAATCAGTACGGTCAGTGTAATATATAATGTGATCAGTGCGGTCAGTGTCATATATAATGTGATCAGTGCGGTCAGTGTAATATATAACGTGATCAGTGGGGTCAGTGTAATATATAATGTGATCAGTGGGGTCAGTGTAATATATAATGTGATCAGTGGGGTCAGTGTAATATATAATGTGATCAGTGTGGTCAGTGTAATATATAATGTGATCAATGTGGTCAGTGTAATATATAACGTGATCAGTGGGGTCAGTGTAATATATAACGTGATCAGTGGGGTCAGTGTAATATATAATGTGATCAGTGGGGTTAGTGTAATATATAACGTGATCAGTGGGGTCAGTGTAATATATAACGTGATCAGTGGGGTCAGTGTAATATATAATGTGATCAGTGGGGTCAGTGTAATATATAATGTGATCAGTACGGTCAGTGTAATATATAATGTGATCAATGTGGTCAGTGTAATATATAATGTGATCAATGGGGTCAGTGTAATATATAACGTGATCAGTACGGTCAGTGTAATATATAATGTGATCAATGGGGTCAGTGTAATATATAATGTGATCAGTGGGGTCAGTGTAATATATAATGTGATCAGTGGGGTCAGTGTAATATATAACGTGATCAATGGGGTCAGTGTAATATATAACGTGATCAGTGGGGTCAGTGTAATATATAATGTGATCAGTGGGGTCAGAGTAATATATAATGTGATCAGTGCGGTCAGTGTAATATATAATGTGATCAATGGAGTCAGTGTAATATATAACGTGATCAGTACGGTCAGTGTAATATATAATGTGATCAATGGGGTCAGTGTAATATATAATGTGATCAGTGGGGTCAGTGTAATATATAATGTGATCAGTGCGGTCAGTGTAATATATAATGTGATCAGTACGGTCAGTGTAATATATAATGTGATCAGTGCGGTCAGTGTAATATATAATATGATCAGTGGGGTCAGTGTAATATATAACGTGATCAGTGGGGTCAGTGTAATATATAATGTGATCAGTGGGTCAGTGTAATATATAATGTGATCAGTGGGCAGCACAATGAATGTAGAATGTAGAAGACACTTTAACTTGAGCTGGGGGCATTACCTTCGTTTACTAAGTGGTGTCATATAAGCCTATCTTGTCCTTTGGACTGGTCTTCTTATGTCATTGATGATTGATGAACTTCCCCCCAAAATGGTTGCGTTTTGCTAACCCGCTTTTATAACCAGGGAGGGGTCTATATTTTTCTGCTCCTTTATCTCCATTGGGAATGGTTGAGTTTTAGTTGCCCCGTCACTTTACATCAAAATGAAACATTTAAAAGTCATTTAATAATAAAATTGTGTTTTTACATCTATTTTGTGACAGGTGCCTTTATCTCCATTTGTTTATATGAATCTTTCCTCCACTAATAAACACTTGTGCCCCAATAGGATGAAATAACAGAGATGAAGAGAAAGCTGAAGATCATGAATCACCAGGTGGACCAGCTGAAGGAAGAGATCACCACCAAGGAATCCGCTCTGCTCAAGGTCCATCTCGACCACCAACGCATAGAGAAAGAGAAGGAGGCTCTGAAGGTTCGTTCCCTGTCTGTGGATCTGAGAGGTGGTTTTCTTGCTCAGATCTCGTCCATGTACTGTTGCTATACTATGTGTGATGTTACCATGTCCTCCGCTGCTCCTCATCCATGACCTATCTCTGGCCTCCGTCAGCCGTCCTAGGGGTATATTTACTAATCTGCGTGTTTGAAAAATTGGAGATGTTGCCTATAGCAACCAATCAGATTCTAACTGTCATGTACTAAATAAGTGTCAGCTAGAATCTGATTGGTTGCTATAGGCAACATCTCCACTTTGTCAGACCCGCAGTTTAGTAAATATACCCCCTAGTCTCTAATGCATTGCAACGGTGACAGATTGCCAGTTGATCGATGGGAAAGAGGAACAATCGATCAGTTTAAACTCCTCTCCCCATCATTCCTCACACTTGTCATATTCATTCAGAATCTATAACATCTGCTCTCCAGTGTATGTTCATCTGTTATTCCCACCAGCCCAGAATTCAGCCGCTGTGGGTTTTGACAGCAGTGTTTGTGCAGCTTAATTATTTAGCAGGGAATGTGTCCAGAACTCATCAGCACATTAGTCAGGGCCCCCGGGCAGTACAGCCAGGTTATTACTGCGTTCCTGAGCTCTGTGCAGACAGTCACAGTGAGCAGAAGCTGCACCATCGTTACCATCCAGGAGGCTGAGCGCTGGAGCACTTGTAGGTAGCGTTCTATATGGTGAAAGTCGTGTCTGTCTAGGTGTTAATAGCCAATAATAAACACATTGTAACACGGAGAAAGTAACGACACACGCTAATACGGAACTAGGTCCAAGGTGAAAGCGGAGATTTGGCTGCTTTCAATGCACGTTTCACAATGCTTAGTAAACACAAGTGAAACGCTAAGTAAATAGATCACATAATGCTATATGAGTAAGTAGACACCAACGCGGGCAAGAATGATTATCTTGCTTTAGTATCCTTGCTGTGTGAACGATCCTTGCTGTGTTCTCTATTATGTAACACCGATCAACTTCCCCCTGGGATGCTTTGGGAACAGACGATAACCAAGTACGATGCTTCACAATCATGTCTATATATAGATTTATTATGATGTTCTCAATACACCAACACCTGGAATTATGATTCTACTCTTCTGTATTAGTAAAAATAAAAGACATATAAATGCCAGATAAAGTCGTATTACTTGCGGGTAGACGGTGTAAATGGCGGCTGACGATGATGATGTACCAAACCTCTTGCGACTGGCTACTTGCGTTTGCACCGCTGAAGCTGATTGGTGCTTTCTTCGTTGTTCGAGCATATATTATAATTAAGTCTGCGTGGTTAAAAAAAAAATATTATTTTAATAATTTTTTTTTCCGTGAGACGGGGAGTTGTATTAGAGAGGTTATTGATGCCTAACAGCGAATGCGATTGTTACACATGAAACAAATGGATACAAATATGGGCACAAGTGAGACATAAGTGTCTGTGGCGTATGCCATGCGTAAACCGAGTACATATGTTACTGGTTACCTTTTAACGTAAATTAAACGCATTTTGCGGCCAACTGTGTATCAGGCCATAAGTGTATACTAAATTAATTTATAACAGACACTTCTGCTTTAACACCGCTGCAAATGTCAGAGTTTCAGGACTGATTCTCTTCTCTCATTCCCAGCCTACACGGAAACAACCGAGGCGCTGCGCAAAATCCTCTTGTGTGTAGCGGTGTAAGATTTGTGGTAGAGCTGAAGTTTACACCTACCGGTGGGGGGAGTGAGGGCGTTGTTCAGGAAGTACCGACCCAAAGACTCCACTTTATGGTTCATTTAAGTCATGAATGAGGCTAAATCGAGCAGAGTTTTAGGAGAAAATGTACATGTTTGATTTACTGAAAGGGGCGGTTGTGGTATGAGGTTGGACTTTTTGCAGAGGCGTCTGGTGAGAGTGGGGTGTATCCGTTCAGACCTGACGCTCAGATGCTAACCAACGCGTTTTGCCCTGAACTCTCGGTGCGTGTTGTATATGAGGTAGAGAGACTGTAGAGAGACTGTGTTAACACAACTTTGATTTCTTAAATGGGTTGAGACCCCAGCACAATGTTTGTGGTATCCTGGTTATCATTGCATGGGGAGATCTTTCTCAGATGTAAATAGAGATTGTGACCCAGTTTGCCTCTGAAGAAGGAGAAGCTGAATGCAGAGGAAGCAGGAAATGATGGATGGAAATAGCAGCAATAGACTTGATTTACCATCAGCTTTTCCTATATTTGAGTGCAGTATATCTCACTGTGGAATAACTAAGGCTAGTAAGTAAAATTATTGAACATATTTATCGTAATGAATAATTATGTATATTTCTCATATTCATTTGCAACAGCTAATAAGCTTAAGTTTTTTTTTAAACATTTAGTTTACAGTCATTGACATTATGATATTGTGTTTGACATATTCTGGGGTGGATATAATTTAGCAAACTACTCAGTGTTGCACCCCAGTATTATCTTATATACAGTACACATGTAAGCACACAGCCGTTAGTCTTATATACAGTACACACAGCACAGAGACATTAGTCTTATATGCAGTACACACAGAACACAGGCATACGTCTTATATACAGTACACATGTAAGCACACAGCCATTAGTCTTATATACAGTACACATGTAAGCACACAGCCATTAGTCTTATATACAGTACACACAGAACACAGGCATACGTCTTATATACAGTACACATGTAAGCACACAGCCATTAGTCTTATATACAGTACACATGTAAGCACACAGCCATAAGTCTTATATACAGTACACATATAAGCACACAGCCATCTCCCAGTGTCCCAGTTTATGGACCGGTGATATACCCAGAATGTGCCTATAGTGCTGTGTCCTCTAAATCTGACATTGTCTCCATATATCGGGCAGTGGTCACTGTGTCTCTTTTCTATAACAGGCCGAGCTGCAGAAAATGAAACAACAGAACATCGAGACCAAACAGTTCATTGACAACCAGGAGGCAGAAGAGAGGAAACTCCTGAAGATCATCTCTGAGGCCGACGCTGAGCGACTACGACAGAAGAAAGAGCTGGATCAGGCACGGCTCTCATTTCTTACACATTATAACCAATACCCCTCATGTACTACACATTCCATAAATACCATTATCATCCCAGCTGCCTCAGCGTCCTCCAGCATCTCACTGACAAATCTAGTGCTGCAAAGGGTTTCACAGAGAGTCAGGAGCATCCGTCTGCTGAAGACATGTCCAGTTCACAGCTGTCAATCTTTCATATAGGGCTAGTTAATCTTACACAAAAGCAAAGTTAGCCAGTTAGGTGTTCTTACCAGAAACACTTTGCTGGACTGACATCATTGTGTTTAGATCCCAAATCTCCTCTGTTACCATGTAAAGAGATTTGTGCAGGTGTCAGAGACACTTCTCGTGACCAAGCCTTTTACCAAAATGTAATTATTCAGAAATTGAGGCGCATACGACGTAGCTGTTCTTAATCCAAGTGAGACACTGGGAACTAATTAATAAGAGAGTTCTATTGCGTTGTGTCTCTGTATGACTTCTCCCACTCATATGAAATGATCTGTCGTTGTGTGCAGGTGATCAGCGAGAGGGATATTTTAGGTACCCAGCTGGTCAGGAGAAATGATGAATTGGCTTTGTTGTACGAGAAAATCAAGATCCATCAGTCCATCTTGAATAAAGGAGAAAGTCAGTACAAACAGAGGGTGGAAGACGTTCGACTCCTCAAACTGGAGATAAAGAAACTGAGACGGGAGAAAGGAATCCTGACCAAGACGGTGGCCAATGTGGAAGATCTCAGGTACTAAGGCCTTCATGGATGGTTGTATTAACTCCTCTGTCCATATGTCTAAGGCCTTCATGGAAGGTTGTATTACCTCCTCTGTCCATATGTCTAAGGCCTTCATGGATGGTTGTATTAGCTCCTATGTCCATAAGTCTACGGCCTTCATGGATGGTTGTATAAGCTCCTATGTCCATATGTCTATGGCCTTCATGGATGGTTGTATTAGCTCCTATGTCCCTAAGTCTAAGGCCTTCATGAATACTGGTGTAATCTCCTATGTCCATAAGTCTAAGGCCTCCATGGATGGTTGTATAAGCTCCTATGTCCATAAGTCTAAGGTCTTCATGGATGGTTATATTAGCTCCTATGTCCATAAGTCTAAGGCCTTCATGGATACTGATGTAAGCTCCTCTGTCCATAAGTCTAAGGTGTCACAAATCGCACTCTACGCACTCGTGAAGTTCACTGTAAGGGGACACCCAGGATTACAGCAATTCAATCTCGTACTCACCTATCGCTAGGGTTACAGATCTAACTTGTCTCTACCCCAACCCAGGCAACCACTTCTACTCCTCTACCGCCATCAACGTATAAGGCCCGTAGAACGCCTATGACTTAATTAACCCAATTGCGCACACAATCTGCGCTCTATTAGCTAAAAGAGTTAACACTTCCCACACTGGTATTTAAAGGGTTAACACAGCCAAACAATCTCTCTCTTCTAAAGAGGCAGGGAATTCTTTTTTACTATGGACAGCACAGTGGCTCAGTTGTTAGCACTTCTGCTTCACAGCACTGGGGTCATGAGTTTGATTCCCGACCATGGTCTTATCTGTGTGGAGTTTGTATGTTCTCCTCGTGTTTGCATGGGTTTCCTCCGGGTGCTCCAGTTTCCTCCCACACTCCAAAAACATACTGGAAGGTTAATTGACTGCTATCAAATTGACCCTAGTCTCTCTCTCTTTCTGTCTGTGTGTGTATGTTAGAGAATTTAGACTGTAAACTCCGATGGGACAGGGACTGATGTGAGTGAGTTCTCTGTACAGCGCTGCGGAATTAGTAGCGCTGTATAAATAACTGATGATGATGAATTTGTTTAGACCAATAAGGACAGCGCTTCCTAAATTTAAGATTTAATATACAAAGAAGTACAATGCTTACAGGTTATAAAAACAATTAATAAAAGATACGTAGCATAAGCAAAATGTGGAAAATAAAAGGGAGAAATCTTCATAATATAAACTTACATACGAGTTGTATAATCTGCGCCAAGGAAAATTGACTTGGTAGATGGACAGCTTATCAATGTGGATTGATTTCTCAAGAATCAATGACAATATCTTGTAAGAGCAAAAAAAATATATAGTACACCGCACCAAGTAAGTCATTATAACTCCCTAAATATTTATAGTTACAACGTGTATTATCATATAATTTTCGTTGTATATTAAAGGAGTGTGCACTCTCACACTTTGCTAGATCATATATTGAATAGAGAAGAAAAGGAGAGTGTGTTTTTTGTGAGGCACTCAAATGACCAAAGTAATAATTTAAATCTTTATCTTTATTATGTATTATTAAAGTCTGAACAGAGAACATATTGAAAGTTCTTATTATAACAATTAAAGAATCTTGTAGCGAAATATTAAAAGATGAATATGAAATTAAATCCAAAAAGAATCACTGTTAGGATAGGTAGTATAGTATTACCTGGCCGTGACGCTGTTCAAATGAATTTCATATATTTTTCTTTATAGATTAGTCAGTCTTTCCTAAATGGAATAATCTCTTATATATATATATATATATATATATATATATATATATATATATAAAAAAAGAGAGAAAGGGGCGCCAACATAGTGCATTAAATGTATAACATCTTTGGGATAATCCACAAATGTGCAATTCCCGTACCAGAAATTCAAATTCAAATCGCCTTAGATAAGTGCTCATAGACCTTCACATGAGATGTGGTCTGTAACGGATCGCTGTACTAAAATGTCCTGACTCCAGCAGGGTCTTCTCCCAGAATGATAGCACCACTTCGAATTGGCTAAAACTCAAAAAGAAGCCAATATAGTATAATACCATCACAACAAATGAAATGTGATAAAAAATTTAATACAAAAGGAGGCAATACAGCCTCAACTGCAGCTTAAGTATAATATGCTCGTACATAAAACACAATATAAAACAGCTTATCTGTCCAGTCTCTCGTGCTCAGATGAAACAGCATGCAGGGCAAAGTTAGCCAATGAAACCACACTGATGCACCAGTCCGGAACAGCGTGCAAAACGACTTCCCAACGCGTTTCGTCCTTTCCATAAAGACTTTTTCAAGGGATAGAATTAATACATCCACGCTGATCTTATGGAACTGAATCCGTGGCTTATTTTTCAGTTTTGTCTAGAGTAACCTGTAAGCAAAGCACTGAGCCATATATATATATATAGGACTGCATATCAAGTTAATATCCCTAGTCATGTGCTGTTCTTGTAGTCCACATATATAGAATGGGAGATTCCCTAACAGTTAATATATTGGCACCTATTTAATTGGTATTCTCATTTGCTTAATCATAATCTTGTGAGGATAAGGTTATTCCTCTTAAACTTTATATTCCATTCCAAAAGCAATAGGTTTTCTCAGAGTTGTCCCCTTAGTTCCTTATATTACATAGTATAATTTATGGTGTAGGGCTCATATAGTTTGATACATTCATTCAGTACAACTACAATTAGGCTTGGATGTTGTTCCACAATCTTAAATGCCTATTATAGATCTAATGAGCTAAACGCTTCTTCCATAAATATCTCTTTGCAGCACTTTATCCAGGGTTTACTGAATTGATGATATTAACAATTGTTATAAGTCTTAGTATACAGAACAGTGACCACGGCCTCCAGCGATGCACGTTTCGCTATTAGACTTTAACGAGGCAAGCCGATGGTAAGTATTGATTGACTCTTTATAGAGGTAAGCAAATAGATTTGAGGAATAACCTTATCCTCACAAGATTATGATTAAGCACCTGAGAATACCAATTAAATAGGTGCCAATATATTAATTCTGAGGGAATCTCCCATTCTATATTTGTGGACTACAAGAACAGCACATGACTAGGATGCTAACTTCACATGCAGTCCTTATATATATATATATATATATATATATATATATATATAAAAAGAGGTTATTCAGTTTAAGAAAGGTTTAGTAGGAATTACGGATTGAATTCTTACTTATTTATTAAAGGTGTCTGAGTAATCACATTTGTATTCATACATACTAATCTATAAAGGAAAATATATAAAATTTATTTGAACAGCGTCACCGCTAGGTAATACTATACTAACTATCTTAACAGTGATTCTTTTTGGATTTCATTTGATATTCATCTTTTAATATTTCGCCAGAAGTTCTTTAATTGTTATAATAAGAACTTTCTCCTTATAAGAGGTCTCCTTTAAAGACACTTTGTTAACTTTCCCCTCCTACTGCGATGTTGTCTGCAGGGCAGGTGTGTGACACAGTTTTACAACCACAATTTGCATCTTCCCTGTTTAATCCCCAATGCTAAAATGGAACATATCTGGGGAGTGTCACACGGACTCAATTTTATTATTAATATATCCAATACAAGTTTGCCCCACAGATATATGTCAAGTGTATTAGTTGAGCTTATACTCATTTCCTCCCATCCCCTGCGTGACAGACAGCATTATTTGACGTATGGGCTGCCCTTCATCTTACTATTTATGAATATGTGGTGATCACTAATTGATTGTAAGTGTTTTGAAATTAGAATTATATTTGCCTAAAATATAGCAAGCCATGGGCGCAGAGCTTATGTCTCTTTATGTAAGACCCTCTGCTTTGTGTAAGACCCTCAGCCTGGGAGTACGGCGCTTGGCTGTGACATCATAGGCAAATGCCACACTAGGGATACTGACATGGAGGAACACAGCTCCACATGTAATATGCAGCTTGTTGCTTCTCCTTCACGTCAGAGGCCTCTGTAGCATTAAAATGACTGGATGAGTCACATTATGTCACGCATTCAGTGTCTTAGGTGCCCTCTAACCATTGGCGCCCTAGTCAACTGCCTGGGTTTGTCTAATGATACTGCCAGCCCTGTTCTCAGACTCACTTAACGCAGTGCCTGATCATTATGCAAAAGTGTATACATTATTTCTAGACATGCTGTAATATTTATATATACAGTATATGTATACAGTGGCGGAACTATATATAACCATGGTGGCTAAGTGGTTAGCTACTGCCTCACAGCACTGGGATCATGAGTTCAATTCCCGACCATGGCCTTATCTGTGTGGAGTTTGTATGTTCTCCCCGTGTTTGCGTGGGTTTCCTCCGGGTGCTCCGGTTTCCTCCCACACTCCAAAAACATACCAGTAGGTTAATTGGCTGCTATCAAAATTGACCCTAGTCTCTCTCTCTGTCTGTCTGTCTGTCTGTGTGTTTGTGTTAGGGAATTTAGACTGTAAGCTCCAATGGGGCAGGCACTGATGTGAATGAGTTCTCTGTACAGCGCTGCGGAATCAGTGGCGATATATAAATGAATGATGATGATGATATATATATATATATATATACATACATAGATATATATATATATATATATATATATATATATATATATATATATATATATATATATACACCATACAATAATAGAGTGATGAGTCATGTTATATTGTCAGCTATCCTTATTGGCAGTTATTATCTTCGGGTATTAGCTGTACGTAGCTCTCTTCATTTTTCTTCAACAAAAGCTGTGGAACAAATGTTATTGTGTACAGTTCTGAAGTGTAACTTATTGATTTGTGCAGGCTGCGTTTCATCTAATGAAAGCCACTTCCGTGTGAGGTTTGGCTTGCTGTATGACCGCGGGGAGAGTGGAGAGAGCAGTATTTTTGTAACTAATGTGAAATCCGGGCTCTGTATGTACAACGTCCTCTCACATGGCTGGATTGTTTGCCACAAGTGTGCAGAAAGTTTATGTCACCCCACAGATCTTGGATACCGCGATACACTTATCTGTGAGTTTTAGTTAGACTCTCATGCGTTTGATTTGTCTCTTTAACACATTGCCAGTGGGAAGTTTGAGAAGGATCAGAGTGAAACGCTTGTCCTTTTTACATGATTCATCTGGGTAACAAGCAAAGCTTGCAAAGTCAACTTCTCTGCAGCCGGATAATTGGCTTTCCCCGTCAAATAAAAATTCTGATGTCAGGCAGTTATTGTGCAGTACAACCTCACCTGCAAGACCTCGTTCTAGCCGAGCTACTGACAGCCTTTTAAAGATATAAATGCAAAATGCACAGACATCAGATTTGCATTCTTGCCCTCTGTCCTTCTGCAACAGCTCAGCCTGACAGCCAACGAGTTTGATGGGTTAACCTGTAGCTCAGTTTGCTTCAATAAGACGCATTAACAAACAGCCGCAGTATGTACCAGGTGGGCGTATTACAGCGATTTTGGAAACTTCAGCCCAGTCAGAAATATCAGTACAGATTTAGCCAATGTCAGATACACCAAGGCTGGTGTACAAACATTTAGTGACCCATTGCAGCGAGTTAGGTTTTACCTGTCTGGTGCAAGTTAAATTATCAAAAAAATGTATCATTGGATTCAATGGCTTTAGTGCACCCTTGAGCAATCTTGGTAGATAGTGCTTCAGATAGTGTCACACAAGCAGATTTCTATTTCTTATAATCAGCATTAATTAACTTTTGCTCAGATATTCTGCTACTAAATAGAAGAAAATTGTAATTTTGGGGTCATTTGTTTACCATTCAGACAGTTGACTTTTGTTTGCCAAAAATTAATTGAGCCTTTAACAATAGTGCTTCAATTATTTTATTTTTTTCCAAAGAGACTAAGGGCTAGATTTACTAAGCTGTGGGTTTGAAAAAGTGGGGATGTTACCTATAGCAACCAATAAGATTCTAGCTTTCATTTTGTAGAAATTACTAAATAAATGAAAGCTAGAATCTGATTGGTTGCTATAGGCTACATCCCCACTTTTTCATACCCGCAGTTTAGTAAATATACCCCTAAGGGGTAAATGTATGCAGCTGTGAGCTTCCGGTGGGTTTGAAAAGTGGAGATGTTGCCTATAGCAACCAATCAGATTCTAGCTGTCATTTTGTACTAAATAAATGATAACTAGAATCTGATTGGGTGCTATAGGCAACATCTCCACTTTTCAAACATGCCGTAAACTTGCAGCTTGATACATTTACCCCTAAGTTGAAACATAATGTATAAAGGCACTTTTTAATCCAATACATTTTAAGAATGTTTCCTTAATTTGCAATGATTGAGCCCAACCTCGTTAAAGTGTGATGTGTGATTCTGTCCAGGCGGGAGGTGTATCACATGCAGAGGGAGCTGATGAAAGAGCGGACGCGATGCAGGGCGCTGGAGGAGGAGCTGGAGAACCCATTGAACGTCCACAGGTGGAGAAAGCTGGAGGTAATAGGGTTGCATTATTACTATGACCGCTACAAGTAGATGGAATACAAATAGCCACATTGTTACACATTATTATTATTATTGTTTATTTATGAATCGCCACATAGAGCTTGGGATAACAGTACAGGGGTAACAATACATGGCATACAATACATGGCATACAATACATGGCATACAATACATGGCATACAAGGTAGTACAAAACAAAGTGCAGTAAGCAAAATGTAATAAATATAGATAAAGAGCAATATGTATAAACAAGGACCAATTTAGCAGAGAGAAGTGCACAGAGCAAAGCGGTAAAAGTGAATTCCAGTGTATAGATAAGAAGGGGAGGAGAGAGGTGGGGGGAGTGAATAAGGAGTTGCGCTTGTGCCCAGTAAAGTGGGCAACATGTACAGGATCAGGGAGGAGATGGAGAAGGGGAGGCACGGGAGATGTGGGGGAAGGAGTCCAGTGACGAAATGGAGAGAAGAGACGGAGAGCTAAGGGCAAAGGAAAACAAGAGGTGGATGACACGAGGAAAGAGGGCCCTGCTCATGGGAACTTACAATCTAAAGGAGAGAGGGAGACTGACAGGAGACACCGAGTGGCAAGAGGGTGTGTGGGATGAGAAGACTGAGGGAAGAGGAGCAGGGAGTAAGAAAGGGGGGGCGAGGTATAGAAAGGTTAAGACCGATTAGAATGGAAGAGATTGTTCCAGAGAAGGGGGACAGTACGGGAGAAGTCTTGAATGCGGGAATCAGAGGTGGTGACCAGATGTGAGGTGAGGCGACTGTCGTTGGACGACCGCAGTGGGTGAGAAGGAGTTTGAGTGGAGATGAGGTTGGAGAGATATGGAGCAGTGGAATTAAAGAGGGTTTTATAAGTGTGAGGGGTTTGAAGAGGATTGTGAAGCGGAGGGGGAGCCAGTGAAAGGCTTGACAGAGAGGGGAGGTAGATGAGGACTGGCGGGAGAGGTAGATAAGTTGGGCTGCAGCATTTTGGGTAAGATCGCACTATGCATGCCCAGGACCGGGTCATAAACCACAGAACACAGCAACTACCAAATCATCTGCAAGCTCAAATGACCCAAAGGAATGGGGAGGGCAAGCTGGAGCGCACGCACATCCGTCTGATTCAAGCTCTGGGCATCTCTCTACGTGTTTTCCTTTCGTATCACTTGCACCAGCTACAGGTCAGGTGTAAGTGCTGGTTAGTGATGACGGCTGTGTATACAGCTAGAACATGTGTTTGTCCTCGGGAGCAACTGTAAAAATGCATTTTATATACAGTAGACATTAATAACATCCTAATAAATGTCATTTTTGGGGAAAAAACCTTCTTTTTATTTTTGTTATTAATGACTATATGATTACCAGGTGACATTAATTGAAAAGTTTTTTTTAACTTCTTATTCCACATATGTATTGGACGTACCCTGCAGTGTATTGTCTGTTAGAGCAGAGCGGACCTAGACCCGTATTCATCAACAGACGTATCTTCACATCTGTTTCTTGCTGAATACCGCTGTGCGTATCCCTGATTTATGTGCGGTCTTCAAAAACAAAATGCATTATAGGTCGTTTTGCGTTCTTTGAAGAATCGGGCCCTTTGCGTCTACGTTTGGGAACCATCGCTGTAACTGTATAAGTCCTGAGATCACCGCAAGTTGGTATTTGTAGTATTTTTCTACCTGTTTTGCAGACCTTGCTAAATCCTACCCCGATATATCTCTCCTATTACAGGCCAGCGACCCCAGCACCTATGAGCTGATTCAGAAGATACACACCCTGCAGAAGCGTCTGATCTGTAAGACGGAGGAGGTGGTGGAGAAGGAGCTGTTACTGCAGGTAACGCCATTGTCCTCTCTGTGCTTATTATCTGTGTGATTGTCACTCGTTATCTGTCTGGACTAGAAGATCACTGCAGCCTTCTCATCACTGGCAGTGGGAATCATTGCTATAATGGTCTCTTCCACGTCTCCCTTTCATATCCTTACACATTATTACTGATACGCCTCCGTGCTAGCTGTCACTCTTCTGTATCGGAGCTGGGTGTCTCCATATTGTCACACTGAGACCTGTCGAGATAATTGAGTGGCTGGAGACTACCCTGTGATGAGAGGACTACAGGTGGTCCTGTGAATATGTATGAAATTGCAGAATCATTACAAGGTATATCACTAATGATCTGAATTCATCATTCTGAGTCGAAGGGATAATTAGCGGTGATTGCTGAGAGGTATGGACAGCACAGACTGGGTTAATTTCAAGCACAAACTTCTCAGGTTAAAATCAAGCTTAAAATAAAAAAGGTTTAAAAGTCATATGTTCAAAGGCAGAATCTATAGAGTGCAAGAGTTCTCTGCTTGTCAGGTAATTGCTTCTCTCACGCTTCGAAATTCCCTTTGAAGTTGCGTGTTCCTTCCAGGATGTAATTCACAATGACGCCAGTAGAGAGCGTGAGAGTTTCGCAGATGAAGCGACTCCGGTTTAGGATGAGTCTCCGGAGAGCGAGCAGACTGGAGCTGGCATATCAAAGCAGTCTATCAATTCTTATGCAAACTCTTCCAGGGCTGGAACTCCGGCAGACTTAATTGTACCATTTAAGTCAGCGGGGATGTCGGCAAATTGTATTTTCATTGTTTTGTTTTACTTCTGTTTTTGTTTTTCTGTGTGTTTATTGATGCTGTATTTCCCACTTATAGGTAATACAAAACATTTTCCTGTTTCTCATTTTTACAAGGAACAGCTTGATAGGTAACCGGAGCTGCGCTGATGTAGGCAATAGGGTCCGTGGCACGCAGGGGCCACACCTTGTGCCACTAAAAGTTCTGCTCTGTGAAAAATAGAATCATTTCAAAGACTTTTTTAACGGGTTTCCATCACTTCGGCGCCATGGGCCTCATTTATGAAGCGCAGTCGATGTGCAGCGCAAAAGGCCTTGGATGGGACTTCCAGTGCCAATCAAGGTGTTTTACGCACATCGGTCCACGTGACGCGGCCAAAGCTGATTTTGCACCGTGTATCTGTCCTTCTGCACCAAGTGATCCTCAGCATGGGCATTCTGTGTGTGAGCTGGGAACTGCTGGTTCATAGTGAATTGATTGGTTGCGTACTCATGAATATTCGCTGCCTTCACTGCATAGGCAAACCAAGGGGGGGTTTCCTAGTGGCTGGAAACCCCTTCCCCCCCCCACTCCAAGCCTAAGACACTGTATATTTGAGGTGGCTGGACCCTGCTCCCGCTTCACACAGCTCTGCTTGAAAAGGTAACAGTAGTGCACGCAGCATTGCCCATGTATATTATGGGGATAGGAAGAGTTGGAGAGCAGCCAAGCACTGTCTAAAATTATAGCCACGCCCCCATGCATGTTGGTCACGCCCACTGGCGTTGTGGTGTGGAAACCCCCCTCTACAAATCCTACGTTTGCCCCTGCACTGTGTGTATTTGTCAGGAGCACTAATACAATGGGACATATTATTAATATATTTTGTTTATAAAGCTCCAAGATAGTACTCAGCGCTTTACATTGAGAGGATTGTCATACAAACAAATAACAGAAGGCAAAGATGACCCATCCAAAATTAGTTTACACTCTAAGGAGTTGATTTAATTCAGCCACGTTATTATAGGAATAACGCAGCGCTAAAAGTATTACCGTTAATTCGGTAATTTTTACCCAGATTTTTGCAAAAATCAGAGTTAAAATGACTGTACTAATGGTAATACTGTGCACTTTTACGGTAGTAACGGTGATACTGCGCACTTTTACGGTAGTAACGGTGATACTGCGCACTCTTACGGTAGTAACGGTGATACTGTGCACTTTTACGGTAGTAACGGTGATACTGCGCACTTTTACGGTAGTAACGGTGATACTGCGCACTCTTACCGTAGTAACGGTGATACTGCGCACTCTTACCGTAGTAACGGTGATACTGTGCACTTTTACGGTAGTAACGGTGATACTGCGCACTCTTACAGTAGTAACGGTGATACTGCGCACTCTTACCGTAGTAACGATAATACTGCGTAGGCCGCATTATTCCTAGAAAAACGCGGCCGAATTGAATTGGCCCCTTAGAGGCGAGGAGAACACTTGATATGTAATGTAGCGGAATCAACATTGTAGCTGTTGTTCAGGATACATATTCCAGGATACTGGCTCTAATTAAATAATAATAATGGTAATGGGGCCAACAAATATTTCATATTATTTCATATTCTGCCACATAAGTTCTCCCAATGAATTTGTATTATACCTATAGCAGAGCCCCCATGTCATATTATGCCTCAGTTAATATTATACCATGTAGATATGCCCAGAATTCATAGCACACCACATAGCAGAGCCTACACCCAGCAGTCACGTCTGGCAGCTGCCTCACTAAAGAAGCCGATGATGGACAAACCAGAGCTTCATGCACAGCTTCAGCCATGTTTGGCTGCTTTAGTGAGGGATCTGTGGAGCTCCAGCACCCCTTCCCCCTTCCGGCTCTGATTGATAAGTGACATGATGGGGTGAATATCAGCTGGTTTTGCTTTTTAGTCCCACTTTGACCCTGATTCTCTAATTTAGTGCAAGTTCGACTAAACAAATGTTATTAAAAACGTCACATTGCCTATGGTATAGCAGTACAGTCCTGTTAGTACAACTCATTAATCTATACAATGTCATAAAGAAGAAGTAGAGATCATTACTCAGTATCCTCCATACAGTTCACCATCAGTAATTATAATCCTCCCATGTCAAGGTTGTAAGATGTGGCCCTCTAAGGACGTTCTGTGGCCCCAACTTTCCTGTGGTCCTGTACATGATCTGTTGTATGCCATGAGGCTCTGAATGAGATCTTACCTGTAACACATACTTACAGCCCATGATAATGTTGTACAGTCATTACACATGTATGCAGAACCAGTATATGATAGTTCCTATGTGTGTTGTGTATATTTATGTGATCAGTGATAGTTATAGCCAATGTACATTACACTTCTCTCCTATTCCATCCCTTTTTGTCTCTCTTTAATTAGTTAGATTGTAAGCTCTTCGATGCACTCTCCTCTTTCCACATTGTTGTTTACATTTATGCCACACCAGGTTGTGTTGGCGTTTGTGGTCGTGCATTATTCTGTCTCTCTTACTGTTACTGACTCAGCTTGTGCTGCCTATCTCACACTGAGCCCCGCTTCTGAACCATTGTTGCCCGCCCTGACCTGCCTTGGTCAGGCTACTTGCTGCCTTGGTCAGGCTACTTGCTGCCTTGGTCAGGCTACTTGCTGCCTTGGTCAGGCTACTTGCTGCCTTGGTCAGGCTACTTGCTGCCCTTGTTGGAGGCCATGATCTGTGCATTCCATCATCCTGGTGAAAACCAAAGTCCCAACTAGATGCCCCACCAATTGCCCACGGCACAGTGGCTTCCCATTTGGTACAATTTGTTACACCTGTTTCTTATTGTACCTTTACGCCTTATGACTTTTTTTTTTAACAATTTCATATTCTTAGCCTGTTTCCTATAGCTTCAGATTCACCTCTGTTATTATTTATTAATAAACTAGTATACATATTCAGTAGTATTGTACTGATCTACGCTGCAATATTTGAGAGAAGTTTGCTGGTGCCATCTATAACCTCCATTATTTTGGAGAAGAGCGAGACACAAGACAAAGCTTAGCCAGACAGAAGGCGGAGGAGAATGGAGTGTGTACATCTTGCTGTTCCTGATCATCTGCTCGCATCCAGACTCCAGATGTCCCATTGTTATTTCAACAAGAAATTCACAAAATATGCCTTAGTGCCGAAGCCAGCCTCCGTCGTATACAGGGGAAAAAAAAGGCTTTTAATGAAAACCCCACAGTGACCTATTGAGTGGTTATCATGTGTGCTGTAACAGCAGACTGGGCACAGAGATTTAACTGGGAACCGTGCTCGACGTGCGCCCTGAATGGCTGGCATGGGAGCACTTTCAGACTTCATCCCCTTCTGCCTGTTTGTTTGACTGCCACAGTCACTTGCTCCAGGGGCTTGCTCTATAAACACGGACTATTGTATTTCACTGTCCCCTCTTGCCACTTAGAGCACAAAGCTTCCTATTAAATAACCTGGCACAGGTCCGATGCCCTTTAAAATAAAGCTTCCATTGGTTCGTTTCAGCATCAAACTGGATGCTTCAGCGCAGAGCTGTTTTCCCTATTTTGCTAATATTACCTATTATTATAAGGATTTATAAATAAAACCATAGCACTCACCATTTCTTTGTTTCGACTGGACAAATGTTGGCAGCGTAAAGTGCAATCTCACTGTAAGTGCACAGTCTGTGCCAAGCCATTTCTTCCTGTCTGTCTGAAACGCTCTCTGACATTCACGTCTTTATGTAACGTGTACGGATTATATATCGCTCTGTCCTGCACAACCTGATAATCAATGTCTTATTTCTGTGCAGAATTTCTATACATCTAACATTACTGCATACAAACCCAAATCAGAGGCCACAAAATGTGCCTGGCATCTCCGCCGCAAAAACAGAGACCAGAGATAAATGTCGGGCATTGATGACCGCTGCAATTACATATTTAATGCCACAATTTAACACAGAGGGCCTGAGTCAGAATGAGATGTACGTCCGTGTGCGTAGAATAACTTTGCAGGTTATCACACTGTGTTGCTCAGAAAGGGGCACATTTATCAATATTCACATAAGGTGAAAAGTAGTTTTCAATCCTTATCGCAATGATAAGGATTGAACTACTTCTCACATTTATGTACAGCCCTGCACAGAAACAGCAGTTCCGAAAAACTGCTGTTTCAGTGATAAAAAAAATCATACTTACCCCCCTCTTCGGAAGCGCTGTCTTCGGGTCTTCTCTTCACTCTTCAATTGCGCATGTCCAGTTCCAAGAACTGGACATGCGCACACAGATCCCCTCTCTGTCTCTGCAACGATAGTTGCAGAGAGAGAGCGCTGAGTGACAGGGAGGGATCATGTGATCCCTCCACACATGCTCTGTCCAGCTCTGCTCTTCGGAGCAGAGCTGACAGCATTAGATTTCTTCAATTCGGATGATGTACGCCAGCGGCGTACATTAACATGACAAGTTCCCGGAAAAAATGTTTTTTTGGGACTTGTTAGATTGCGGCCAGGAGCAGTCACCATTCTGTTGAATGGTGACTGCTCCCAAAAAACGAAGAGTGCAAAGCAGCAGATATCCATGATATCTGCTGCGATGCCCCCTTAATAAATTTGCGGAGGACACTGTGGGACCTTAATGACCCGTTAAAAGCACTATCGTGCGTTATTAAATATGCCCCAAAGTGACCTGTGCAATTACGGCGATTCAGACCTGCGGCATTTTAGGAAAGGATGGTGTAACGTAGGCAATTACAGTAAGTTTGCCTTAGAGCAATTGTGCATAGATTCAGACTGGGACGTACTTGCAGTCCTCTATGCGGGTGGTCAGGGGCAGGTAAGTAACGGATGGTGATGATAATAAACACTGGCCAACAGCAAATGATTCACAGCTTATTGAGAATTTAATAGTCGCCGAGCGTGTTATAGCAAAGATTAATAAAATATATATATTTTACATTGTATCAGCTAGGTTATGCAAGTTTAAATGATGCTTCATAGCATTTGCATTGGTAACATATAAAACCAAAGGGTTGTGTACATGTTAGCAAGTTGGACGTGTGTCTGAGGGGTGTCTGTTGTCAAGTGGAGGCATCTGCCGGTCATTCAGACCTGGACGTGTCTCCAACTCTGGATACCAAGCCCATATGTGTTCCTGTGCGTGCTTACGCTTGTGTTCCACTCTGAATCAGGCCCAAGGTTTCTAACTTCAAGCCGTACCACCCTGAAGCTCAACTCCCCAATAAACGTCAAGTAGGAACCCTTAACGCCGTCCTTCTCCACGGCCTGATGGACCCAACTCAACTTGGAATCTAGTTGTCAGCTGAGGATGGAAATGGTTTAGCCAAAGTGCAAGAACAAGAATCAAATTCACTTTCCTGATGTCTGTTCACTCAGCAAAACCTCTAAACAAAAACAGCATTTTATAAATAACTAAAGCACCTCCTGTCAAGGACCCCAATCCTCCAGACGGAAACAGAATTTTGCACCCCTGAAGTTGCTATCTACAGGCACTAAACATTACCAACGAATACAGGCGTCATCACGTAAAATGGTCTCATGCCACCACAGCAGAAGCAATAACAGTGTGGGCATTGCGTGGACATTATCGCCAGCTGCTGAATGACTTTTGGTGAATGTACATTACAAGCAGTGTGTAGTGTTGAGTGGGCGTCTGATTATTATTGTGCTGACTTTAAGAGGTTTGTTTCCAGGGAGCAGATACAGACTGAGTGTTGCTGTGTCTGTGTAGTCGTTGCAGACACCTGACAATACTGCTACTAATGCAGTTTATGGGGCACACTTAGCTGCTGATGGATTTTCTCAGGATCAAAGTGTTCTAGTTGTTGTGTAGTACATATAGCTGAGCAAGTTTTGTAGGGATGTTATGTGGGAATTAGGACTGCAGTGCAGAACAAAATCCCTGGGGGGGGGGGGGGGGAGGTATAAACTTGCGTAGTGGCCAAGACGACCTGTCTGGTTCGGTGAAATGGCTTTCGAAGCAGTGGTCTTGGGTCAGGGGTTAGACTGGGTAATTGGACAGACAGCACCTGAGATAGGTGCCAGTCCAGGTAATCAGATATTGAGTTGCTGGATCAGAGACCAAACCGGATAATCAGACATACAGTAGCTGAGTCAGGATTGAATACAGATGGAGCGAGGTTGGGCAGCACGGTGGCTAAGGGGTTAGCACTTCTGCCTTACAGCACCGAGGTCATAAGTTCAATTCCTGATCATGGCCTTATCTGTGTGGAGTTTGTATGTTCTCCCCGTGTTAGTGTGGGTTTCCTCCGGGTTCTCCGGTTTCCTCCCACACTCCAAAAACATACTAGTAGGTTAATTGGCTGCTAACAAATTGACCCTCGTCTCTCCCTGTCTCTGTCTGTCTGTGTATGTATGTTAGGGAATTTAGACTGTAAGCTCCAATGGGGCAGGGACTGATGTGAGTTCTCTGTACAGCGCTGCGGAATTAGTGGCGCTATATAAATAAATGGTAATAATAAAAAATAATAATTACACTGTACAGCTCGGTGTGTCACACCTATCTGTGATAGGGTGATAATAATGTTCCTATGACTGGAGGGTGCATTCTGACAAGTGCACATGGGACTACGCAGTTGTTTGCCACAGTAGGGCAGGGAGTGCACTAAAGTTCGCTCCATATGTCGCAGGCCCAGGCCACAATCAGACATATAGTCGGTACTCCAAATCCAACCTGGACACCAGACCTAACTGGCTTCTGGGCTGAACCAGTTACTCGGATAGCTGAAGGCAGACAGGTGATGCTGACTCATAGGGCAAACTAAGGGCCACAGCGGGTAATCAGTAGTAGCGGGTCCAGAAACCAGACCCTATAACATGAGTCCATTCCAATATAAAACATGATATCATTCAATAACTCAGAACTAGTTTTGTAATATTTAACAGCGATCTAAAGACTGGAAATATTTCCAGAGCTCATTATTTACAAAATGACTATTATCAGAGCTGCGCCCCCTGCTGGCACAACTGAGAGTAGTTAGTGATTCCATTGTGTGACTCAGAGGCTGTGCATCATTGGGTGGAACTGATTATCAGGGTAAGTGTCTGCCAGGTTTCAGTTGGTAGGAATTGGTAGATCTGGCTCATACGCTCCCCAGGAGAGAAAACAATGTTTCAGCTATATAGATGTTGAGCAATATAGACTATTTTGATAGATTGCCCTGTGATGGAAGACTGCGGGGGATAGACACAATCTGAGGCTTATTTATAGATAATGTTGTGTGTAAACTGCTTAGATTCAAGCCTGTTTTGCAGCTCACAACTCCCGTCATTTACAGGTGAAGAAATATATAGAAACATATAACTAATTGTATCACCATGGTTTCAGTACATTTAAGTCAGTAATAAGAAAAGACAAATGTGTATTATATTATAAATCCTTCAGAGAAATATGTTATATTTTCCCTTTTACAGAGCGATAAATGAACTTACATATTTATTGGAGACTAGATAGCGAAACACATATCTGTCCACATAGATAGCCCAATACCTAGAGCTCGGTAGGGCAGGATTTTGCATGATAAACATAATATAAATACGTTTAAACTGAATTCAGTTGCAGGGCTCCAAATACTGCACACTGGGGCTCTAAGCGATCTCATAGGTTTTATCAGTTGTGCTGCTCAGCGTGACTCCATAAATCCATTCTCACGGTCAAAAATACACTGGAAAGAATTAAATAAAAATGTTTAAAAATAAAGGAAAACAACATTGGTCCGTAATCACAAAGCATAGAAAATAAGATATAGTCTGTGGTTAACATCAGATTGGCTAATGTTTGTCACGATGCAGCGCTCCGGCATAGTTGAAACAGAGGAGATCGTTTGGTTTATGATAACTCTGATGCAAGTAAATTGTGATAGATTAGTTTAAAGGGAGAACAGAAGGCATCCTGAGTAAGAGTGTCAGCTCTTCACCAAAAAACCTTGGTAGTGGCATAATTGTTAAGTGTGTGGGATAGGCAGGGAGAGTTTTTAATAATTTTTAAAAAGACCAGGTGGGTATTTTTTCGATTAACCCCTTTGTCTCACACACATCACGCAAGTTCAGGTGCTGGATCGTGACCAATCTCAAACACAACCACGTCATTCTACCTTCCACGAAGTGTACAACATCGAGGCGAGACCAGAATATTTTCCTGGGACTCTTCGCACCTTTCCATATAATGGAAAACATACACACGCAAAAAAGTTTTTTTTTCGGTTTGACTGGTGATCCATTTGCATTTTTTGGTTCATGGTGCGGTTTATAAATAAAAGGACCTATATATATTTGGTAATATTAATAGGGTTTGGTGATTCCTTGAGGATCTTTTGTTATCAGGGCCCATTAAATATGTTGTGAATGTAACATTTTAGAAAGTTCATGTGTTAGACTATAAACGTAGGGCTGTGTTTTTTTACCATGATGGCAAACTAGGCACATGCCTAGGGCAGTGATGTTCTTAGGACAACATATTGTTCCACTTAACAATCTTTTTCTGACGCTTGGGGGTCCTATGTATCAATACGCCCTTTCCTTTCTTCCTTCTTTTCACCAGCGAAGAAGGGGGTAACTGAGCGATACTGGGGAATTTAGATTGTAAGCTCCACTGGGAGCTGTTAATCAGTACATACTCTGTGCCAGCATCGTATGCGATGACCGTACAGATCTCACAGTTATAACCCCGATATACAGCTGAAGAGTGACATCTTATTACTACATGGTTACTAGCCAGGAACACAGCTATGGTTTCTGCTTTGTTTTGGCGGTAATGGAAACGCTGGCGTGGATTCAGGATTCCGCCGCTTGTAGATACAAAACTATTCCTTTGTGTCGGCTCTGAGAGGAGACCGTGGCGTCCATTTATACCCTCTGTTTCCTTTCTCCATCCCTCACCTTGGCAGAATGATTCTCTTGGCACAAGCAAACCACAAATAAATCGAACACTTTGTCTTGTGCAGGAAGAAAGGAGAACAATACGATTTGTGAAAGTGGTTTTGTCAGCGATGTCTTGTTCACAGAAGTGGCTTCATAACATCTAGTAGTATTTGTCCAGCTCCCTCTATCCTGTGCTCTTAATGACGTTCTGTCCAATCTACCTGGAAGCTGAAGAATCATAGCTTTGTGTATTTACAAGAGACAATTACAATGGGTGTACCAGAAAAAAGAGGAATAATGAATCTTTTATTATCGAAAGTTAACCCATTATAACCTGGAACACAGAAGCTGCTCCATATAACAGGAGAGGTCACAAGGAGGTGCTATCCATTTTTTTTCTTCTTGAAACTTAGAACTTAAATGTTTCCCTTGATCTGACAACCCCCCCAGTGGTGAAACGAGGGGGTGTACGGAAAATATAATACCCGTCTATTCACCTTAATGACCGCTGCATCGTTAAGCATGAGCAGGGGTAAAGAGTGGAGATCAAAGATACCCCCAACATTTGTTGCCCAATATACAATGTACGTCACCCCTGTCACACAAAGCTCCATCCCAATTGGCTACACTGTCTGTTTTTCATCATTAAAGTCCTACATGCAGTCTCACACAGACAATATTTGTATCGGCTCCAGCAATTCCTGTGTATGTGCTGCGGCCAGCACTAGACCTAAAAAGAGATAGTTCATACTTGCCAACTCTTCCTCATTGGCTTCAGGGAGATCCCGGGGAGGTGGGCGGGGGCATCATTTTGGACCCGCCCCCTAAACGATTGTTACAATTTTGGCCAATTACAGACGAGGGGGAGGGGGCTAAGATGATGCGATATTTGCATCATTAAGCTCTGCCCCCACCACTTTTCTACTGTGGGGGCGAGAACCGGGAGCTTTCCCTGAATGCGGGAGAGTAGGCAACTATGCGTTAAAGAAAAGCAGCTAATGAATCTCTAGAGACTGAAGTGTCTTTTACATTTCTGTCTCCATTACTGAAGTCATGTTGTCTTACCTGACAGTCTTTGATTAAATCTTGGTCTCCATGAAAATGGCCACCTCCATAGGCATCAATACATGGACATAGGACACAATTTCTGAACTGTGCCATCATGCCGCAGATGTCGAAGCCAACCACGTCTTGTACTGGCTCAGCATCATGGAGAATGCCAGACTCTTCAGGGAGTGAGGGAGATCACCCCTATTTCAGGGAGTCTCCCTGACATTTAGGGGGGTATTCAATTGTTCGTCTGGACCTCAGAAAAACTTGCGCTCTAAAACTATTACCGTTAATACGGTAATTACTCGCTGAAAGTAAATTACCGTATGAACGGTATTTAAGCGCAATATTACCGTATTAACGGTAATAGTTTTGGAGCGCGAGTTTTTCTGAGGTCTGGACGAACAATTGAATACCCCCCTCAGGGAGATAGTTGTATCTGATTTTATTCTAGTGTGGATGTGAATATAAACATTGTTTATTGTCGCTGAGTTACAGAACATATCCTGTACAGTACACCCAGAGGACGCTGTAGATAACTACTATTCTAGTGGGCTATGTTTAAGTGTAGACAGGTGTCCTGTGATCAATGTATCAAAAAAAAATTGTCACGGTATCTCTCCAAGAGCCCAGCGCAGCAGTCAGGTCTCACAGAAGCATAATTCAGGCTTTCAGGTTAGTGTCAGTGTCTAACTTCTGAGCTTTTCAGTTATTGAAACGCGTTTCTACAGCTTAAGCCCTCTCATATGAAAAGTCTTTATGGTGTCCAATGTTTTAAAAAAAATTGCTTCTGTGTTTTTTTATGAGCATTGAGGCCTTTAGAAATGTTCATGTATAGACAGAACTATCAGCTAATAAGTGATAATACAGATATCTATTGTAATACGCGACTAGCCTTTAAGACTGAGGGAGGATAAAAGCTGCAGCCCTACTCTCTAGAGACAGTAATCTAACAGTAAGGCAGTGGAAATGTACTAGGGCGACATCTACAGAACCAGCAGGAGTAAATGTTGTGAAAATGTTTTTGTTTTGCAAACATCCCCCTAAAAATATGTAGATAGGGTGTGGCTAACACATCGCCCTAATGCGCTTTCTTTTAATAATGCATCTATAGGGTTTGCATAGGGATTTTGTAGCAGAGAAAGCCCCCCCCCCCAGCTGTGGTGTAGAAGCCACTGTCGCTATTTTCTTGATAAAGGATATTGTGATCGCCCATAACCTGTCCAAGACCACACCAGTGTGTACCAGTTTAAGCATACCACCCTAAAGTCCCCATATTTGGAAGTCAAAATAAATTTGGCCTATATAGGGGAGGGCTTTGTGTGTCATAGGTGTAGTGTAGATGGATCAGGACGTGGTTTGTGCGGATCGGACGTATAACTTAATTTATCCCAACGTTCCCATTGGGAATGTTGTCAGGTGTAACTAATGTGCCATTAGATATGTTTATTTTTATGAGAAAGAAGCGAGTTGGAGGGATGAGATGAGTGAAATTGTACAAAATAAAAAATGTGGTTGAAACTGTGATTAGATCCTTAGTACTATTAAAGGCCATTCAGCGTGAAGATTGTCTGTTGGCCTTCGTACGGTGTACGTTCATCATGGGCAAAGTGTCCTTTTGTCGGCAAAAGCTTGTGTCTAAATAGGGTTACTGCCGGCAATGACCCCACGGGAGGTAAGTACTTGCGGCCACTGCTGGGGATTAGTCACAAAGCATCAAGTATCCCAGGATGCTGTTAACATCATCATCATCATAACATCATAATCAACATTTATTTATAAATTCCATAGCGCTTTACAATTGAGGACAAACACAGTAATAAAACAATACTGGGTAATACAGACAGACAGAGAGGTTAGAGGGCCCTGCTACAATCTGTGGGGTACAGTGCTGAATGAACTGGGCTATTGCCCTGGCTCCATAAAATTTATATTATATATTATACTGTATCTACTGTGTATTTTTATATATAAAAGCTTATGATGATATATATATTTTTAGTCCTAAGAGTGGAACTGTAAGCTCGAATCGAGCTCCTGATTCCAAACATCCTCGGACGGACGCACGGGCTCAGTAGAGTGCGGCATCTAGGGCGATAAGCACCACTTATTGCTATAGATTTTTTTACTTTGCCACAGCGATAAATTAAGTTAAACTCAGGGGCAAACGCAGGATTTGTAGAGGGGGGTTTCCACACCACGCCACCAGTGGGCGTGACCAGCATCCATGGGGGCGTGGCCATAATATTAGACAGTGCTTGGCTGCTCTCCAACTCTTCCTATCCCCATAATATACATGGGCAATGCTGCCTGCACTACTGTTAGGTGCACACAGCGCTCCCTTTTCAAGCAGAGCCGTGTGAAGCGGGGGCAGGGTCCAGCCACCTCAATTATACAGTGCCACAGGGGGTTTCCAGGCAATAGGAAACCCCCCCTCGGGTTGCTTATGAAACTGTTGCAATATCTTTCTTTATTGGTCATAAAAATGTTGACTTATCGCTGCTACAAATATTTATTTGATATATATGACTCTGACTCAGTTTAGATTTTTACTGATCATAAAATTTGCATAAAGTTGATATAAAGTTACATATAGCTGCAGGATGAAGCCGTGTTCCCCGGGGCTCCTGCTTTTCTGTGAAAAGGATTATCAATCACCACTGCAGAATGTGTGAGCGGGAGGCCACTGGGAAGCTGCAAGCCCCATGCTTACGACTCCATATTGCAGCGGCCACACTGTGAGACAGACAATGAAGCCCTCGATGGACCGGCTTCATGGAACATCCCCGGGCCTCCAGTGAGGGGAGAAGGGAGTAGGGGATGCAGCCTTATCGGCTGATCTAAGATCAGATTCAGTTACTGGGTACAAAATTTTCATCTGGACAAACCGTTTTGTGCTGCAGGGGAGGAAATGTACAATGCACACCCCTATTTAGAGTTGTGAGGTGGTATATCCTTGCTAAGCTATAAAACCGATTTTATAAACAGGCCTGGCCAGTATATGTGTGTAGAATACAAAGTGTTTAGCCTGCATGTAAAACAATATGAAATGTGTACAATTTACAGTGCAACGTGGCTTGTCCCAAAGCAGCATCCGCTCCTCACTCTTGTCAGCTCCTTAATGTTTCCTGCTCCTCTTGTTGTGCAGGAGAAGGAGAAGCTGTATGTGGAACTGAAGCACATCCTGGCCCGACAGCCGGGCCCCGAGGCGGCTGAGCAGCTTCAGATCTATCAGCGGACACTACGGGAGAAGACAAAGCAGCTCAAGGCAAGGACCCACCTCTAAGGCCACATTATTGTCCCTGGATAGATAATCCTTTATATAGCGGCCCCTGGGCCACATGCTCTTAACGTATTTTTTATTTGTTTTTTTACAATTTCAAGAACCTATATAAACCGTATTATACGCCATCGTAAGTTAGTATGACCTGGCACATACATGCTGCCCTCTCTGATATGACGTAAATCACCCAACTCTGATCTCATTATGTTGTGACTAATATAAGTCACTATATGTAATTTCTCTAGAATACGATCACCAGGATGTGTTGTCCTCCTCCATTTATTACTTCTTATGTCCCTGTCCTGTCCATATAAACACTCTTTGCCTCAGCTGTGGTATAGCTTTAACCTCCATAGCGCCATCAATAGGAGATTTTTGCAACTGTTCCAAATACCAACACTTATCCATACTATAGCTACAGGGATATCACAGGCTATCGCAGATAGTTATGTCTGAGACCATTTGCTAAGCTGACTTCAAATGTAATTGGAATAATAGTGGTAACCTGCATTCCCCTTGGAATAACACTTGCTCCCCTCTATACACATCCATGTAAGGACATGTCTTTATTGCTTCTCTTCTCAGGCTCTCTCATCAGAACTAAACATGTACGAGTCCCAGAGCCAGGAATACAAGTATGAGATCGAGAGATTGGCCAATGAGCTGCAGAACCTGAAGAAAAAGTACCTGTCCCAAAAACGTAAAGAGCAGCAGACAAGGTACGTAGCGATCCATGTGGCATAAACTGGGGGAGGGTTTGCTGTCAGTGGTTAATATATTCATATATTCTCTGTAAATCGCTCTGTATTAGGGGAGTGATAAATAAATGAAGATAATAGTAGACTATCGCCAGATATACAAGTAGACTTGTCCAAAACGATGCCAAGAAACAAGAAGAGTCACTCCGGCTTTCCACTGTTACGGGGAGTCCTCCAACGACGCGGGATCACGCCTCTGGCTGGTGTAACGTGATGTCCCAACAATAGCCATGTAAAAAGGGGTACTGTTGAGACATCGTTTTACACCGACCAGAGGCATGATCCTGTACCATCGAAGGTCTCCCCGTGCCACCGTCGATCCCTGTGTAGATTGTGGAGGTACAGCGACATTGCCTCTTTCACAGATCAGATGTGTTTAAAGCTAAGTCACAATTAAAGGTTTTCGTCCAATTGACACATTCAGGGACTGATATTGACCCATTTATGTATAATTATATATATCCTTCTGTAGTAAATATATAAAAGAAGAGAAGACACATTATAAGAGTTACTTGTATGTATTTATTGGGTTTACATTGAGTCTCCCATTGTATGCTTCCTAGGGTCGTCACCTTTATTGTACCCATTTATGTACCCTTTCTCTGCAGGTCTCTCTCCTTATTTTTTATTAATTGTTATAATAAAAAAAAAAATGTGAAAAAACTATAATAAAAAAAGTCTATAAAAAATGCTAAAGAAGTACAAAGGAAAATTATATAAAAGACTAAATACTAACAACTGTTTTCACCCTATCATTCCTTTCAACTGAAAATAATTAACACATATTAGGTATCTCATTTATATTAACAGGTAAATTATTGGGCTCATACTAACTGTGTAAAAGATACAACAGCAGAATCTTTTCCCTAATTTTGCATACTTATCTATGTAGATTTATTCCAATATCTTTTCAAACGGACGGCCTATATCTCCTAAGAAAAACAAATATGAACTTAAAAAGAAAGGGCTGATGCAGAGTTAGATGTAGGCCCATTTGTGTAGCGTAAAATTTAAAAATTTAAACTGCACGCGCCCACAAAACAAGCCACGCCCCTACGCTAGCACCTGACTCTTGCGGCTGCTCGCATGCGCAGAGACGCCTATCATGCCTCATAAGCCTGAGGGTAGGTGCAGATACCCGCTGATGATGATGCCAGCACTAGCTATGCGCTTCTGATTGGCTGATTGCAGAATCACCTCTGAAGTTGATAGGTGCTTTATGCATTGATCATGCATATATCATGTGATTTTTTTGGGGGGTGTATTCTAACAAGTTTTTTTAAAAAGTTCTACCTGCTGTTTTCTAGAGTGGAGTTTTTCTTTATTTCTTTCCACCCTAATAGCGAACACGTATTTCTCTATCAAATCCAAAGTTTAAAAAATTGGATGTGTTTTTTACGCACCTGCATTCAAGCTCAACATAAGCACCAAAATGTATAAAGTTATTCCTGATGAAACAGGTTCACCACAAACCTGAAAAGGATTTTGGTCCGGAAATGGTTTCTAAACGCCGTCCCCGCAGGTGAAATGTTGCCATAAAAAGGCCACTCAACACAGACACACAATAGATAACTGGTATTAAGTGTTTCATTTCTATTCTTTATTTTTTGGGCCACTATTTTCCGCATAAAAAGAATTGAGCAACCCCCAGTGGGCTGATATATCGTCACAATATGTGGTTCTCAGTCTCTTCTTGAGAGAGGACGTCGCAAAAAGCATTAGTGCTATTTCTGCACAAAAGCAGCAGATGTTGCCAGACTTTTTGCCTGATTTTTCCATAATTGACTTGTGTCTGACTCTGACGGTTCTCCTCAATACTAAGAGCAGTCCACTTATGTTCTTGCTGAGAGTAATTGCTGCCGGAGAAGTGGTATTTTCTACCTTCATCATGAATTCTACAAATTAACCCTGTGATTGACTGTGCAAATGCTGTAAGGCTTACTTATTAATAGTGTGCAAAATTGCGCTAGATCTATAGCATTCAATCAGCAGTCAGCTCGCTAGTTAGATGATGATAATGTGAAATACGTCAATCTTTCTGCAGCCACAGCAATAAAGCTTCTGCTTACAAGAAGAATGTGCAATTAGCAGAGATTAATGAACCAAAGGAAGCAATTTGATATTTCTTTGATCGCCCTCTGGGGCAGCAAGTTTTCATTTAACGGAATGCAGAGGAAATTTATGAAGTGACGGGTCAGGTTTGCTCCACACGTATACTCTCTCTCCTGGGATTAGCATCTATTTTTTATCACATATATGAAAATACAGAGAAAAAACTTACTATATGTTTTCGTACATGTGAAAGTGATAAATATATGACATCTAGAATGTACTGGGATAACTTTAATCTGGGATAGCTTTAATCTGATTAGTTGCTATGGGCAAGGCCTACATTTTTCCTTTATAGAAGGTTTGATAAATCTTCCCCGTGGTCTATGTTGCCAATTCATAAATTCACTTTACTCTAAATCGGGACTGATAAAAGACAAAAGGTCGTAATTACAAAGCACATCATGTCAGTATGGTTTTATATAGTACTATAGAAAACTTGCTTACAGGATACATCGTGTATAGTGAATGTTGGATGGACCTTGGGCACAATAGAGCATGCCTTGTCAATGAACTATGCACCAATCACTATAAATACTTGTGTGTACTGTGGGCATATTCTCCTTACGGATGAATAATCCCTATTTTAAGTGACATTCCCTGTGCATAACAGGCACCCGTGTAATGTAAAGCCTTATGCTTGTTGTGACATCATTGGTAATCCTCCAGTTGCATCGATTAACCAATCACACAAGCTGTGGCCTCAGAACTGCCATAGAGTGATGCAGGAAAGAGAAGCACCGCACTCCTAATTGTTTTCAATTAATTTCATTTTTAACGTCTTTTGTCTTTTAAGTGATAATAACAAATGTTATTATATGAGTGATTTTAGTTACTCGTTAATATTGGCATTAATTCTAACATTGATATTCTGTTTAGGGAGAAGGAGAGAAGCATGGCGGACACAGACGCGCCATTCATGCAACGAACGGAAGGATCACGTTTCACTGGAGGCGGATTTCCACTCAGCCATGTCCCAAAGATTACAGTCTAATCTCTATCCCTCATGTCTTTCTATTGTATTTATCTTCATTCATATTCTGAGTGCATTGGAATAAACATAACTCTACACCTGGTAATTACAGCCTCCTTTAGCTCTTACAGGCAGACTCGTCTGTTTGTGAATTTGTGGATCTTTATTATGGGTTTGGTTGGCAGTATGTAGTAACCAGGGTCTTATCCCCCCCCCCCCCCCCCCATACAGGACCACTCTGGTGTCTCACAGATTTGTCTGTATGGCTGAGTGCTAGAAATGATCTTTAGTTCCATCATTTTGTCTATGTTGCTGACACTTCTGATGGAGCTGTCTCTCTCTTCATATTTACTAGGTGTAATCCTTGACTCTATATCTAAATCATGTTACATACATCTAAAAAACATTTCCAGAATTCGCACATATATCACACAAGACACTGCAAAAACCTTAATTCATGCCCTTATCATCTCCCGCATTGACTATTGCAATTCCCTCCTTACTGGTCTTCCCCAAAACAGACTCAAACCCCTACAATCTATTTTGCACGCTGCGGCAAGACTGATTTTCCTTGCAAATCTTTATTCCTCTGCTGAGTCACTCTGTCAGTCTCTACACTGGTTGCCTGTTTTCTACCGAATCCAATGTAAAATACTCTTACTAACCTACAAGGCCATCAACAAAGCTGCACCAACATACATCTCCTCTCTTGTCTCAAGATATCTCCCAACTCGCCAACTCCATTCTGCACAAGATCTGCGTCTCTCATCCACAGTCATTACATCCTCCCTTTCCCGATTACAGGACTTTTTCCAGGCTGCACCCACTCTATGGAATTCTCTCCCTCGCACAATAAGACTCTCCTCTAGTCTACAAGCTATCAAGCGTTCTCTGAAAACCCACCTATTCAGACAAGCTTATAATATTCCTCAACCACCCTCTTAACCTCACTACATTACCCTATTACCACCTGTTATACAACTACCCATTGATCACAATTGTTGTGTGACAGGATCATTTAGCTTATGAGTCACTTTTACCTTTGCAGTCTGGCTGGGCCGACTGCAAATGTAGACTTAACCTCATGTGTCAAACCCATTGTCCCATAGAGTGTAAGCTTGCGAGCAGGGCCTTCTCACCTCTTTGTCTGTTTTACCCAGTTTGTTTATTAGTTTGTAAAGCGCTACGGAATATGTTGGCGCCATATAAATAAATGATGATGATGATTTACATACAGATATGATTGTCAGGGAATGGCCAACACAGCGTCAGATTGAGAAATAAGTCCTGACAATGTCTAGAAGGACTAAATATGCTTATTAAGGTGTGTTAGATTAGGGTCTGAGCACCTTATTGTACACAGTCTTCATCTCCTTTAATCTGGGATGTCCTCAGTTTTCATGGTTGAGATAGAGCAACTTGTAATTAGATCATCGTAATGTTCTGAGCAGCAGGAGTTGACTTTGCTGGAAGACGTGGAACTGTGTGAAAGGGTGGAACTATCGGGGGTATGACCAGTACGGAGCCGGACATGTGATGGGTTGCTCTACCCCCACCCCGAGGTCCCTTCTGCCCCTTATGTTTGTCTTCCTTTACTAATGGAGCTGAGAACCCAAAACCGTCTCACGCGTGTACACAATGGCGGAGACTGGCTCGGCGAAGCGGTAACTTGCTGCTTCGGGCCAGTATCTCCGGGGAGCAGAGTAACGCTCAGATGTCTCAGCGATCAGTTTTTGACAAATGTGGTCGGCATGTCATTTATTATTTCTGCGATAAGCCGAAATTAAACATTATGGTTACCACCGCATTCATTTCTGTTTTAATAAATTGGCCCCCTGTATTCTTTCCGTTTCTACAGTGAGGTCATGAGGTGTGATTTATAAAGAAACTATTCAGCATAAAAGCGGTAGACAACCTGGCTCTCCAGCTGTGTAACACTACAAGTCCCAACATACCCTGCAGGCCAGGTCCCTACAAGCTCACAATCCTCTATCTCAGAGTTATCAGGAGATGTCAGTCGTGTGCTCTAAGCCCCTTTACACCAAGAC
This sequence comes from Mixophyes fleayi, assembly GCF_038048845.1. Lineage (NCBI taxonomy): Eukaryota > Metazoa > Chordata > Amphibia > Anura > Limnodynastidae > Mixophyes > Mixophyes fleayi. The sequence continues at coordinate 9,794,739 of NC_134407.1, read as the reverse complement.
AGTCATGTAGCTATGAAGTGCAAGCTCTTGATACAAGTATTGTTCCATCCTCTGCAGGTCACTCTGTTAGACCCCCAGTGTAAACCAAGGTGTGGAGAAAACCGCAGCCAGAAAAACAGTCCAGTCCAGTCTCCCAAGTGTCCTCTCCGTACCTCTGGGGTAGGTGGATTTCAGGGACTTAAGGCCACGTTTGTATGTGGATGTGGTGCGGTAGTTCCTCTTATCTGCTCATGGTGGAAACGGGTCGGGTACGCTTTACCGATGTCCAGTACTCCGACATGGAGAAGGCCTACAAAGAAAATATGTAATTATGAACAACCGATTGGTTTTTATACGCAAAAACGATTACCACTGGAAACCAAACCCCTTTCCCCCACCAATGCCAATGAATGTATATTAGCCCCTCGGTTGCTCCAGTAAAGTGTGGATCACATTATTTCAGCGAATGGGGAGGGGATTCAGGACATTGGGAAATTCCCTATAAGTGCACGCCTGTTGCATAGAAAGTTTGATGTCATCCTCTTCATTTCCATTTCACTTCATCGACACAACACACGAGATGTGTGATCGGGATTCTGAACCTCACAAGATAACTAACTGCCGAGCTAAATGTCTGTTCTGGTGCTTGCACTGGACATACAGTTTGAAAGCGGAACATGTAAAAAGTATAAATGATTATTCCACCCAAATCTGAAAATGCTGTTGTTGTGTTGTTATCGTAAAAACCAGTCCCAACGGGTTACTTACCTAAGGTTCGGCGCCCGCAAACGGTACGCACAAGACATCAAAAGACCTACCTGAATCTTCAGTTTTGGGTGGAATTATGCTTTAATACTTTTTATTATTTTTATCGGTTTACTTGCGAACTAAACAACCTAACTCGTAAATGTAGTTTCATTTGTTTAAAAAACTGATAAAACATTGTGTAATAAGATTTTACTTTATTTGTTTTTAATTTATTAACAATTCATACAAATTTTAGGTTTCTATTCCGCCCCTGTCCCCACTGTGTACAAGTTTCGGTTTATCTTTGTAAATATGTTCAGACCTGTAGCAGTAATGATATCACACGTTCTGTAGCGCTTGTTACCAGCTGTATACAAAGTGTAATATCATCTCTAATCTGCGCTGCTCGGCTGAGATCTAAATAAGTGTGACCGCTTCATTGTGAGGCCGGCGCTGTTCTGTCCAGGAAAATAAACATAAAGTGTTATCCAGCAATTGTAGATACATAAGTGTCAGCTGCAAATGACATGAGGAGTTTACACCAATTCCTGAGATAAACGCTGCCCCTGCTCTGCAATCGCACAGAAATGGTGCATTAGTAGCAGATGATGCCATCTGCAGCCGCCTGCAGGAAGAATTGTCCACTGATGCAGAAGATGTTTGTTTAGTTTAGGTTTACAGTGGACCCCTGAATGATCACATGGAGCATATACCTTTTATAATTCTTACAGGGCTTATATAACTTCCTACCAGTGGTGGAATTCAAATAAATTAACAAGCGGTTCTCTGCCCTAATGACCATTTAAAGTATACAAAAATATATACCGAAAGGTATTCTAATATTTCATGCATTTAATACTTAAATAAGAACAATAAAAGAAATACACAAAACTAGATTGTTATAATAAAGAGTTTTAAAATATTAAAGAAAAAATATTAAAGAATACCTTACCTGACAAAAATCTGTTATTTAATATTATACTCATATTATGCCACAGTAATGCCCCCAGTTCATAATATGTCACAGTAATTCCCCCAGTTCATATTATGCCACAGTAATTCCCCCAGTTCATATTATGCCACAGTAATGGCCCTCTTCATCACACTCTGCCATGCTGCCTTCCTTTGCTCCCCCCTTGCTCCGTTCCTTCACTTACCTTTTCTATCGGCTTCTTTCTTCTCCTCCTGTCTTCTGTCTTTTTGTCTTCTTGCTTGCTGCCAACTCTTTTCTCCGCCGCTCCTCACTGAATGTCGGGTGTGACGTGATGACGTCGAGCCCGACATTCAGTGCAGGCAGACCAGGGAGTAGGAGGTGCCGACGCCGCGGAGAGGTGAGGTTTTTTTTTTTTCATGGAGCCTGCTACCCCCACCAACGCAATGGGTGGACTCAGCCTGTAGTCACTGGTTCGCCAAACCGAGTCTAAAATTAGGTATTGGTTCTGGCGAATCGGCGAGAACCGGCTGAATCCCACAACTGCTTCCTACGCTTCACCTTTGGCAATTTAGTACTAGGACCATTTTTGTTGCTGTTTATTGACTTGTGCTCCAAATTAAAAATAGGGAATGTCAGTTTTATGCACTCGGTGGTCACTTTATTAGGTGCATCTTTCCAGCACTGGGTAGAACCCTCCTTTTATCCAAGTACAACCTGAATTCTTCCTGGCATGGTGGATTCAACAAGGTTTCTAGTCCATGGGGACACAAGAGCATCACGCAATTGCTGCAGATTTGTCGGATGCACATTCATGCTGCAAATCTCCCATTCCACATACCAAAAGTGGTCTATTGGACTGTGATCTGGTAACTGTGAGGGCCATTGGAGAACTCCTTGTCATGTTCATGGAACTAGTTTGAGATGACGTGTGCTTTGTAACAAGACGCGTTATCCTGCTGGAATTAGCCATTAGAAGATAGGTAGACTGTGGCCATAAAGGGATGGCCAGTAATAATACTCAGGTAGACTGCGGCATTTAAACAATGCTCAGTTGCAACTAAGGGGTTTAATGTGTGCCGAGAAAACATTCCCCATGCCATTATACCACCACCACCAGCCTGGACTCTTGACATGTAGGATGGATCTGTGGATTAATTTTTTTTTACCCCAAATTCTGACCCCATCATCTACCAATCATGTCACAGCAGAAATCAAGATTCGAAAGACCAGGCAATGTTTTCCCAACCTTCAACAGCCCGGTATTGGTGAGCCTGTGCCCACTGTAGCCTCAGATTCCCGTTCTTAGCTGACAGAAATGGAACCTTCCAAAAGATTTTGGTTTATTTTGGACTAATAAATGTACTTGTGGGATTAATTTACAGAGCTGCATAAGTTGACAGGTAAAACACTAAATGGATTTACATTGTAATAAATATTAAGCAGACCGTTATAATGGATAATAAATAAACATGAGAAACACAATTCAGAAAGTCTGAAGATCCTGGTACTTGTTAGTGAACATTCGCAAATGCGCAGTTCAAAACAAGTTTATAAAAAGTGAACACAAAAATCAGAATGCAGGTATTTGTCACAGGGTCTAAGATTTCATCAATTCTCAATTGATTTTTATCTTCGAGTGTACCTTAGTCATAGGGAAGCTGATGCTTTTGTTATGAAAAAAAAAATTCTGACATTGACCACATGCAGCCTGGGGCAAAAAAAAATTTGGTTGTGGCTACAGGGGCAAGGTAAACGGGTAAGGAAGAGAGCAAAGAGGGCAATTTGGAATGTTTACTAAATATAGAGTAATTATATAGCGGCAGCACTAGCCAGCTGCCTATCATCCTCATTGCCATCACCTTTATATTTCCATCTCTCATACAATCCAAACAGTATTTCCAGGCCCTCTATTTACTTATCAATAAGGTTTGCTATTATTATTTAATCCTCTCCCCCTAAAATAATTTAAAAAGTTTTAATATAGTCTAATGCCTACAGCAAATTTGAATCCTAAATATGTAAATTGTCAATCACATGTAAATAGAGGGAAGCTTCAAGTAATATGTAATGTTTAACCCTAAAACCCTGTTGCCCTAACCTGGAGAACAACTGAGGTGTAGATAAATAAAGGATATACTCTATGCGCCATGTATAAATCGCACATGGTACAGTAAAAAATATATACTCTGCACACGTAGTAGCATAAACGGATAATCATAGTACTGCATAAGAATTAATAGATAATGAGCTGCAAATGTAATAAATATATATACTTTACAGCAAAAATGTACATTTCTAACCTGTGTGGTGTATTGTCAGATGCGATCAGTGTGGTTCCAATGCACAAAAGAGATTTAATAGCAATAAGCAGCAAAATACAATAAGAATGTTACAAAGTATAACCGATACATGCACAGCGCACACTGGATCCAAGAACAGTCTTCAAAGCTGAAGTCTGTTGGCAAAGACCTCCCCCGCTCTCACCTTGCCCCCTTTTGTTCTATACTTAACACGGCTGCCAGTCTCATCTTTCTTTCATGACGCTCTTCCTCTGCCTCCCCTCTCTGCCTTTTGAGTGCTTTTGAGTATTAATATCATAATATTCATAACTAGCGATCACTATGTGCGATCGCTCCTCCGTTGATACCGGATTCCTGCTGTTAAAATATGGATTAATATGAGACCAAACTTCATACATTTTTGAGGACTTGAAGCATAAATGCCTTAACTATAGTTTTATCTTTGCATAAATAATCTCTAAGTTTTTATTAATAAATGAATGTGGGTTGGAACTTTATTAAATGTGTCCTATTTACAAATGTATGTGTGAATGCAAATGTATGTGCTCTACACCTGTGTGATTGCGTTATTAACCCTGGTATGAGGTAACGTACTAATTGCAATCACATGGTAAGCCAAAATTAATCAATTTTAGCCAACTTTACTTGACTTCGACAATGGCATATAGCCTCATCATGGGCAGCACAGTGGCTCAGTGGTTAGCACTTCTGCCTCACAGCACTGGGGTCATGAGTTCGATTCCTGACCATGGCCTTATCTGTGTAAAGTTTGTATGTTCTCCCCGTGTTTGCGTGGGTTTCCTCCGGGTGCTCCGGTTTCCTCCCACACTCCAAAAACATACTAGTAGGTTAATTGGCTGCTATTAAATTGCCCTTATTCTCTTTCAGTCTGTGTGTTTGTATGTTAGGGGATTTAGATTGTAAGCTCCAATGGGGCAGGGACTTACGTGAATGAGTTCTCTGTACAGCGCTGCGGAATTAGTGATGCTATATAGATGATGCTGATGATCTTACCATTGTATGGCACATAATGAAACCATTTAGCCAGCTCTTCCACCATATACCCTCATAAAGCACCTATTCTGTCTTAAATGTCACCATATACCTGGGGTATCCTTATCAACTCTATACTTTTTTTGTTAGAAGCTATTAAATTGAATCAAGTAGTTTTAAGCTGAAGGTATAGCTCAATGTGTTATTAATCTGCTTTATATTTAGATATTTTATTTTCTATAAAGAATATATGATTATTTAATATAATGTGATGATGAAAACAATATAAGATTTTGTATTGTTTTAGAATTAATTATTGTAATTGAATGAAAATACTTTAGCTAAATAATGATCCACCTGTGCTTAACTGGGTGTCTGCTCCTATTGGATGCAATGGTCTTTTTAAGGAAGCAGATTCTTAATATGGCTACGCTCTCTGAGGAAACCTCACTATGGACATGAGTCATTAAGGTAAGCAAGGAAAAAAAAGGAGTAAATGTTCTCTGGGACAAACCATGTTACAATGCAAAGGGTGCAAATTAGTTTATTATGTTGCACAAAAGTTAAATACTGGCTGTTTTTTCATCTAGCACACAAATACTTGATAGCTTTATTTTTACACTGAAATGTAAAGTTGATCTAGGACATGTCCTACCCCAACTATAAATCTGTCCCAAAATTTTAAATTTACCTCCCCTCCAATGCAACATGGTCTTCCCCAGGTGCAAAATGTCTTATTTTTTATGCTTTGCTCTCCTTAATAACCCAGGCCCTATATGTAGTGGAGAAACGCGTAAGAGTTTGTGATTAACTGAACATTACAGGTTTACCATAACAAGATGCCAGTGTTTTCTTGATTGATTGTGGAGCACCAAAACTATCTAATACCGAAGAGAAAAAGTTGTGGTTGTTACACTAAGTAAATTGGACCAACGGAACCCTGCACATGCCGGCAATCTGCTAAATCGCTTGTGTGAACTTCCGTACCACGGGGAGCTGATAGCAGAATCAGCTGCTGCCTGTTGGTTGGGTAACTGAAGACTTGAATATCCAACTGTGAAATAGAAAGCGTTGCGGGGGGCTGCAGGGGAGAGCTGCAGCTCTCCGTTGATATTACAGACTACTTCACTAAAGGAAGAAGCACGATTGAATAAGCTGCGGTATTGATGTGGGTTTTATCCTTTGAGGGGACGGGAGCATAAAGCCCTATATTAACTGGCAAACAAGGGCATACAAGGTTTTTCTCTATACAGCCTGAACTCTGCAGTACTTAATTGCTTCACCTGTGGACTTGTCCAAATTAGAACCTTGCTGAAATAAGATATATTTATAGTTTTAAACTTAAGTCTGATTTTTAACAAGAAAACATGGATTTTGACTAATAAAGTGGATTTTCTATTGTTTTGGAGATATATATTTTTTTATATGTATTTATGTTTTATACAAATTTTTATTGTCATTTTTATTTTATTAGCAAAAATAAATATATGTGGTTTTAATTGCGTAGCTGGTTGGTGGTCGCTAATATAGGACAGAAAAAAAGCGCTTGTTTACCCTCATAGTGCTCCGTATGCCCCCATAATGCCCCCATAGCCTCATATGTCACCACATAACCTTGTAATACTACCATATAGCCTCCTTGAGTGCTCGCTCCATCTCCATCACACTAATCCTCTTAAGTGTCGCTGTTACAGAACAGCGTTGCCATTGGTTACAGAGGCTCTTATTAATTAGATCTGATTGGCTGGAGATCAATAGGAAAAAGCCGGTGACCACTGCGACAGCGGCCCCACTCACTGTGTAATCTTGGTTTTACAGGGAGGGAGAGAGCTGTGTGATGAAACCTCTCATAGGTGACAATGTGCCTCATGTCTCAGGGAAGTTGCTACCTCCTAATGAATTGATGGACAGCGTTCTCCTGAATTTTGGTTCAGCCCACAAAGTGTACACTATAACAGGATCCATCAGGGCCGGATTTACCACTAGGCAACTGAGGCAACTGCCTAGGGCCTAGCGGTTCCCCCTCTGTCCGCCGGCATTGTAAAAAAAAAAATCATGACGAGTTAATAAAGAGAAAAAAACTAAAAAAACAAACCAGTCACCTGATCGCGCGGCGGCTCCCGGCAGTCTCCACTCCTCCTCACTCCCACTGGATGTTGGGCCCGACGTCATTTTCAGTGAGGATTCGGTGAGGAGCAGCGGCAGAGCGACAAAGAAGAATGAAGAATGCAAGACAAGATAAACAGAAAAGAGGAGAAAAAGGCAATAGAAAGGTAAGTAAAATTGTTATATTATGTACATATTGTGTGTGTGGGCAGGCATTGTATTTATATTATGTGTGTGTGAGGGACAAGCTTATTTTTATTGTGTGTGTGTTTGTGTGTGTGTGGCCAGCGTATTTGCATTGCGTGTGTGAGAAACCATTTGTATACTGTATGTGAGGGGCCAGCGTATTTGTATTGTGTGTGTGTGGGGCCAGCGTATTTGTATTGTGTGTGTGTGTGTGTGTGAGGGGCCAGCGTATTTGTATTGTGTGTGTGTGTGGGGGGCCCGCGTATTTGTATTGTGTGTGTGTGTGTGTGAGGGGCCAGTGTATTTGTACTGTGTGTGTGTGTGTGAGGGGCCAGCGTATTTGTACTGTGTGTGAGGGGCCAGCGTATTTGTATTGTGTGTGTGTGTGTGTGAGGGGCTATAGATTTTTTCAGGAAGGGGAGGGGGAAACCAGTTTCTTGCCTAGGGCCCCATGAGGTCTAATCCGGCCCTGGGATCCATGTATTTAGAACACATATTTGCTAATATTAAGTGAACATCAGCACTGAAAGTAAGGACAGGAAAAGCACAAAACACCACTTACGATAGGTGTGAGAGTCTGTATCTGAGTGGTGAGATCTGGCACGCATAAAACCAGCAGATTACAAGCGCAGTGCTTCGCAGACAGATGTCCAGATGCCGTACTGCGGAGACGCTGTCATTAACATCTGATTTGTAGGGTAATCTTGTAGAGCTGCTTAGAGTCGTCGTTTTTCCTTACAATAAACATCAAGCAGCTTTTAGTGGCCGGTTCCATTTGTGCTACTTCATCACTCACAGATAACAACTAATAAAATCGCCCTCTCATAATTGTCCTTTTCCTCTTAGACTTTATTTGATTAAAGGAAAATTCTCATTCAGCGATTGACTTTGTGCTTTGCTTCTATCACACAATGTCCTCTGATTCTGTTTGCCCAGAGCAATGAGGGTAGAACTGAATATATCAACAACATCTCAGGCTATTGACATAGTTTCCTGAAAAATACGTTTTGTTTAGGAAAACAATATATTTAAGGTTGTTATTGTCTGTGTGAACCTTGTTTCCGTGGATGTGTTGTGGTTGTATGTCCTCCATGTTAAGGACAGAGTAACGTGAGATCCTTAACTTCTAGACCCTCTTCACGAGATGTTCACCTTTAGCAGCCCCCTTTCCAAGGAACTAACTATGTTCCACGGTACTCGGTTACCCCCAAGACTTGTGCTCGGGTATTAGCGGTTATTTATCCAGCACTTGTCAAGTGGAGTGGACGGAATACGGTAGGAGGTAGTGAGCAACCGAAATATTGTCAGACAGGCAGGGGTTGTTGCAGAGTTAAACAGAAAGGAAAGTTGTTCAATCAATTTATAGGTGAACAGGAGGTGATTTAAAAGGTGGGGTTATCCTGAAAGGAGTAAATACAGAGGAAATCCGGTAGCACACTGCTACTAACCAGTAACAAAGCTGCTATTTCTACTCGCACATAAAAAATGCTAAATTCTTGTTACAGACATTTGCAAATGTGTGCTAAGCCACCCGCCACATCACGGCGCTTCTGCTAATATGGTGGTCCTAACTCTAATCAATGACAGTCCCTGTTTTTGGGTCATACATGTATGTGTTTTTAAATTGAGAGCTAACTTACCAAGAGGTACCCCAAGAACCTCCAAATGGCAGTATAGCGATGCACTCCCCATCAGCTACTGATACCAGAGCATGTCTCTCAAGCAAACAAAGCAGAATGGAAAGTTGCTCAATCAATTCATAGGCTAACCGCAGGTGCTTGTAAAGGTGGGGTTATCCTGAAAGGAACAAACACAGAGAAAAATCTCCCAGCACACCGCTGCTAACCAGTAACAAAACTGTCTACAACTAAGAATTCTGCATTTTTATGTGAATGCTCTGTGCAGCTCTGTGTCTACAGCACCATAGGCAAACCAAGGGGGGTTTCCTAGTGCCTGTAAACCCCCCTCCAAGCCTGGGGCACCGTATAATTGAGGTGGCTGGACCCTGCCCCCGCTTCACATGGATCTGCTTGAAAACGGAGAGCTGTACCAAACAGTAGTGCACGCAGCATTGCCCATGTATATTATGGGGATAGGAAGAGTTGGAGAGCAGCCAAGCACTGTCTAATATTATAGCCACCCCCCCATGCATGCTGGTCATGCCCACTGATGGCGTGGTGTGGAAACCCCCTTATACAAATCCTGCGTTTGCCCCTGAGCACTTAAGTACCTTCTACCAGTCCATTGGACTTTGCTGCAACATTTACACTTTTACACAGTGCACCTCTAAACCATTTTCAGTGTTTCCAAAGTCCACTTTTAATTTGCGGAGGTGGCTCGCCAGAAAGGAGAGTAGCCATGTCCCACTATGCGTTTCGCAGTCCCTCAATCGCAGTCTATTTTATCTCCTCCTACCTCCAGGTCTGTAAGTACAGAAGCTCTATTCTCACAAACAGAACAGAAGTGATAGATTCCACACAATGAAGCGATCCCTAAATATTCATCTGAGCAGCAATACAAAGGAGTCTACACTTTGAATTTATAAACTAATTATTTAGACTTTAATTAAATAAGGATCATTTAAGTGCGACTACTTGTTCACTAGGTGACAAGTGCTTCACAACAACCTACACAGCAATCAAAGGCAGACGGACATCTTCATTTAATTAGGGCTCCAGAGACTGTGTTATTTAAAAATTTAATTTTCTGTGATAGTTTTATTTATATCTAGAGTTTATGAGATATTGTTACATTTATTCTACTAGTAGACAGTTGAGTCCAGATATTGTGGACTTCTTTGTGCAGCCTGAACCCCTTCTCTTACTCTCTTCTGTTCTAATTTGCACCATTAATATCACAAGACCATAGAGAGTGGTAGAAAATTGTGCACCTCAATATCTCCTTGAGTATCAGCATAGTGGACCACTATGGCTATGTGTGTAGCTTCAAAATGCAGGAGAATAATGTTGATCAGATCATTTTTGGGCGTGCTCATAAACCCACTCCACAGATGTCCACTATCTGCCTGTATCTCACATCACAAGACGCCTTCTTGTGATGGGAGCCCTGAATGATCACATGTGTAAAAGGTAACCCACATCCTGGGACTAAGTAACTAGATTGGTCTCTTGTGTGGCCAGCCTATCACACAGGCTTTGATAATATACTCTTAAGGAAAATTTTACTGCTTAGCCCCAAAATGTATATGTTCATATATGACGCATAGAGGCAAGAGGGCCCATTCAACCATACCCTGACACAAAAAAATATATTCCTGTTAAATAGCAAAGTATTCATTCCAAGGTTTAAGAAATAGGCTGCCAATATGGGTCAAAAAGCTCAAATAGAAAACAGAGGACTGTTAGCTATTCTTGATATATTGTTATGAACTTACCTGATCCGTCGCTCCGTCCGTAAGCCACAATCCAGGGGCGGTCACGTGATCGCATCCAGAGGCGGGGATTTTGAATCCCCGACAGTACATAAACCTCTCTCTGACACTTGCTGAGTGTCAGAGCAACACTTACATGTTCCTGGCTCCTGTCTCTCCATGAATCCTTGTGTCTCCCTGCCTTTTGTGGATCCCTGTGTACCGACCCGGCTTGCTTACCACTCCTGCTCTGGTGATCCTGTGTACCTGATTGACTCCGAACTTGCCTCCTGATCAAGGCCGGTGCTAGGGTCCACGGCGCCCTAGGCATTTTTAAAAAAGCAAAAATCGCAGGCCCCCCCCCGCAAAAATCGCCGCCCCCCTCCCTCCTCTCCTTACCTTGTCTAACCACCGCTGCCTCACTGCTCCGTCTCCTCCCCTCCACTCACTGACACTAGTGGAGGGGAGGAGACGGAGCAGAGAGGCGGCGGTGGTGACAAAATAGCCTCTTCCCTCCTCCCCGTGCATCTGATGCTGTGCGGCGACCGTGACAGGTATGGTCAGTGGTCGCCGCACAGTTTTAAAGTCTTTTAGAATTCCAGGCGCCCTCCAGAGCCCGGCGCCCTAGGCAAGTGCCTAACCTTGCCTAATGGGAGCGCCGGGCCTGCTCCTGATTCTGCCTGCTTCTCATTCCTGTGTACCGACCCGGCTTGATTGACTTCGCATCTTCTGCTCCTACTCCGCTGCCCTACATCTTGGGGCGAACCTGAGGACCATGACCTGCTATTCCTGCAGCGAAGACCACCCCGCCATGCGGCGGTTCTTGGTGAACACCGGGGAGATCGTTAGACTCCGCACCTCAGGTAAGCCAGCACTAATCAAGATTAGTAGTAGTAATCCAGTAATCGGTTACATATATACAGTATGTTACCTAGGAGACGACAAGGCAATGACTGTGATTTCTGAGTGTTACATAATGGCTGTAGATTTGCTGGTTTAATCCTTGCTGCTGAGTTCTGCTCAGGTCTGTACCTGCCCATCGGCTCACAATGTATCTGGCTCCAATCCGCTATACTTGCAGATCGGTACATATGTTCAGTGGCCTTTTCTGTGAAACCACTTCAATAAATTCAGTCTCTTACTGGTGTTTTTTGGCAACAAGAATTCATCATGTGCAAAGGAGCCATAATTCATTGATGTTTGAGTTCGACTTTGGATATTTACTCGTTATCTTTAGCCTCCTAAAAAGCTTTATATATGTCCTCATTAAGATGTTACAGACCCGATTTGAGGGGACTGTTCCTTTGCCCTTCACAATATTTTGTGACAGGAGAGATGTCCCACTAATTTTTCCCCCTTAAATACCCTGCGTACCAACAGCAGGTGCACAAGGCATCGAAAGGGTGTTATTAGGGACATTTCCCGAGCCTTAAATCACAAATGTTGGGAGGTGTGAAATAAGGTGTAAACACCTCAAATACTTCATATATTTTATATATCTCAGTAACACAAGGGCTTAGAGTCGTCCCTGAGTTATAAGTTGCTTTTTATTTTAGAATCCACTTATGCAGAATTCATCCAAACTGTCCAGTTTATCTTGTTTTCCAGCCTCTCTCCATCTTCTCTCTGACACGTCTGCCCCGGCGTGTCCACAATGCAAGAAAGTTGGATAAAAACATTGTCAGGAACACGCGTCTCCGTCTGCCAATCACTCCAGCCGCAATCATAAGCTCCACTCTCACCAGAGGTAATGATGCTGAATGTCATCAGCGAGAAAGTCGTCTGTCTGAAGCCTCGCTCATTTTTCTCTCTGACTATATTAACTCCAATGACAAGGAAAAGAGATTTCAGGTCAGACATAAAAGCCAGATAAGTAGCAAGGAATTGGTAACAGATGAGACACAATTTTAGAAATAGAAAAAAATAAAATAAGAGAGAACGGGAGAGAGATTTAAAGTCAAGGCTGTTATTTTACTTGCAGTTGAAACAGATATACAAGAAGCACAATGAAAATCTGCTGATATTTAAGTTAAACTCCTCCATGTGGCTACTTCACATGAAATACAAAACAAAAAAGACAGTTGTCAGCGCTTATCCTTTACACTACATATATGTGTGTGTCTAGCAAAATGAAAATATGAGGTTCAGTTTGTGATCAAAACATTTAAGCCTGCATTCCAGCGTCAAGGGCACCTCATTATATGCAGTGCCTACACTGACCTATATGCTTTAAACACCATTAAAGTGCAGTTAAAATCAGATGCACTCACCTCCCAGGTATAGGGGCTTACATCTAGCAAGGGCTGGCTTGTGAGCCACACCCAAATGTGCCTTAAATAGGCTTGATGGACAGCTGCTATCATAATAAGGCAATATTTTGAAACAAAATCAGAGAAAAAACAAGCCCGCGCTCGGTATATCCCATATTATATATGATACCAGCTGCTTGGCAATAAGCCCGCGCTCGGTATATCCCATATTGTATATGGTACCAGCTGCGTGGCAATATAAATGCCCATATATGTATACAAAACAAAAAGACAGTTGTCAGCGCTTATCCTTTACACTGCATATCTGTGTGTGTCTAGCAAAATGGAAATATGAGGTATTAGTTAATATTTTGATCAAAACATTTAAGCCTGCATCCCAGCATCAAGGGAACCTCATTATATGCAGATCCTACACTGACCTATATGCTTTAAACACCATTTAAATGTAGTTAACATCAGATGCTCTCATCTCCCAGGTATAGGGGTTTACATCTAGCAAGGGCTGGCTTGTGAGCCACACCCAAATGTGACTTAAATAGACTTGATGGACAGCTGCTATGACAATAAGGCAATATTTTGAAACAAAACCAGGGAAAAACAAGCCCGCGCTCGGTATATCCCATATTATATATGATACCAGCTAGATGTAAGCCCCTATACCTGGGAGCTGAGTGTATCTGATTTTAACTGCATTTTAATGGTGTTTAAAGCATGTAGGTCAGTGTAGGACCTGCATATAATGAGGTGCCCTTGACAATTTATAGTTCCAGTACAGTTCTCCTTTAAAATGCTTGGATATAACTGTCCTACAGTTTTCAAAGTTGGTTGCGCTACTCTGCATTTAAAGGAGCAAAACTGATAACTGTCAGTTCTTTAATTCTCACGTCTATGATCTCTGGAGCTGTGCAAGTAATTACTTGCTGTCACTTTACAGATCAGGGTGCATTAATGAACTGCTACATATTTTAAATAAATAAGATGAGCGACAGGTTGCTGAAAAAGTCTTGAGTGGATTAGATTTTCTAAATATAACATCTATTTGCACCTTTGTATCTGTCTTTCTAGAACCCGAAGATTAGCTATTGCAGAAATCAGTGACAGAATGTTTCTTGCGGACTCGGCAGAAATCGTCTCAGGCCCACCAGGGAACCGGAGAAAAGTACACTGGATGCTTTTAACTTTTTTTAATATGCTATCATTTTAATACTGTGCATTAATGTGCACACGGCAACTGCAGATTAGCCGCAGAACCTCACGTGGAGGTTTAAGTGTAGTCACCATGTCAGCCGAAAGTGTTGTTGTTTTATTTAACAGGATTCTCCTTAGATTATATCCACTTTGATCCTCAGGTTGGTCTATGTGGCTTAAACAAATATTATACAACAAGTTAACCCGTGCATGATACTCATGCATTCTAGTCAAATCAAGCTACTTAAGGTCTTAAAAAGGTTCTTGTCATGCATTTGGGCCTAGCCCAGGCCTCCTCAGGGGAAGAGCGTTACTTCCCGACGCAAGCGCCCTTTTTAATGTGTGTTCATGAGGTAAAATTACCTCACGAAAATGAGTTTGAGCCCTCAACTCGTAAATTTAGCCTTTACTACCCCTCCCACAGGGGGAAGGGGGGATGATGGAAGTTAACTGACTTCACTATTCTAATTTATTTGTCAAATAATGTCAGTATACCAAATTTCAGGTCAATTGGATGAGCCCTTTCTGAGAAAATAGTTTTTTCCACACACACACTAACTAACACGCCGCTAGGCTTTTACTTTTATATATTAGATAATGCTAAGAATTTAGTAGGTCAGTGTATAACTCCGTCCAGCAGGTGGCGCTGCAGCTTGTTTTTTTTTTTCCACACACAAACTAACATACGCCGCTAGGCTTTTATATTATAGATTAGTATTTCTGTGATTTTAAACTTCCTGCAATTCCTGGAAAGGTACAAGCAATGTTTAAAATAGATATTAAGAAACAACTAAACTACAGTATTGTATGTATAAAGCCTACTTGCCAACTTTTCCTCATTGGCTTCAGGGAGATCTCAGGGGAGGTGGGCTTGACGAATCACATCATCTTGGCCCTGCCCCTTAAACGTTTGTCACAATTTTGGCCAATTACAGCCGAGGGTAACATGATGTGATATTTGTGTCATTAAGCCCCGCCGCAACCACTTATCTATTGCGGGGACGAGAACAGGGAGGTTGCCCTGCTCTCCCGGGAGGTCTCCCAGAAATGCGGGAGTCTCCCAGACATCCCGGAAGAGTAGGCCACTATGCTTAAAGAAAAGCAGCTAATGAATCTCTAGAGACTGAAGTGTTTTTTAGATTTCTGTCTCCATTACTGAAGTCATGTTGTCTTACCTGTCAGTCTTTGATTAAATCTTGGTCTCCATGAAAATGGCCACCTCCATAGGCATCAATACATGGACATAGGACACAATTTCTGAACTGTGCCATCATGCCGCAGATGGCGAAGCCAACCACGTCTTGTACTGGCTCAGCATCAGGGAGAATGACAGACTCTTCAGGGAGTGAGGGAGATCACCCCTATTTCAGGGAGTCTCCCTGACATTCAGGGAGAGTTGGCAAGTATGGTATAAAGTTGAGCCTGATAGGAGTACATGTATATTAGGTAAACAGAGGAGGTAGCGAGTGCCAAGCAGGCAAAACTAGGCATGTTTGTGCTGCCCACAAAACATCACAGCTTTGTGGGCAGCACAAACATGGGGTCATGTTAATTATATTTATTTTTTTGGGCCTTTAGAATCCACTTATTGGGGACAGTTGGGAGATATGATAATACATGTTTTGTATGATCATATTTGTATGCTAACCCTTACACCACCCACTATCCTCCCCTCCTCTTGCCTTTATTACCACATTTTAAAATCATACCCGTTAGGTGACCTAGGCCTCCGCCTATGGCCTGGGGGCCTTTCCCGCCACCACCAGTAACAAGGTACCTGGGTTGACTAGTAAGTGATCCGCTTTAAAATATTTCCCGGCTCCCGGTGGCGAGCCCTTCCCCAAAAAACAGCCAAAAATGCATTGTAGCGAGGAACAAATATCCCTAGATACCTTCCTTCCCCACAGCAGCCGCACATTACCTCTATCAGGTCAGTGCCCACGGCTGCTCCACCACCACTTCCACGTATACAGTTAACAAAAGTTACAGCGACCTGACTAATCCGATAATCAGATCAAATGACTGCAATGGCAGGACCCATCATTGCCACTTTAAAACCGTCAATTTCCCTGTGGCCATTACAACTGACATCATTTTCCCTGGAGACGTTTCACAAAGTTGGATTTTACAGGTGCTGGGATGTAAGTGTGTAGGGAATGTTGGCTGTAACTTATATAGTAAGTCTATATTTCATAATTGTCGGCCTTACACTCATCGGATTATTTACGTCGCTGTAACTGTTGTCTGCTTTATTGCCATTGGATAAACGATCCCCACCCCTGACCAACATTGTTGTGTGACTGACCACACAGCCCACTAAATACTTTTTACCTTTGCATTATAGCTGAACCAATATTCAATATGATTTAGCACTTACCCTTTTGTATAAAACTCCCATTGCCCCATAGATTGTAAACTTGCGAGCAGGGCCCTCTTACCTCTCTGTCTATATGTATTATCCAGTATTGTTTTATTCCTCTTTGTTCCAAATTGTAAAGAGCTACGGAATTTGCTTACACTATATAAATTAAATCTCTACCTGGGAGTACTACACAGGAGCATTTTGATCCCTGGAAGGAGGAGGTCCACTGTGACTCTTGGATCATAGTTGCATAATCTCCCAGAATGTCGGGGAGACTCCCAGGATATTGGGTATTATTATTATTTTATTATTAATTTTTATTTATAGGGCGCCACTAGGTATCCGTAGCGCCGTACAGGGACAGACAGAAACACGATACAGGGTGAGACAGCACAGTACAGTTAACAGAAATCACAGTAACTCAGAAGTTCAATGAACAGCTAGATGAGAGGTGAGAGCCCCCAGCGGGGTAGAGACAGGGGCCGGAGGACCTCACGGAGGAGACAAGGAGCTGGAGAGCAGAGTTAAGGTGGTGGAGAACAGAAGGAGAGGAGGCCCTGCTCGGAGGAGCGTACAATCTAAGGGGAGGGTAGGACGGACAGAGACACAATGGTAGGAGGAGGGAATGGGGAGAACGGAGGCAGAGACGGAGAGGGGGGGGAGAGGAGAATGAAAAGGAGGGAAGTAGGAGGGGGACAGGAGAGGGAGGGGGGTAGGGGGAGACTGGGAGGAGGTCAATGGGTGGGGGACGGAAGGGCTTTAAGGAAGAGGTGGGTTTTTAAGGCCCATTTGAAGCTGGACAAGTTAGGGGAAGTTCTGATGGAACGGGGGAGCTGGTTCCAGTGGAGGGGGGCAGCGCGGGAGAAGTCTTGGATGCGAGCATTGGAGGAGGTAACCAGGGGGGAAGAGAGGCGGCGGTCGTTAGCCGAACAAAGAGGGCGGGATGGAGCGTGAATGGAGATAAGGTTGGAGATGTAGGGAGCAGTGGGGTTGGAGAGGGCCTTGAAAGTAAGAGTGAGGAGCTTGAACACGATTCTGTAGGGGATGGGGAGCCAGTGGAGGGATTGGTAGAGGGGGGAGACAGAAGAGGAGCGGCGAGAAAGGAAAATGAGCCGAGCGGCTGCATTGAGTACGGAGCGAAGGGGAGCGAGATGAGAGCGGGGGAGGCCAGTAAGGAGGAGGTTACAGTAGTCCAAGCGGGAGATGATAAGAGAGTGGACAAGGGCTTTAGTGGCATCTTGGGAGAGGAAGGGCCTAATGCGTGCGATGTTGCGCAGCTGGAAGCGGCAGGATTTGGCGAGAGAGAGGATGTGAGGGACAAAGGAGAGAGAGGAGTACAGGGTGACGCCGAGGCAGCGAAGTTGAGAAACAGGGGAAATAGAGGAGTTGAGAGCAGTGATAGAAATGTCGGAAGGGCAGGGGGAGTGAGTGGGGGGAAAGACAATAAGTTCGGTTTGTGTGAGATTGAGTTTGAGGAATCTAGAGGACATCCAGGAGGAGATGGCGGAGAGGCAGGCGGACACCCTGGAGAGGAGGGAGGGAGAGAGATCGGGAGAGGAAAGGTAGAGTTGGGTGTCATCCGCATAGAGGTGGTACTTGAGACCAAAGGAGCTGATGAGTTCACCGAGGGAAGAGGTGTAAAGGGAGAACAGTAGGGGTCCGAGAACAGAGCCTTGGGGAACCCCTACTGGAAGGGAGGAGGGGGGGAGACAGATCCGGAGGTGGAGACGGAGAAGGTACGGTCAGCAAGGTAAGAGGTGAACCAGGACAGGGCGGAGCCGGAGAGGCCAAAGGATTGAAGGGTGTGGAGCAAGAGCGGGTGGTCAACGATGTCGAAGGCCGCTGAGAGATCCAAGAGAATGAGAAGGGAGAAGTGGCCCCTAGCTTTGGCAGAGAGGAGATCGTTGGTGACCATGGCAAGGGCAGTTTCGGTGGAGTGGAGGGGGCGGAAGCCAGATTGGAGAGGATCGAGGAGGGAGTGATCAGAGAGGTAGGTGGAGAGGCGGCTGCAGACGAGCCTCTCAAGTATTTTGGAGGCAAAAGGGAGAAGAGAGATGGGGCAATAGTTGGAGAGAGAGGTGGGGTCGAGGTGAGGTTTCTTAAGAATGGGGGATACAAGAGCGTGTTTGAAGGAGGAGGGGAAGATGCCGGTGGAGAGGGAGAGGTTGAAGAGGTGGGCGAGGTGGGAGCAGGTGGCGGGGGAAAGGGAGCAAAGGAGGTGGGAGGCTAAAGGAGGTGGGTAGGCTAAACTCCTGTATCTCTGCTGTGCCCTCCATACTACAAGAAATGATCACTGCCCTTCATAAACGGGGACAGTGAGATTAGGTAATGTATTTCTGGAAGTAGATCTGTACTAAAAGAAAATGGTCTCCAGTACACAGATGTAGTCATTACATAGGATAATTGGCCAGTGAGATTGTCCTGCACACAGAATATCTGTGAGTGTGTGTGGGTGTGTGTGTGTCTCTCATACTTGCCAACTTTTCCTCATTGGCTTCAGGGAGATCCTGGGGGCGGGGCTTGACGAATCGCATCATTTTGGCACCGCCCCCTAAATGATTGTCATAATTTTGGCCAATTACAGCAGGGGGCGGGGCTAAGATGACACAATATTTGCGTCACTAACCCCCTCCTTCGCCACTTATCTATTGCGGGGGCGAGAATTGGGCGGTTGCCCTGCTCTCCCGGGAGCCTGGGAGGTCTCCCAGAAATGCGGGAGTCTCCCGGACATTCCGGGAGAGTAGGCAACTATGCATTAAAGAAAAGCAACTAATGAATCTCTAGAGACTGAAGTGTCTTTTACATTTCTGTCTCCATTACTGAAGTCATGTTGTCTTACCTGTCAGTCTTTGATTAAATCTTGGTCTCCATGAAAATGGCCACCTCCATAGGCATCAATACATGGACATAGGACACAATTTCTGAACTGTGTCATTATACCACAGATGGTGAAGCCAACCACTTCTTGTACTGGCTCAGCATCAGGGAGAATGCCAGACTCTTCAGGGAGTGAGGGAGATCACCCCTATTTCAGCGAGTCTCCCTGACATTCAGGGAGAGTTGGCAAGTATGGTGTCTCTGTGCCTGTCTATCTGTGTGTGTGTCTCTGTGTCTCTCTGTGTGAGTCTCTGTGCATGTCTATCTGTGCCTGTCTATCTGTGTCTGTGTCTCTCTGTGTGAGTCTCTGTTCATGTCTATCTGTGCCTGTCTATCTGTGTCTGTGTCTCTCTGTGAGTCTCTGTGCATATGTGTGTGTGTGTGTGTGTGTCTGTGCCTGTCTATCTGTGTGTGTCTCTGTGTGTGAGTCTCTGTGCATCTGTGAGTGTGTGTGTGTGTGTGTCTGTGCCTGTCTATCTGTGTGTGTCTCTCTGTGTTAGTCTCTGTGCATCTGTGAGTGTGTGTGTGTCTCTCTGTGTGAGTCTCTGGGGTCTATGCAGACGCGGCCGCAACGCGTGTCATGTGATGCGGCCGCCTGTGCGCCCCCCGGGCTGAACCAGCTCGCGCCTGGGTCTATGTATAATAAAATGCGGTGGCACTAGAAATGCATTGCTTCAAATCGCAGTGATCCATATTTAAGCACAGCTGGAGTGCATTATGCTGGGGATAATCTGGGAGCGGCGAAGTGACCCCTCTGCTGCGAAGACTATTCCTGTTTACCAGCAGCCTAGCGCTGCCGGGGAAATAATGCACAGTTAATGGTACATAGCAGGAAATAACTGTAATTAAAACAAGCCTTGTATTTAGCAGAGCAGTGTCAGGAGCATAAAGCTGTCCCTCTCCGGCTGTGGGGGGAACTATAAGTCCCAGCATGACCTCCTCATTCCAGAGGGTACCACTGACCACTGCTGGCACGCTAGCTTCAAATAGGCCACATTTCCCATCATGCTTTGCGTTCAGCCTCGGCTCACACACACGCAGCCAGTAGGTGCAGCTGCAGACATCACAGGGGGCGGAGTCTACTGGAGCTGATGTCTCCTAGCAACAGCACCAGCAGCGGTGACTTCAGGTAGGATGCTACTGACGGGCCCTCTGAGTGAGGGGGGCCCGGGCCACGTGCCCCCTGTGCCCCCCCCTCCCCCCTTACTCAGCTCTGGATATCATGCAGCATAATACTACTTATTAGTCCCTTCAGGCTGTCACAACTCAGTACATCATGCAGCTGCCTGAAGGGCCTGTGAAGGTCTTACAGAAATGGTAAGTGTTATGTTTTAATTGTAAGTTTTAATTTCTATGCAGAAATTACTAGCAGTATAAATAATAATTATTAGAATAAACCTGTATCAACGGTATGGATGTTTGAAGCTGACCTTTATCACAGGGTATATTTCGTGTCAACATGAGTATAATTATTGTACTGTTTGATAGGCAGAATGTTGCTGTTGGTTCTGTAATGTTACACAGGGAGACCGCAGCTGCTCGGGGTCCTTAACTAAGAACGTTATTACTGCCAAGGATACATGTATTCAAGTGAAATGCATACTGTTTACTATTACATATTACATACCTACTATTACATACATACATATTACATACTATTTACATATTGCAATGCCAAGATGTATTCATTTGTATAATTTTACTATTTTTAGGGCTTCGATGACTTGGACATAATCTGTTTTGATGATTTCAAGTGGACCCAGAGAAATGGTAAGATTAGTAGTTAAAGTTCTGAAATTATCCTGACTACTGAATTCATCCCCTTTGGCATTTAAAAAATATATAAATGAACATGGACACACATGAGCGGGGGAAAAAAAAGATTCTCAAAAGGAATTTGTTAAATCTCCCCATCTAGGAAGCAGCTGATGCCCTGGGGGGCTCACTAATACTGTAACCCCCAGATAGATATAGTGCTTAATATATGATAAACACTAACCTACTCTTAGGAACCCCTCCAGTCGGCACAACACAACCCGGAGTCTACTCTGCCAGTCAGGTGTTCACTGGAGCCCCTGATGGTGGGGACAAGCTGGGCTGCAGACTGACAGAGGGTCGTGAAGTGTGTACCGGCTGGGGAGAACCCAGGCAAGCGGAATGAAGTCCAAGCAGAGATCAAGGGCCGGAAGCAGGTAGCAATTCCAATTAACAAGCCGAGGTCAAGGGTCACGAGCAGACAGGAAGATCGGTAAACAGGCCAGAGGTCAGGGTCACGAGCAGACAGGAAGATCGGTAAACAGGCCAGAGGTCAGGGTCACGAGATACACAAGCAAAGTCCAAATCCAGGCAAAGGGTCATACACGGGTAATCAGCAGAAAGTCCAACAGGCAGGAACAAGGCACAGTGCAGGTCAGCAGACTGGCAACAGAAGTTATAACCGGCAATGAGGCAGCAGACCTCATTGCCTTAAATACAGCCAGCAGCCAATCAGAGCCTGCCCCCAGATAGAGCACACTGGCAGGCTAATTGCCTGCTGCCCTAAACACCAATCAGGGCTTAGCCCTGGAATCCACACTTGCAGGCTAATGCCTGCTAATTCAGCCTCAGGCTTAATCTGACTACTTGCCCCCTATGCGCGTGCGCACCCGGCTACCGGGACGCGGCCATGAAGAGGCGTCCGGCCGTTGCCTAGGCAACGGTCGGGAGGAAGTGACGTCCTGGTCGTCATGGTGACGGCCGGGACGCCAGAGAGAACAGGAAGCGAGCCGCGGCGGCTGTGAGTACCGCCGTGGCTCGTGACACCTACATAGATGTTTATAGAATATAGAAATATTCTACAAGTCACAATGCCCATAAACAGGCAATTGGAGAAATCAAGACACCAGTATGACTGTTATTTTGCATTTTATCTACAGAAGCACCTAACTTCTGGAGCCGATTCTTTAAGAAAAAGGTGCGTCATATTTTATCTTCTGAATTAAATGTCATAAACCTATAACATCCCATAAAGAGATTATATTGTTGGTTAGATTGTTTTCTCCTATTAAATTGATTTTTATTATCTCCCCTGTTCCATAGGAGTACATAGAAATACCATACGTACGACTCAAGGACCCACATCCAAAGTGAATTAAAACTCTAGTACAAATGTAGCTTCTGGAGCCGGATTTTTAAGAAAAAGGTGCGTCAATAAACATTACTTTTACACCTAGAAATATTCATCCCCTGCAAGACATGTTCCAAATGTTGTGGAATTACATCAGACAAAACCATGACACAATTATCAGCCGACTGAAGGTTGGATGAGAAAGAGAACTGAGGGATGATTAGGGCTGAGGGAAAATACAAGCTGAGGTTTGTGTGTATAACTATTTGGATCACGAAGGGATAACAAAGCAGGAAGGTGTGGTGTTGTCTGGACAAGTGTCATAGGGGGAAGGAACAAAGGGAATGGATTAAAAAACGGTGAGGAGTTAGAGAGCTCTCTTGGCTCCAGGGAAAGCAGCCCTCCCTCCTAGCTCAAATTCCTGGAGCCGATGTTCACTTCCTGGGTGAAGGTATCCTTTCCTGCTGATATAAGTAAGGAGTGATTACTAATTATTGGTAAACAATTGATGTGAGGGGTTGGTTATCTAAAATACAAGTGCTAGACATGGAGAAATCTGGAGTCACTTAGTGCACAGGCTCGTGGTATGGTACGGGTGTGCTGGTTCAGCTCCGGAGGTAGGTTGGACCAAGAAGAAGCGTAGACCCTGGTATGGCACGGGTGTGCTGGTTCAGCTCCGGAGGTAGGTTTGTCCAACCTGGAGCACAGGCCATGGTATGGTACGGGTGTGCTGGTTCAGCCCCGGAGGTAGGTTGGGCCTAGAAGAAACGCAGACCATGGTACATTACGGGTGTGCTGGTTCAGCTTCGGAGGTAGGTTGGACCAAGAAGAAGCGTAGACCCTGGTATGGTATGGGTGTGCTGGTTCAGCTCCAGAGGTAGGTTTGTCCAACCTGGAGCACAGGCCATTGTATGGTACGGGTGTGCTGGTTCAGCTCCGGAGGTAGGTTGGGCCTAGAAGAGAGGCAGACCATGGTACATTATGGGTGTGCTGGTTCAGCTCCGGAGGTAGGTTTGTCTAATCTGGAGCACAGGCCATGGTATGGTACGGGTGTGCTGATTCAGCCCTGGGGGCAGGTTTAGCCAGCCTGGAGCATGGGTTGTGGTAAGGTATGGGTGTGCTGATTCAGCCCCGGAGGTATGAGGGCCAATAGGTGCAGGTCCTCTGGTATGATGCGGGTGCTGGTTCAGCCCCGGAGGTATTTCTGGAGTTGCTTGGTAAGCGTGAGCAATCCATGAATCGCAGTACTGAGGCTGGTGCAGCTTTGTCGTGGCCAGTTAGCACTGTCCAGGATAAGCAAGGTGGGTGAAGCGCACATTCATGGTAGTCATGGAGTCGGGTTAGGTCCAGTTCAAGTACAGCTCCTCTGGGCTGGCTTGTGGTGCGTTACATTTAATCCAGAAGAGGGCGGGTTCTGGCTTGTCTGGGGACGGTTGTCCTATTAACGTGCAGATACTAGGATGCGCTTAGACAAGTCTTAGACATGTTTTAGACCACCATAATAGTAAGCGGTTATTTAAATAAATTAGTTTTCATTTGCCAACGAGTCGGTGTGGTGTCTTTTATTATAGCACCTAAACGTTAAGGTTAAGACCAAGAAAGGTCTATGGTTATGTTATCAACCGTTAAGCATTTTATTGTTAGAGTGTGTCTGTCTCTCTGTCTACCTACCTACCTACCTACCTACCTACTCTGGCTAAGTGAAATGTCTATAATAATAGAATAATGTTTGGGTCTCTGCGAGAACACCCACCATTTATACCACACAAATTTGTTTACCCTACTCTACTGATGCCACCTTTATAGACATATTTTATCTTCTGAATTAAATGTTATAAACCTATAATGTCCCATAAAGAGATTATATTGTTGGTTAGATTTGTTTTCTCCTATTAAAATGATTTTTATTCTCTTCCCTGTACCATAGGAATTCAAAGACATCCCTTACATCAGACTAAAGGAGCCACATTCAAAGTAGGTGACTTTCATAGCTCCAGAAAAAATGATTGTACTTTTAATTCAAATGATCAGAGAATTGGATGAGGGACTGGAAAACACAAATTGCCATAAAACACAGATTACTATACACACCACAGTCACACTATAAGGCTATGCTCAGACTAAAGATGATTGAAGTTTCAGATTTCAAACAAATTTGCTTTAAGGCTAATCCGGCCATTTTGCAGCTGTGATATTTTTCGGATATTCAATTGTTGGAGTTTTGCTTCAAAATTCTGCACTGTGGGCCTTATGTAGAGGCAGATATAATTTACACCATATTTAAAAGACATATTAAGTATTCATAGCCACCTTAATCTTAAGATAAGCGAGACTCTACATAGTATGCAATATGCATACATTTTAGTAAGATATGCATTAAGCTGATCATACAACATACATTAAAAGCACATGATACACTTTAAGTGGACTGTATCATATGTCAATGTGCCGTAAACTTAAGAATTAAATTTTTTATAAAAAAAGATTTTTATACTTGTAGTATAATTAATATAATTATTCAAATAAACCTGTATCAAGTGTATGAAACAGCAGCAAAGAAAATTTAAGGATTGAAGCTGACCTCTACCACAGGGTAAGTTTTGTGCCAACACGAGTATGATTAATGTACTGTTTGATAGGCAGAATGTTGCTGTTGGTTCTGTAATGTTAAAGAGGAAGACAGCAGTTGCTCAGGGGTCCTTAATTAAAAACATTATTACTGCCAGGGTTAAATGTATTTATGTGAAATGCATACTGGATCCTATTTACATATTGCAATGGCAAGATGTATTCTTATGTATAATTTTACTATTTTTAGGACTTTGATGATTTCCATTTATAATGCACCTGTGACCCAGACAAGTGATAAGCAAAGTAGTTCAAGCTCTGAAATGATATTAACCCCTTCTTTAATTTCCTGGCTCTGTCTGAATACAG
Organism: Mixophyes fleayi; assembly: GCF_038048845.1. Taxonomy (NCBI): domain Eukaryota; kingdom Metazoa; phylum Chordata; class Amphibia; order Anura; family Limnodynastidae; genus Mixophyes; species Mixophyes fleayi. The sequence goes on along the minus strand of NC_134407.1, from coordinate 9,769,384 downwards.
TTGCAAAGGTTCAATTGTAAAAGCAAGGACAAGAGGGAGGCGAATGGCCACCTTTGTCTAATACCATTAGAGTGAAATTAGGTTAAGGGTTAGGGAACATAGCGCTAATTCCATGTTTTTTGATGTTTAAAGGCTTGACCAATCTCACCCATCTCCTTCTCAAGATGTTCCGTATTAAAATGTGACAATCCGGATAAGTTGCAATCGACTAGGAGGTCATTAATAGAACAAATCTAATTTGGATGAGCCTTGGTGTTAGTTAGTAAACTATTTAACTTTTGACAGAATTTTTCAGATTCATTCATAAGTTTAGCAGGATCTCTCCCTTTGCTGTCTTTGGGCCTGAGTCATTAAGGAGAGCGAAGCATAAAAAAGGAGTAACTTTGAATCAGGGCAAAACCATGTTGCATTGGAGGGGGAGGTAAATTTAAAATGTAGGCACAGATTTATAGTTGGGGTCGGGAATGTCCTAGGTCAACTTTAAATTTCAGTATAAAAATAAAGCTATCACGTATTTGTGTGCTAGATGAAAAAACAGCCAGTATTTATCTTTATGTGTAAAATAATAAATTAATTAGCACTCCTTCCATTGTAACATGGTTTGTCCCAGAGAACATTTACTCCTTTTTCTTGCCTTACTTTTCTTAATGACTCAGGCCCTTTATGTGTAAAGATATTACTATGGGTTAATCTGAGCATAGGTAGCAGGAGCCTTTCAGCCTTGTTTCCCTTTTCAAATAATATTTTTTACTAAGCCATCTCTTCACTCGTTCTCTATGGTCAGGAAAAGCTAATTTAATTTTTCTCTGATTTTTATTGGCACAGTTTAAGTACTCTTATAATAAGGCAGATATTCTACAAGCCACAATGCCCATAAACAGGCATTTGGAGAATTGAAGACACCAGTATGTTATTTTGCATTTTATCTACAGAAACAGCTTCTGGAGAAGACTTTTTAAGAGGAAGGAGCGTCAATAGACTGTTACACCTAGGAAAATCCACCGCAAGACATGTTCCAAATGTTGTGGAACTACATCACACAATACCTGGCCGAATAAGGACTGGAGGAGAATTGTCAGAGCATGTCCGTATCTCTGTCTACCTACCTACCTACCTACCTACTCTGGCTGAGTGACATGTCTGTAGTAATAGAGTAGTGTTTGGGTTTCTGCTACAACCCCCACCATTTATACCCCACACCTCTGCTTACCCTACTCTACTGATGCCACACCTTTATAGACATATTATATCTTCTGAAATAAATGTCATAAAACCTATAATGTCCCATAAAGAGCTTATATTGTTGGTTAGATTGTTTTTTTCCTATTAAAATTATTTCTATTCTCTTGCCTGTATCATAGGAATGCAAAGACATCCCATACGAACGCCTAAAGGAGCCGACTCCAAAGTAGGTGACTTTCATAGCTCCAGAAAAACTGATTGTACTTTTAATTCAAATGATCAGAGAATTGGATGAGGGACTGGAAAACACAAATTGCCATAAAACACAGATTACTATACACACCACAGTCACACTATACGGCTATGCTCAGACTAAAGATGATTGAATTTGCAGATTTCACACCTATTGGGCCTGAGTCATTTAGGAGAGCAAAGCATAAAAAAGGAGTAACATTTGCACCTGGGCAAAACCATGTTGCATTGGAGGGGGAGGTAAATTTCAAATGTGGGGACAGATTTGTAGTTGGGGTAGGGCATGTCCTAGATCAACTTTAAATTTCAATGTAATAATAAAGCTATTAAGTATTTGTGTGTTAGATGAAAAAACAGCCAGTATTTAACTTATGTGCAAAATAATAAACTAATTTGCACCCCTTGCATTGTACATGGTTTGTCCCAGAGAACATTTACTTCTTTTTTGCCTTAATGACTCAGGCCCATTGTGTTTTAAGGCTAATCCGGCCATTTTGCTGAGGTGATATTTTTCAGATATACAATTGCTGGAGTTTTGCTTCACAATTCTGCACTGTGGGCCTTATGTAGAGTCAGACATAATTTACACCAAACACTTAGGTTATATTTAAAATAAATACTAACTATTCATAGCCACCTGTATCTTAAGATACGCACGACTCTGCATAGTGTGCAAATTGCATACATTTTAGTAAGATACACATCAAGTTTAGCATACACCATACATTAAAAAGCGCATGATACGCTTTAAGTGGACTGTATTATACACTAAGGGAGCGTAAACCCAAGAAACACATTTTTTAAGAACAAAAGGCAAACTGCCCCTCACCCCCCCCCTCCCCTCCCCTCCTCTCACAAACACACTAACTGTAGTTCTGCTAATAGTGTCTGTGCAGTAATATTTTTATTATTGAATTCTCCACAGTCGGACCACAGAGCAGGGGAAATATCCTAGAAATCAAGTACAGTCTGTACAATGTCAGGGCCTAATATCTCCGGCTCATGGACACAGAACGCCTAATATGGAGAAAAAACACCAATTTGGACCTAGCCTATCACATAATACACAAGATGGACTCTATCATTTAGAATTTAGTTGACATACAGACAATTTTAAAAGCCACCCAAGAAGCTCAGCATACAGATTTATACATCAGAGTAAGACCAGACTTAAATGAAGGACAGATATGGACAGTACTGGATGTGACATCTGTAAGTTAATAAGTGATGTTTTGATCCGGCTCCTGAACTTGTTACCAATTAATTATATAGTGTGTGAATGAATTAAAGTGACATCATTGTTTTCAATGAACCTCTTATTTTATAATAATTACAATAATATTCATTTATATATAACACATCATAAATGGACAGGGATAAGACAATGATATGGGAGATAGAGACAACATGCAACTGTATTAAAAAAACTTAAGCACCACTGGTTAAACGCAATCTCTGAGTCTCTAAGTGACATGAAGGTAACACAACTTCCACAGGTTACAAACATAAACATGACATATTTCTGCACATTTCAATATAAAATGACTATTGTGATGTCTGTTTGCTTGTGGCTGGTAGTAGGGTGTTAGTACAACCTTGTAGGACTCTAGGGTACGTAGTAACACAGATGTTTGCATTGCATTGGCCATTTTCTTGTAGCACACCTGTAAGTTATGTCCAGTGTGCTGGAGATCGTTGGCCATTTTCTTGTAGCACACCTGTAAGTTACGACCAGTGTGCTGGAGAGCGTTGCCCATTTTCTTATAGCACACCTGTAAGTTACGACCAGTGTGCTGGAGAGCGTTGGCCATTTTCTTGTAGCACACCTGTAAGTTATGACCAGTGTGCTGGAGAGCATTGGCCATTTTCTTGTAGCACACCTGTAAGTTACGACCAGTGTGCTGGAGATCGTTGGCCATTTTCTTGTAGCACACCTGTAAGTTACGACCAGTGTGCTGGAGAGCGTTGGCCATTTTCTTGTAGCACACCTGTAAGTTATGACCAGTGTGCTGGAGAGTGTTGGCCATTTTCTTGTAGCACACCTGTAAGTTACGACCAGTGTGCTGGAGAGTGTTGGCCATTTTCTTGCAGCACACCTGTAAGTTATGACCAGTGTGCTGGAGAGCTTTGGCCATTTTCTTGTAGCACACCTGTAAGTTATGACCAGTGTGCTGGAGAGCGTTGGCCATTTTCGTTTCCCTGCTAGATAAATACATCACTGAATATAATTGTTATATTCTACAATCAGTAGGTGTGGAATGTGTTGGGAACATCCTGAGCAGAGGATCGGTGGGGATTTTTATTGGTATGGCAGAGGCCACAACAATTAGGCAGCAGTGTATATCAACATGCTCTGCAAGCAGAGCATATTCAATGGAAGTGGGGAGAAAAAGTGCCAGTATGTCATATCGGGGTATAAAGGCAGATAATGGCATTCACAAGAAAAGAAAGTGCATTATTGGGTAGAGTCACAGGGGGTACACTTGTTACTATATGCACTATATCATTCCCAGCCAGCTGAACTGATTGAGAGAATAGATGTATTGTTGAAACAACATATCCGACTGGGATAGAACTTCTTCCTGTTCACATAAAGACTCCTTGGAACCACAAGTGTTACAGGTGAAAACAACTCTTAGATGTTCTGCCTGTAATGAGAGATGAGGCTGTTTTTCCCAACATAGGAAAATTCAAATCGTATAGATTGTATCTATCTATCTATCTATCTATCTATCTATCTATCTATCTATCTATCTATCTATCTTCAAATTATACTATACAGTGAAGGATGCACAATATATACTTCTGCTAAAACTGCCTTACTAACAGCTTAGTAAGGCTCATGGGAGAAATATTCCCTAGTAATTAAAGAATCAAGGGGTGGTCTATGTGGTATATGGAGATAACATTATCAGCTAGTAATGTCTATTTAAATGACACATTAAATGCTATATAATGAGAACTGTCCCATAGAGTGTAACCTGGTGAGCAGATCCCTCTGACCTCTCTGTCTGTATCACCCAGTATTGTTTTATTGCTGTGTGTGTTCCCAATTGTAATATATACATATACGGAATATACTGTCGCTATATAAATAAATGTTGATGATGATGATGAACTGTTTGGCTTTTGGAGGTGAATGTTTACCTGAAGCATAATATATATGGGAACATTAGCAGTCTCTGGTGAGCACATACGTTCATCAGATAGCGCTTACATATATCCTGCAAATTAACAGTATGTTTTAGAATAATGAACTGAACTATTGTTTTATGTAACACACAGATCAGAGCTCCGGCTCTGTGACAGCTGCTTCATTCTGGAATTGATATTGGAAGTACCAAGACACCTCCTGACTATCAGTTATATTACTAATGTGACCTTAGTCTAAACATTTTACTGTGATTATGTATATATTATATAGTAAGATAAACTGTGCAAGTTACTTTATGTATTGGTGTATTTATTGTTTCATTGGGACTCTAATCACAATAACAATATTGTCCTGAACATGACAATTGTTCCATCTCCAACAGAACGAGCTACTCCCCGTACTTACACCTAAACGAGGTAGGTACTCTCTCCTCAGCAGTCGCCAACCTAAATCACTCCCCCAGGATGGAAGCCCAGCTGATACCAAAGGCGGGGCGCTGTTACTTAATTCATTTTGTTACGGGAGCATTTCTTCTTCTATTTTTGGCTTCTTCCTGTAAAATGAAGAGAAACCTGGTAAATGACAGAGGTCGAGGGAGCCATGTGCACAATACAAACATTTCAGCAGGACATACATATATACACTGTGAGGGGAAGACACTGGGGAAGGGGTTGGAAGTGATTACATTTATCCTAGATTTTTATCCTATGGATTTTAAAATTCCAGAGGATTTACTTTGGTAATAGAAAGATGTCTTTTCACTTTATTCAGCTTATGTAGCAGTTGGTTTACGAGGCCCCTGGAGTGCATGGACTGGTGACTGGTGACATGGAATTAGGTTGTTGTTGTATTACCAGGGCTGGGTGCTGGGTCCCTTCCATGTCAAAGAGGGAAACTCTAATATAAACACAGCATCTAGAGGTGTGTAAGGAATCTGTGCTGGTGGTTTACCCTGGAGTCCTACAAGGTTGTACTAACACCCTACTACCAGCCACAAGCAAACAGACATCACAATAGTCATTTTATATTGAAATGTGCAGAAATACATCATGTTTATGTCTGTAACCTGTGGAAGTTGTGTTACCTTCATGTCACTTAGAGACTCAGAGATTGCGTTTAACCAACGGTGCTTAAGATTCTTAATACAGTTGTATGTTGTCTCTATCTCCCCTATCATTGTCTTATCCCTGTCCATTTATGATGTGTTATATATATAAATGAATATTATTGTAATTATTATAAAATAAGAGGTTCATTGAAAACAATGATGTCACTATAATTCATTCACACACTATATAATTAATGGGTAACAAGTTCAGGAGCCGGATCAAAACATCACTTATTAACTTACAGATGTCACATCCAGTACTGTCCATATCTGTCCTTCATTGACGTCTGGTCTTATTCTGATGTATAAATCTGTATGCTGAGCTTCTTGGGTGGCTTTTAAAATTATCTGTATGTCAACTAAATTCTAAATGATAGAGTCCATCTTGTGTATTATTATGGGATAGGCTAGGTCCAAATTGGTGTTTTTCTCCATATTAGGTGCTCTATGTCCAGGAGCCGGAGATATTAGGCCCTTACGTTTTACAGACCTGTACTTGCTTTCTAGGATATTTCCCCTGCTCTGTGGTCCGACTGTGGAAAATTCCCTGGTAAAAATATTACTGCACAGACGCTAATAGCAGCGCTACAGTTGGTGTGATTTTGAGAGGAGGGGGAGGGGTGAGGGGCAGTTTGCCTTTTGTTTTCAAATGAATGTATTTCTTGGGTGTACGGCCACTTAGCGTATAATACAGTCCACTTAAAGCGTATCCTGCACTCTTAAGGTATGATGGATATGATAAACTTTATGTGTATCTTACTAAAATGTATGCATAGTGTGTATTATGCAGAGTCGCACGTATCTAAAGATACAGGTGGCTATGAATACTTAGTATGTCTTTTAAATATAGTTTATTCATATAAATTATGTCTGACTCTACATAAGGCCCAGAGTGCAGACTTGTGAAGCAAAACTCCAGCAATTGTAAATCTGTAAAATATCACCTCTGCAAAATGGCCGGATTAGCCTTAAAACACAATATGTGTGAAATCTGCAATCTCGGTCGTCTTCAGTCTGAGCATAGCTTTATATTGTGACTGTGGTGTGTATAGTAATCTGTGTTTTATGGTAATTTGTTTTTCTGGAGCTGTGAAAGTCACCTACTTTGAACGTGGCTCCTTGAGTTGTACATACGGTATTTCTATATACCCCTAGGGTACAGAGAAGAGAATAAAAATCAATTTAATAGGAGAAAACAATCTAACCAACAATAGAAGCTCTTTATAGGTTTATGACATTAAATTCAGAAGATAAAATATGTCTATAAAGGTGTGGCTTACCCTACTCTAATTATGAGGGTAATCATGATTTCTTGTACAGAGGGACAAAAATGAATTATCTTATGGGGTCCAAATTATTTTATGAATAAATTAGTGGGCCAAATATGTCTATCTGGGGGCTACAGTAGCAGTGTGCCCCCCAGGGCTGTGGCTGCTTCCTAGATGGGGGACATAATTTTTTCCCCGCTCATGTGTGTCCCTGTTCATTTATATATGTTTTAAATGATAAAGGTGAAGAAATCAGGGGTTAGTATAATGTTAGAACTTTAACTACTATACTTACCATGCTTCTGGGTCCAGTCAAATTCATCAAAGAAGATGACATCCAAGTTATCGAAGTCCTAAAAATAGTAAAATCATACATATAAATACATCTTGGCATTGCAATATGTAAATAGTATGTAGTATGTATGTAATAGTAGGTATGTAATATGTAATAGCAAACGGTATGCATTTCACTTGAATACATGTATCCCTGGCAGTAATAACGTTTTAGTTAAGGACCCCTGAGCAGCTGCGGTCTCCCTGTGTAACATTACAGAACCAACAGCAACATTCTGCCTATCACACAGTACAATAACTATACTGAAGTTGGCACAAGATTTACACTGTGATAAAGGTCATCTTCAATAATAAATTTGCCTTGTTGCTGTTACAGCTGATACAGGTTTATTCTAATGATTATTAATTATACTGCTAGTAATTTCTGCATAGCTTTACTTACCATTTCTCTAGCACAGCACAGGCCCCGGATATTAAACGATGCTACTGAGTTGTAACAGCCTGGAGGGACTAATAAGTAGCATTATGCAGCATAACATCCAGAGCTGATTAAGGGGGGGGGGGGGGGGGCACAGGGGACACAGGCCCCGGGCCCCCCTCACTCAGAGGGCCCCACCAGTAGGATCCTACCTGAAGCTCCAGTAGACTCCGCCCCCTGTGATGTCTGCAGCTGCACCTACTGGCTGTGTGTGAGCTGAGGCAGAACGCAAAGCATGATGGGAAATGTAGTTCATTTGAAGCTATTGTGCCAGAAGTGGTCAGTGGTACCCTCTTGAATGAAGAGGTCATGCTGGGACTTATAGTCCCCCCCCCCCCCCCACAGCTGGAGAGGCACAGCTTTATACTCCTGACACTGATCTTCTAAATACAAGGCTTGTTTTATTTACAGTCATTTCCTACCATGTACCAATAACTTGGGAGGGAGGAAAAATCATTCCCCCGGGGTAAGCTTCGTCCAACCCCTGGGTAACGAGGACTGCCCCAGACTTGCAGCGGAGATGGTCCCCAAGACCCATGTATATAAATATGGAATGTATATAAATTATATTTATATGTTCTATTAGTGACGTGTAAGAAATATATAAAAGATACAGTTCAGATAGGCCAATAGTCACACTTCACACACATATAAGTATGTATAATACATACATTGATATAGATTTAGTTGCCCAAAATATGTCTTCACAATGCAAATGAAAGTCCACATTCAGAGAAATTAACAGGACAGATTTTGGACCTGACAAAGAAACATATATAGATGGAGATATGATGGATGATGATTTATGTTATGTGATGGAGATAGAGAACCGGAAAATATGGTTAATTATTTTTAGAATTGAAGTGGAGAAAGCAAATGCACCAGTGGCATATTTAAAAAATCTTTCATTAAGACAACAGTGGACAACTACAGACAGCGGCATTAGTAGGCAAGATGATGAGAGGGCACAATGTTAAATAGTGCGAGTGAAGATGGCATTGTCCTTGGAGTAAGGTTCATCTGTGCCGTAATGCTGCCCTTCTGAATTAAACTAGAGGATTCGTAAACATTTATGTGAGAGGGAGGGAGGAAAATTATTGCCCCAGGTGAGCTTCGTCCAACCCCGGCTGTAATAATTAAATTACCAGGCAGAGGTCATTGGATGGACAGTTGTATGAATGAATAGAGTTACACATTTTGGAAAGTAAACAGGTGTAGTTGTCCTGCACCCATAGTACAAAAATTCAAATATTAGACACACAATACATTGCCTGATCATTCATTGGTAGCGAAGAGCAGGGCTCTCCTACCTTGTTTTCCTTATATCATCATCAGCAGCTATTTATATAGCACCACTAATTCCGAATCGCTCTACAGAGAACTCACATCAATCCTTGAACCATTGGAGCTCACAGTCTAAATTCCCTAACATACACAGACCGAGAGAGACTAAGGTCAGTTTAATAGCAGCCTTATATGCTCTGTGTCATAATACTGCCCTTCTGTATTTAACTAGAGGACTGGTAAACATTTACATGGGAGGGAGGAAAAATCATTGCCCCACGGTAAGCTTCGTCCAACCCCAGGGTAAGGGGGACTGCCCAAGACTTGCAGTAGGGGTGGTCCCCAGTGGCCTCCAAAATAAGGTTTGCATTAGAATGGACTCCTCCCTGAGTACTGATTACATGTGTCCTCATTGTATTTGATTTATGGCTCTTTGGAATAAGAATACATTTTCTTGACAATAGTCTGCCTGACTTTTCACTGGGAGAGACCATTGGGCTGAACCGCTATTCTTTAAAAAGAAGAATTTCCTAGGGACTGCTGTTAAATTTTGCACAATCCAGTCCTGCAACGGAAGAAGCCGCTTTGCAGAAGTGTGAAAATTGGTGATTTAATCTTTGAGTTCCACTGTTGCTTCGTCATTCTGCTGTTATGACCCTGATTCAGTGATTTCAGTGTTCCCGCAGCACCCCCACATGAAGCACTGGGCGCTAACAGGGCGGCAGAGTAGCCCCTGCAAAGACATTGGCTGTTGCTCCTGAATGTCAGCTGGAAGAATGGCCCTGGGCTATGATGTCACTATCCAGCGCCACGCTCCCAGATGGATAGGATCAAAAAATGTCGCCCACCCCAATATGGCTGCCTCAACCGTGACAGAGCGTCCAACGGCTAAAACTGAAGATGAGGCTCTTTAAAACGAAGCAGACCATGTGATCATAGAGACAGCTCTGGCCATGCAGGGGTTACATAATGGTTTCTAGTCTAAGAGAAGAAATGAAATAACTGAAGAATTATGGTGACTGGGTCAGTAGATAACAAGTGTCTGGTGATCCTCACCGTCTTATAAGGACAATCTATGAATCTCATCATCGTCTACAAGAGGAGAAAGTTTCTTTCAGATGACTTCAAGTGTGAGAATTTGTTCCATTCGGGTCACACAAAATCACCTCAAAGTGAATCATTTGAAATGTGCTTGTCAAGGGCTGACATGAAAAGTTTCTTTTGAAAGTGCATCTGCTGTTGTGAAGCTTCAATCCCCTCATCGCCATCCGAGACTGGCTTCAAATACTGATCCGTTCCCACTCCCATGTCCTGGCCTCACATAAACTCTGAAGAAACCAAAATACCTGCTGCTCACTCAGACCCCTTCTACTCAGCCGAATCAAAGAGTTTCCCTTTGTCTTCTAGATTTGTGTAGTATCTTGTTTAAAAGACCATCGTGAGCCGCAGAATTCATTAAAATACAGGTGTATGGAAGAGAAATATACTAGATGATAGATAGAAGATAGATAGATAGATATTAGATAGATACATACATACATAGATAGATAGATAATCAGATATATAGATATATAGAGCTGCAGAATTCATTAAAATACAGGTGTAAGGAAGAGAAATAAACTAGATGATAGATAGATAGGTAGATAGATAGATAGATAGATAGGTAGATAGATAGATAGATAGATAGATAGATAGATAGGTAGATAGATAGAGGAGAGATAGATAGATAGATAGTTAGATAGATAGAGAGATAGAGAAATAGATATCAGATAGATAGATAGATAGATAGATAGATAGATAGATAGATAGAGAGATAGAGAGATAAATAGATAGATAGATAGATAGATAGATATGAAATAGATAGATAGATAGATATGAAATAGATAGATAGAAAGATAGATAGATATGAGATAGATGATAGATAGTTAGATATATAGATAGATAGATAGATAGATAGATAGATAGATAGATAGATAGATAGAGAGATAAATAGATAGATAGAGAGATAGATAGATAGATAGATAGATAGATAGATAGATAGATAGATAGATAGGTAGATAGATATGAAATAGATAGATAGAAAGATAGATAGATACATAGATAGATAGATAGATAGATAGATAGAGGAGAAGAGGAGCATTTGATTATAATAAATATAGGTAAATAATACTTAACATTTTATTATATCAAATCCACCATAATTAAAATTAACAGACACTACCCAAAATGCTGATTAATTATGTCCCATTGTCATTTGAGTGTAATGAATCAATTTAGATGTATTACATCTTTACAGAGTGTTTGCTACATATTATTAAAATTATTATTATTATTATTATTATTATTATTATTAATAATAATATTATTATTGTTATCCTTTATATAAAACACAGATATTATGAAGCACTTTTAGCTTATGGGTAATGTAAGTGATATTTTTCATGTAACTATAATGTTCTGCCTTCATTCTATTATCTCACACTATCGTTATTAGTGGTGCTGAGCTTCTTACATTAAAACAAAACATCTGAATCAGCAGCAAATAAGACACTTTGCAGCTGGCTCTTGTAAAAGCTGAAGGTTAGTGATGGGAAAGTGCTCCCTCTGGTGCATCATGTATGATACTACATGTACTTATCAGATGGCTGCTCTGTTTATATAAAGTAACACAAAGAGCAACACAATTCAGGATGCAGGATTTCACTAGGGGGGTTTCCAAATGTTTACGTGGGGAAGCCTATTTAGCAAGTATCATGGTGGCAATTGCAATGCTCCAATACCTGTTCTGAGAAACACACATGGGGAGACAGAGGGAGAAACAGGCACACAAATGGGTAGACCATATATGCCAGCTCTCCCGGGATGTCTGGGAGACTCCTGAATTCTGGGTAGGTCTCCCGGACTCCTGGGAGAGCTGGGAATTCTCTCGAATTTTGAGCCTTCATGATGCGATTCTCTGGGAATCATGATGCATTTGTGTCATTACGTCATGGGGCGGGGCCAAAATTATGTGTTTTGCCGAGTCTTGCCCGAGACTCCCGGAGGCCAACCTAGAAAGGTTGACAACTATGGGGTAGATAGAGATGGACATAAACACACAAAGGGGAGAGAGCTATGTACACATCATCATCATCATTATTTATATAGCGCCACTAATTCCTCAGCGCTGTACAGAGAACTTACTCACATCAGTCCCTGCCCCATTGGGACTTACAATCTAAATTCCCTAACACACACACACACACACACAGACAGACTAGGGTAAATTTAGAGAGCAGCCAATTAACCTACCAGTATGTTTTTGGAGTATGGGAGGAAACCGGAGCACCCGGAGAAAACCCATGCGAACACGGGGAGATCATACAAACTCCACACAGATAAGGCCATGGTTGGGAATCAAACTCATGACCCCAGTGCTGTGAGGTAGAAGTGCTAACCACTAAGCCACTGTGCTGCCCAGACACATAAACAAAGAGAGGCACACATGGAGATACAGACTGACATAAGATAGAAGAGTGCCACAGTCTTAAAATGACTACCACCTTTTAAATCATTCTGCCCTGCTGTCCATGGTGCTGGAATACAGACTTTTTCCTTGTTGAGAGAGACCTTTATGAAATGTCTTTACTTAAAGTTAAAATCGGAACCCAGGTGATGGTATGAACCTTACTGAGCAAACAGGGCCTGATTCATTAAGGCAAAATTAATGTATTGTGCATTTTAAAAAAAACAAAAAAACTCATGTAATTTGGGCATAACCACATCCATATTCAGCTACAAGCTGATCTGAATATGCGTCTGGTGATGAATACGAGTCTAGGTCTGCTCTGCTCTAACAGACAATACACTGCAGGATACGTACAATACATCTGTGGAATATAAAGTCCCAGCTGAAAGCACAGAAAAAAACCCCAATTAAATTATTGTCACCTATTAATAATATAGTCATTAATGAAAAACATTAAAAAAGTTTTTTTGTATTTTATTTTCCAGCATATACATTTATCATGATGTTATTAATGTCTACTGTACATAAAGTACATTGTTACAGTTGCTCCTGAGTGCAAACACATGTTCTAGCATCCTACACAGCCGTCATCACTAATCAGCACTTACACCTGACCTGTATCTGGTGCAGGTGATACAGGATAAAATCACGTACCGGAGAGATGCCCAAAGTTTGATTTAGAATTTTGAATGTATTTATTTTACAAACTCCACCCGCAAAAAATGATAATGATATTAGTGACCGCTGTAACCCTCTTCTGGCAGCGATGTCTGCGTGTAGCCATCTGCAGGAAGACACAGGTTGTCTACACTGAATAGGTCTCTGTTTATTGAATTAACTGGAGTCTTACAAGTGCCCTTTTCTTTAATATGATTGACTGTTGTTCCATACAGGTGTGTAATATGCCCCTATATGAAATGACGCTCACTTACCTGATTTTGCTTTGATTGCTGCACACTATTTAACCAGTAAAACAATGACAGAGGTCTACGCAGGGGCAAACTCAGGATTTGTAGAGGGGGGTATCCACACCACGCCGCCAGTGGGCGTGACCAGCATGCGTGGGGGCGTGGCTATTATTTTAGACAGTGCTTGGCTGCTCTCCAACTCTTCCTATCCCTATAATATACATGGGCAATGCTGCGTGCACTACTGTTAGTTGCACGCAGTTCTCTCTTTTGAAGCAGAGCCATGTGAAGCGGGGACAGGGTCCAGCCACCTCAATTATACAGTACCCCAGGCTTAGAGGGGGGTTTCCAGGCACTAGGAAACCCCCTCTCGGTTTGCCAATGCTACGGTAGCTAAAAAGACAAACAAACAAAGAGTAAAAAGAGCAAAAGCTGTGATTAAGTTTAGAGACTGAAGTAAAACTTGCAGGATGGTCTGCACGAGCCAATAAATAAAAGCGATCTGAAGGTGTAAGTCCCATTAAAGAATGTTCCTGTATTTATATGTCTTTGGTGCTCAATGTCTTTGAGGCTTTAAGGACCACGATGGTACTTTATAAATCAAATATGATATTACTTAGGTTAATTATGTCCAACGTACGAGTAAACAGCGTCTGATGGGAGAGGCGTTGCCAAGCCGCGGCGGTCATTAATTTGACTCCAATCTCGTCCTAATGGAGTTGGCACATTAGACGGTCGGTTTTGATGCGCGCCGTAACAAGAAATTAATCCACTCGGCTGATCCAAAAAGAGGTTTTTAAGTGAACTTTTCAATCGCGGTTGATCATTGAAGCAATTGGCAGCCTTTCAAGCCAGGAATGCAGATAGTAAGTGACTACATAACGTGACTGGGAGGATAAGGGCACAATATGTCACGTTTCACCACAGTCTTCTGGCGCGGGAGGGGTTAACATTTGAACTTTGCAGGACCCCGATAAATGCTGCGCAATGTGACCCCAACTGGCGGAGATGTTAATTGAATGGAAGATAAACCTTAGAAATAGGTGAAACGTTTTTTTCTTTCTGTGCACAGAATGTGATTTGTATTTTCTGCATGTTTTCAGTTATTAGTTTGATCGGCAGCTCCCATCTTGATTACGCTTCCAAAATATCAGCCTTTACTTCAAAGGAATAGAAAATAACTTTACCCCCGCGGTCAACAGCATTAAGCTTAAACACTCTCTGATAACCCACAGTCTGCTCATGTCTGCTACTTTATTTGTTCTTTGTTGGTTTTCTATAAACAATTTAAAGTGCGCACGTGGATAATGGACACTTTCACCAACGACCCCTTGTACCTGACACAATCTATCCTGAGGCTGGGTGCGCACTACAGAAAGTTTCTCCCTATGCGATATCGTTAACAATAAAAAAAAAAGTCCCGATCAGCAGCCGATTCCTGTGCACACACTATACACGTTTTACACAATTTACCGTCAGATCTGTGCTCTTCATCTGTCATAACCATCGGCTGAAAAGATTCTGACTCTGCACCCTCCATAGAGATCTATGGACACTGCCGGTGCTGAGTGCTTACACACTGCAGGATCGGAACGACTTTGTTAGATTATTTACCGAGATTTTTAGTCAGGTTTAAAAATCATATGAAATGATACAATGAGCTTTGGAACAATACTCGGTCATTGTTGGAGCGTAAACACTAATGTGATATCGGGCTGAACGGTTTTTATCGTGTGATTGGCCCGAAAATCGGCTGAAAAAACTGTAGTGTCTCCCCAGCCTTAAAGAAACACACACATACGTTGCTTCTTAAAAATCCACCTCAGTCGTTTATTAATGAGGATAAGATGATATGGAAAATGATGAGTAAAGATAATTGAGAGGTAGTTGAAAACATGGCATAAATGATCACCATGAATGACAAAAAAGACAATATTATTATCCTTAATTTATAGGGCGCCACAAAGGTTCTGAAGAGGGCACAGAGGGCACAGACCAAAACAGTACAAAGTATTACAGGACAGTACAATAAACACATAACAATACACCCGTGGTAATCACTTCTGCGACTACGAAAAATCCCACAGCGACAACACCTGCAAGAAAACAACGATTTAATGAAACAACTACATGAATATTGACAGACTTAACTTCAAAATGACTCTGCAGATATCCGATGGAGGCAGAAGGAGGACAGGACCTCCTTCCTACTGGGCAGCTCTCCGGCACCAGTGTATGAAGTCAGTGCGACCTGAATGAATTAATATTTAAAGCTGCAATGTTGGGACCAGGCAGGTTAACTGCTTAAGCAGTTTCCCAGGCCTAGGAATGAGGCTTAACCTAAAGCTGACATTTGTTCGGTGAGACCCTCCTGTGTTTCACTCTCTCTGGTCACCTATTTGCTCACTAACTGGAAGTGGCTGTACCTGCTATCTGCCTCCAGGTGGTCATGTCAAAATCTCACTGTCGGTTTGCTGCAATTTCCTGAGTGGCATTTGGGTTGGTCTCACGGACTCCCGGGAGAGCTGGCAAATCTCCCGCATCCTGCAATTGCGGGACTAAAATGATGCGATTTGCGATGAGTCGCGTCATTTTGACCCCGCCCCATGACAAAATGGCATATTTGACGTGGGGGGGGGGGGGGCAAAATGACGCGATTCACCATGCCCCACCCCTCCGGCCCTCTAGACACACCCCTCTCCCGGATGCAACTTGCCAAAGGTAGGCAAGTATGGCTGTATCTCTACCTATAAAACGTCCCAGTGGCCGGAATGAGCTGCAGTATTGCCACAGTATGAACCACATTCATTAGATCTCACCGTGATCCACTGGCTGCATCTCTTATTCACAGCTGATTTTCATAACATTTATTTATTAACCGATTAATGATTGTGTTTTGGATACATTTGTTATGCTGCAGTTTTCATGACTGACAGACAATGGTTTCCGTAGCAGTGTGACTGCCCCGCTCGGCCTTCTACCAGTCTCCATCCACTCACCGGAGACCTAATGGCGGATCTACTCTTCCTTTGTATCTGTTTCAAGGTCACTAAGACTCACTTCACAGCACTACATGGAGACTATACAATGTATAACATACACAAATAACACTTATAACACCCACGCACATACATTACAAGGAATGTAACACATCTTGCGGATTATTATACTTTACAAAGATCTTGCAGTACAGTGGGTCAGTTAGGGACAGTTGAAGATAACTCGGTGAGTTCCATTTCAATGATCTAATTCTGACATTGTATCAGTCAGACGATACTTAGACTAATGCATCATTCCACGGCTTTATTCAGGTGATAGTATTGGTTGTAAGAGGCCCTGGTGTAGGGACATGTAGATGCTTTAACTGCACTCATTTACATAGCGGTATTAAGCCTCCCAAAGGAGTGTGGTCACATCTCAGAGGTGCGTGGCAAAACAACAATGCGGGTATGGTCATGTGACCATGGGGTGCGTCAACATTCCTGGAAGTAGCGACAAAAGTCCTGGCTGTCGGGCGTGCCGGATGATCCCCCGGAATGGGGGGTGCCATCTCTATTGGGACCGTTGGCCATCACTTGTGATTTAGAAATATATGATTTATAATTACTTTTGTGGCAGGAACAAGCAACAGACATCTGCCATAGATAAGTATGTCTTCTTGGGTGGTTAGAGGCTTAACTTAGTGTGTAAGAGCAACAACATTTCTGCATCCAGTAAGTTTGAACATACGGTATCATACAACTTAAGCGTTAAAGCCGCCTATCCATTGCCCATGCTGTACCATAGCACAGTTATTTCATTTTAGTGAGACACATAAAAAAACTATAAATAATATAAAGTTTAATTGTTGCCTATAATTATTAATAATGCAGTAAAGAGTTTTTCGTTCATTATAACTGCACTTTGCTTTTGTAAAGTGAACTTGATTAGACTTTAAGGGGTTCATTTAAAAGTAGGACCTACGCCATTTTTTCCCCCTGTAAGATATAATCAGGCTGCCCATGCACAGCAAAAATGCGCACAAGGACGTCCATGTTTAGAGTTTTGCAAATCGCCAGGATGGACAGGGGCACGATTGCACAAAACTGAATACAGTAAGGGTGTCTTCACCTACTTGCAATATGATTAGATGTGGACAAATCTCCACATATGACTTATAGGAGGAGTATTTCTTGCGGGCTGGAGACATTCGAATATGTTTCTGCAAATGCGTCCGTAACACAAACTGAGCAGGGATTTTCCTGTTCATTGCAAAGGGCTTCCCCTGTATGTCAAACATATATAAACATCACTGATACAACCGGGCTATTGAAATGGATGGAAGAAGCCCCATAGAGAAGATAAATAAAAAATGGACGGTGTAGACCCCCCCAATTTCTCAAGCAGCCTCAGCACTAGTCAGCCTAGACTGATTCCCACTAAAACAGGGGGCAATGACTCTGTGGCCACTCTGCTATACTGCAAACCTGTCCAAAGCTAGATACCTTCCCAATATTATCAGGGAGCTGAGTCCCCTACTCAAATGGGGTGTGAGCCTCGATAGGGGCAAAAAACAGTTTGGCCCCTTCCTCCCAAAGACTACCAGACTCCTGCCTCTCTGGGCTGTGGGGGCTAGGGTAATAAGGAATATTTGGACCAACTTTTCCACCTCAATGGTCCCAAAATAATGGTGAGGGGTCCATATAAAAAAATGGAAATTAAATTCAGAACTAATTGTTAAATCAAATTCTAATGAAATAAAAAAATATCTCCAACCCCCATTCAGAGCTATATTGATAAAATAAGATTGTTCTTTATTTGTATACTAATGAGATTTTCTTCTGGTTATCCAATGGAAATTATTTTTGTAATCCACAGGAAAAAATTGTAATCTAAAGGAATTCTTGTGATCCAATGGGAAATCCTCTTCATTTTTCACCCAAGGAAATGCTTCTTCTAATCCAATAGAAATGCTATTTGTTTGCAATCCATGAAAATTCTTTTTCTTGTTCTCCAAGGGTAAATCTTCTGTTTGTGATCATGGTTAAAGAAAGAAAAACAAAAATCACAATGAGAAATGCTCCATTATGAAACCCAGTTAACTGAATTGATTGTGACTTCATGAGCAGCTCAGCCAATCGCAAGATGATTCCCAGCCTAGCCGAGAAGTGGTTGGCTGGTAGATGTCATGGTCTGCCTCCGTCTGCTTTGCAACATCTCCCTTTTGAATGCTGCTTGCGTCCTGCAGCCCCTGTTTGTTTTGAACTGTGCAGTACTTGTGTTCATTTTATGTGTTGCAGCAGTACCTCTATTCACCAGAGGTGCTGCTATTGTGCCTTACTTGTTTGTATCAGGGGTTAACCTGCCCTGTAATTATTTCTTGCACCTGGGTGTGTCCCTTCTTAAACCTGTCTATCCCAGCAGTCATTGCTGGTTATTGTTGTCACATCCTGATGTTATACTCTGTGGTCACTTTCTCCTGTTGTGCTCCTGGATTTATGCTGCTGGAGATCTATCCCAACATACATTCTGCTGACCTGTTTCTTATGTAAACCTGGGACTTACCTGTGCCCTTCCCTGTACATGCTGCCTGGAATCTTTCCTCACCTCCCATTTACCTGCAACTGCTGTATATCTGGTAATTTCTGCAAGCTCATTATTTCATCATCTGTTCATACTCTCCAGCAATAAACATTGTTTGTTTTTTCACCTTCTAAATGGCTCCTTAGCTGTATTTCTACATTGATTCATGACAGTAATGAGGGGAGTTCTAGGAATTCCCTGCATAGGTCCTTTGGAGAAATAATTATTGATCTGATAAAATTGTGGGAAAAATCAATTTAACAAAGCTACGGAGCTACAATTATGTCAATGGCCCATTCATTTCAGTGATCTATTCCCTTCAATGGAACTTGTACATGGATCACACAAGTCCATTGAAATAAATGGGCTATTATGGACCATTGGCATGATTTGGAAAAAGCACAACAATGCACTCCCATAGAGATCAATGGACTTTTTCAAGTGTGGTGAAATGCGTCAAATACTATGAAATGGATGAAGCGATATCCAAAAACCAGAGCCACGACCACACCACCAAGCAAAAGAATGGAGACGCCGAGTATGCATTTAGCAAGCAACGCCCATCAGATGGAACAAAGCATTTTACCCTGAACAAACACCACTATATAGACACCATAATCAATGGAAAAACCTGTATAAAGTGATGCAATAATGCAAAAATATGCAAATAGCGTCACAATCCAGAATTTGTGCTGCAGGGCTGCAGTTTTGTAGCTTCATAAATTTACCTTTTTGTCTTTATAATAATTAATTCTCAGATGTCAGATAAATGGCTCTTTTGCAAAAGATCTTGCGGATTGCTCGGTGTGACTAATTGCAGCTAGTTATGTTTATTTGATTATTTTTTTCTGGTGTTGTTTCTTGCATGAGAAACCACTTCCATGGAACCATCTCACCCTCATTTCTTCCTCATTAACAAACTCAATTCTTGTCGAGGAATCATCTCCTAAGAGACCCGACCTCATCACCACTTCTCATTCCACCAAATTGTCCAAAGAAAATAGTTTCCCTTTTTTTCTCATTTTCTCTGGTGATTACTTCTAGAAGCTTAACTGAAAACTGCTCCTGATGTCTATATCGAAGACCAAGAATAGGAGCTACTGATAACAATGATACATATATAGTATATGTGAGGCGTTATCTTTATCAATTACAAATAAATGACAGGCAACAAATAATGAACGATCACTTTGTTATAATACTCAGTATCATCATCTTCAGCCACAGAACAGATGTGGGTCTATCTGGGGAGGTCTCTGCCAGCTTCCACCTCTCGCCCTTCTTTGAACCACGGTGTGTACACTAATCTATATAATGGCAACAGGTGGTTTCTGTTAATATTATGGACATTACTGAAGTATGAAGTATGTTATTTACCTGGTAGAACAATAATATCAATAATATCACATAACAAGGATAATACTGTGTATAATGCTGACATAACAAGGATAATACTGTGTATAATGCTGACATAACAAGGATAATACTGTGTATAATGCTGACATGACAAGGACATTACTGTGTATAATGCTGACATAACAAGGATAATACTGTGTATAATGCTGACATAACAGGGATAACACTGTGTATAATGCTGACCTAACAGGGATAATACTGTGTATAATGCTGACATAACAAGGATAATACTGTGTATAATGCTGACATAACAGGGATAATATTGTGTATAATGCTGACATAACAGGGATAATACTGTGTATAATGCTGACATAACAGGGATAATACTGTGTATAATGCTGACATAACAGGGATAATACTGTGTATAATGCTGACAACACAGGGATAATACTGTGTATAATGCTGACATAACAGGGATAATACTGTGTAAAATGCTGACATAACAAGGATAATACTGTGTATAATACTGACATGACAAGGATAATACTGTGTATAATACTGACATAACAAGGATAATACTGTGTATAATGCTGACATAACAGGGATAATACTGTGTATAATGCTGACATAACAGGGATAATTCTGTGTATAATGCTGACATAACAGGGATAATACTGTATATAATGTTGACATGACAGACATTACTGTGTATAACGCTGACATAATAGGGATAATACTGTGTTTAATGCTGACATAAGAAGGATATTACTGTGTATAATGTTGACATGACAGGGATAATACTGTGTATAATGCTGACATGACAGTGACATTACTGTGAATAATGCTGACATGACAGGGATAATACTGTGTATAATGCTGACATGACAGAGACATTAATGTGTATAATGCTGACATAAGAAGGATAATACTGTGTATAATGCTGACATGACAGACATTACTGTGTATAATGCTGACATAAGAAGGATAATACTGTGTATAATGCTGACATAACAAAGATAATACTGTGTATAATGCTGACATGACAGGGACATTACTGTGTATAATGCTGCCATGACAAGGATAATACTGTGTTTAACGCTGACATAATAGGGATAATACTGTGTTTATTGCTGACATAAGAAGGATATTACTGTGTATAATGTTGACATGACAGGGATAATACTGTGTATAATGCTGACATGACAGAGACATTAATGTGTATAATGCTGACATGACAGGGATAATACTGTGTATAATGCTGACATGACAGGGATAATACTGTGTATAATGCTGACATGACAGAGACATTGATGTGTATAATGCTGACATGACAGGGATAATACTGTGTGTAATGCTGACAAAAGAAGGATATTACTGTGTATAATGTTGACATGACAGAGACATTACTGTGTTTAATGCTGACATAACAAGGATAATACTGTGTATAATGCTGACATAACAAGGATAATACTGTGTATAATGCTGACATAACAGTGACATTACTGTGTATAATGCTGACATGACAGTGACATTACTGTGTATAATGCTGACATGACAGTGACATTACTGTGTATAATGTTGACATGACAGAGACATTACAATGTATAATGCTGACATAACAAGGATAATACTGTGTACAATTCTGACATAACAAGGATAATACTGTGTATAATGCTGACATAACAGTGACATTACTGTGTATAATGCTGACATGACAGTGACATTACTGTGTATAATGCTGACATGACAGTGACATTACTGTGTATAATGCTGACATGACAGGGACAACACTGAAGGAGAACAGGAGAAGTAGATGCAGAACATCGTAGAAAATAAACCAAGAAACTGATCTGCAACCTGTAATTATTATCTATTCTGTGTATCCCAGGCCTGACAGTGACATGATGCAGTTATAGCTGTGATATGAGGAGAACTAGACACCGCCGGTGCTGGTTACCTCAGGACATACAGATATATGAGAGGGGTCTGATCAGTGCACAGTTACAGTCAGTGGTTAGTTTGGGCACTTGGACATAACACAGACGGCGCTGCCAGCACCAATCATTTGGCTCCATGTCCCAGACATCCATCTTCTTCCTATCAGCCTGACACCAGCATAAAGCAGGAAACTGACAGTCGGGCTCAGGATCCTCCATCTGGCTGCACTAGTCCGGCTGTACCACAGGCTGCGATGGGCGAGCAGATGGAGCCTCCTGCCTCCGGCTTCCAGGTATCACTGCTGAGACGGCCCCCCGAGGCCCGGACACAAGTCACCGTTTTACAAACAGACACTGCCCTGTGAGTGCTACCAGCACTCTGCAACAGAAGCACGTTTCTGAAATCCCAGCACTTCATTAGCCCCCATCATAATTACTGCAGCCCACGGTAACTTCTTGTGTGATCAGATATTATATATCGTGCTGCCAAGACACTGCACTTGGCACTAGTCTGTATAGAAGTCACAGATGGCGCAGTCAGCCAGAGCCCATCGCGCTTCTTCTTCTCTGCAAAATGTTATGGTACAGAATAATTGTAGGTAGATTTTATTGGGAAAGGAATGGAGAGAAGAGATTCCTAACTTCACCCTATAATTGTGCAGAACAAGAGACAGGATTTACTGTCTCCCGCTGCAGAGGGAGCTGGGCTCACAATTTAGGGCGAGTCTGGTCGTGAAAACAGCAATGTAGAAGTTTAGGTCAAAGCAATGAGGTATATTTACTAAACGGCAGGTGTGAAAAAGTGGAGATGTTGCCTATAGCAACCAATCAGATTCTAGCTGTCATTTTGTAGAATGTACTACATAAATGATAACTAGAATCTGATTGGTTGCTATAGGCAACTCCTCCACTTTTCAAACCCGCAATTTAGTAAATATACCCCTAAGAGTCAGACATACAAGCAGGAGCTGTCCAGTGCTGAACACAGTTCCTTTATTGTAAATAATTTTACACTGTCTAATCCAGGGGTCAGGGAATTTTTTTACCTTTTACCACAAAATATATATTTAGATACGCCGACGCTAACCCCTTGATGTGAAAGGAAGGAAATTATATATTATTAATTATTGGAATTCAAAATTTTATTGAATCTTTTCAAAATTTCTTTGAAAGCTTCAACTTCAAAACTTCAGGTTTTGGAGAAATGATGTTGCTTCATTTTTGATACGAGAGCATCAATATTGGGGTATTTTGATGTCAGAGCAATTTGGATACAGTCTTCAGCGTCCAATCGATTTCTCTGCTTTGTTTTTATGTTCGTTAGAGTGGAAAATCCTTGTTCGCAAAGGTAGGTTGTTGCAGAAGGCAGCAACTTTTTGACTGCCTCCTCGTGTGCAATTTTGATGCCTTTGCAGCTGTTGACATCCAAAAATATGACAGATCTTCTTTGTTTTCAAATGTAATACGTGCTTCATTATCGCATCGAAGCTCAAGAAGTGCCTCTGCCAACCCTTGAGGCTCTTCTGGTACAACAGCAATTTCACATTTAAAGGGGTCTACAATCCAACTGACAGCATGCGAATCGGCAGCATTACCCCAGAAATTTCATTTTTACCCCATTTGGGGTAATTTACCCCTGTTCCCTGACCACTGGTCTAATCAGTCAGAGAATAAAGATCGGATTAGCTGCAGCCCGTGTTAAGTGGGAACTCCTTTTACAAGCAATCATTTGCCTCCACATCCCTCCCCTGAGCTCTGGGAACCTTGTGGTCCCGTGACGATCAATGTACAGAAGGTTATCACTGGTATTGGTGCTGCTCTCAATGTTTTTTTCCAGGCTGGGAAGAGGTAAGGAAGGAAGATACTGGAAGAAGTTTAAATGTAAATTGCAAAGTTGCCGACAAAGCTGATTGGACAAGGTATGACAGCCATCCAATCCGTTGCTTCACGGTCCTTTCACTGCAGCCCATTGACACTTACCTGGCTGTTGGCTTAGTATAAACATTGGGTAGAGCAACAATATGGGAATCCTGAAACCTTGGAGATTATACTATGTCTGTTAATAGCTTTCCTGGACTTTGGCTTTAATCCTTAACCTGACATGTCTGGTAATTTGATATCTCTTCTGTGTTCTGGATTGACCTTTAAATTGGTTCCTGGTTTTGTACTGTGCGTTCAGTATTCTTGTAATCTTCCTGCAGACGTCTTCTGGTTACTAGTTTCAGGGGCTTCAGCTCCAGTTCTTATGCTCCTCCGCAATCTCTGCCATCTACCTTAGCGCACGTTCAGTTAAATATACTCGCTCAGCGTAAGGAGGTGCACCCGCGCACCTATTCCGCACTTAACCCGTCCAGTCCGCCCAATTCCTCCTCTCAGCCCACACGATCTGCTGCGCCATCATGCCCGTCCTGCTCTGTAGAACTCTCCGTCCCAGCTGGGCTTGCGTCTGGCACTTCCCAAATGACCTCCAATGAGATAGAGTGCTGCTGGTAGGACCATGTGTGGAGGCAGCGGGTAGGACCATTGGTTTACGTTAGTATACTCATGTTTATTTTACAGCTGGCATAGGGCTTAATTTAGAGTGGCGCCTCAACGCATTTGCGCATCATAACTTTGCATTTTGCATAACATTTGTTGCACCGACAGCTTGCACACTTATTTCGAGTTACACTTTTGGCCCCTTGTACTCCATAATGTGTGGGGGACATTCCGGAAATGACAGGAGGGATTTGAGAACAGGTCTATATAATGACATGATGATGAAGACAGAGAATTCATTGGTGCCTCTGAGGAAGTCGTATTCTACGGTGAAACGCGTCAGGTTATGCTTTCTTAACAATTGCACCTGCAATTATATATATATATATATATATATATATATATATATATATATATATATATAGCTTCTCTTTGTCTTGGGTCAATATCTATGTCTATTTGGACGGACAAACTCTATTTTCAGAAGTTATTTCATGGGATGACGTGTCTATGTAATTACTACATCATTATTGTCTGACAATAGGATCTAGACTGAGACGTATTATATTTGCATCAGTACCCAGATGATCCTTTGGTATAGGTATCTTGCAGTATTGATGGTCTGAACTATATGATGTGCATTGTCATTAAGCATTCATTTTAATTGTAGCTGATATTGTGATATCACTATTTGTGTTTTTTATGTGTTTTATATATGTTTTTGCATGTCTTTAATACATGTTACATATTACTTCTTCCATGAACTCATCCAATATTGACTATTAGGCACCAGCACTGTGTTTTTATCTTTTTATTTGTTGTGCAATTTGAAAGAGCCCACAGACTGTTTTTTCAGCAGTTGGTTGCTATATTCAGTGCTGTGTCCCCTCCATTCTCTCATCCATCCATCAGCGCCAGGACTTTGTTTTTGTTAGAGGGTCCTCAGAGCTTCTACAATATACTGAGCTCCATTTCGTCCCTATCTGCCTCTATTTATAACATTTTATTTAGTTTGCTTTGGTGAAAGTGGTAGAATAAGAACACTTCATCTGGAATTGATTGTGCGAAGTTGGAAAAAGCAATACGTTGTAGAGAGGCTCAGACATACTAAAGATCTGCGGTTGGTGCCAGTATATTAATGGAGTTAGGATGATTCCATCTTCTGTGCTATGTTCTTATCAACAAACTCATTAAAATCCTGTGCTGCAAACCAGACAGTTTCTGACTTCATTTAAATTAAATATATGATTATTTTAACTTCAATCAACAACCTCAGCTGAGGCAGATGAAGGACTTTCCCTGTCTTATTTCAGCTGATTCTATATTGCACTGTTTACCGCTATTACCGCATAACAGAAGCTCAGCTCCTAAATTTATTATTATTTTATTATATAGCACCAGTCATATTACACAGCGCTGAACAGAGGAAATATAATCATACACATGAGACCCTGCACCGTAGGAGCTTACAATCTAAACTCGCTACCACATAGACACACTATAGGTTCCATTTTCTTGTTTGTTTTTAGACTGTGGGAGGAAACCCACGCGAACACAGGCAGAAAATACAAACCCCAAACAGATAGGGCCCAGATAGATTCAAACTCATGACCCCAGTGTTATGAGGCGGCAATGCTAACCACTGTGCCATAGAAACATATAGGGGTATATTTACTAAATTGCTGGTTTGAAAAAGTGGAGGTGTTTCCTATAGTAACCATGCAGATTCTAGTGATCATTTAGTGCATTCTACAAGATGACAGCTAGAATCTGATTGATTGCTATAGGCAACATCTCCACTTTTTCAAACCTGCAGTTTAGTAAATATACCCCATAGTCTTTTTTTCCTATACTGCTCTATACTGTTTAAGAGAGATTCCTCTGGCCCAAAGTTTTCTTTTTTTTTATTTTAAACAATATAGGACAGCTTTGTGTTATGTCAAAAGCCACGGCTTGCTTCACTTATAAATAAATATATAGAACAATGACATAAATGGCATAACAATTACATAATCGCATTTGTGTATATCTACTGTTGTTACATCAGGACGTTTCTGGGAAAATTTTACAGGTAAAAGAGCAAGTGGGACCCTCTACAAATTGGAGGTGTTGTCTTTCGCAACCAATCAGATTCTAGCTAGCATTTTCTAGAAGGTACTAAATACAAGAAAGCTAGACTCTGATTGGTTATTATGGGCAACACTTTAACTTTTCCTTTATAAGTTTTGATAGATCAAATGATGTCTCAGTATCATACACAGTACACACGTCCGGCAGAGGTTCCTGGGGACGGGACAGGACAACGGGCCCCTATGTCGCTTAGCATATAATCCATCACTGAATTACTGGTTTCTGAGTTGGACTTTTAAATCTCCAAATCCGACCTTCGGGCTCCAATCACGTCTTGCTGGTTGTCTTCCATCCTACACAAATACCGTCCGTGTTTACGTAGAAGATAGAAACCATGTTGGAGAAAGAGGAGCACCGCCGAACCATACTGACCAGCTCTGGGTCTAACGATTTACATTTTAGGTGCAAGGTATTGTAAACGGCTGGGAGACTGGTATAAGTACACCCAAATATAATACCATTATAAGCCAACTGTAAAGATGTCCAGTCTCAAAATCCAGGACCGTTTTGGGAAATCTGGGGAATGTAAGAGGTTTTGGAGAGCTCCATAAATACAGAGAGTCGTTAATCATCCGTGGAATATAAATTTGTCTGTAGCAGGATTCTCGGTTTGCTATAGCAACTGGCTGAACACGTACAAAACCAATTGAGCACTTAAGTGTCTTTGTCTCCTGATACTCAGACCCCATGATGTTCTTCAGGTAATACGGTGAAGCAGTGGATGGATAACGATCGGATTCCTTGAGCTGTCGGAGATGGCGGTGGCTAGTTCCACCTTTGACCACCTGACAGCGGTCAACTTGACAAAAGTTTTCTTCTTACCCTCCTCCCGAGTGAAATCAGCAGCTGATCGCACTCCGTTTCCTGCAAACAAAACTCTCAATCAGCCAGATGTTCTTCGTTCTCGTTGAACGGCTCCGGAGACATAAGCCGATAACTTTCAACATTCAAGAGCTGGATATTAAATACTTCACTCTAAAGTGTGAAACAAACTGTCCCCCGGTGTGATAATCTCTTTACTACAAATCTGGAAAACTAATAATTTATTGCTACATGTTTTAAATAATTAGTGCAGCAGATTAGCACTTCTTCTGCAAGTCGAGTGGCTGCATAAGATCTTTAAATGGAAACAAATAATTGTCCTGAAACATAGGTTTTTTTTTGCTTCATTTTGAAAGTTCAATAAGATACATGGGTGTAAGAGAAGATAAGGTGACTCATTTGTAAATTGTGCGCACAGTATAACTTGTGAGCGTGGAACAGTTTGGTGTCATTTTTGGATAGCGTAGGTCTGGTTAAGAGTGAGGTCTACATCTGTTTGGTTAGAGTATCTTTTTGTTTTCGTTGCATTGCGCAGGCTCAGAAAGTGAACATACACGTACGTGGCTACGCAGACCTGCAAGTCTTTTGTACATTCAACTCCGTACGCCAGAAGAGGCGTGACGGAGAAGGAAGGTTCTAACATAGGCCATGTACATTAAGGGCGGGTTTGAGCAATTGCGTATGGATTTAGATTCCGACGTACAGCTGAAAAGCAGTTTTATTTGTGATCAGGGGAAGGTGTAATCCGAACCAGTGCCGTAACTAGACATTTCAGTGCCCTGGGCGAGACAGGGCACCGGCGCCCCCCATGGAAGTGGGAGTGACATTTGGCAAGTGGGTGTGGCCAACCTAATGTGGGGGTGTGGCTAGCACTTTACTGAAAGAATTCTGTTACACATATTTGCAAATGCATGATATATATATATATCTATCAGAGCCGGATTTACACCTCATGGGGTCCTAGGCAAGATATTGGTTTGGGCCCCCTCCCTTCACACATACAGTGGACCCTCACACACACATAATACACACACAGTGGCCCCTCACATACACATAAATGACACACACACAGTGGCCCCTCACATACACATAATACACAGACACACACAGTGGCCCCTCACACACACATAATACACACACACACACAGTGGCCCCTCACACACACATAATACACACACAGTGGCCCCTCACATACACATAATACACACACACACACACACACACACACACATACAGTGGACCCTCACACACACATAATACACACACAGTGGCCCCTCACATACACATAAATGACACACACACAGTAGCCCCTCACATACACATAATACACACACACACACAGTGGCCCCTCACACACACATAATACACACACAGTGGCCCCTCACATACACATAAATGACACACACACAGTAGCCCCTCACATACACATAACACACACACACACACACACACACACACACACACACACAGTGGCCCCTCACACACACATAATACACACACAGTGGCCCCTCACATACACATAATAGACACACACACAGTGGCCCCTCACATACACATCATACACACACACACACACACACACACACACACACACAGTGGCCCCTTACACACACATAATACACACACACACAGTGGCCCCTCACACACACATAATACACACACACAGTGGCCCCTCACACACACAGTGGCCCCTCACATACACATAATACACACAGTGGTCCCTCACACACACATAATACACACACAGTGGCCCCTCACATACACATCATACACACACACAGTGGCCCCTCCCATACACATAATATATATATATATATACACACACAAGCAATATATTACAAACCCCCCCCCCCCAAACTTACCTTTTTGCATCCACGAGCTGTGCAGTCTTCACACATGGGACGGCACCTGTCATGTGGTGTACGTCCCATGTGACACAGAGCAGGCCACACGGAGGAGGGAGGGAGAAGACCAGCCACCACACTAGCCCCTCCCCCCTCGCGGCACCCGACCCCCTGCACGAGTCGCGGGGGGGGGGGGGGGGTTGCCGCGTGCCGGGGGAGGGGCCACAATTTTTTATTTTTTTTTACTATGTGCCACAGAGGGAAAGGTAGCGGGAGGCTGCTGCGCCCCCTCGGGATTGTGCCCTGGGCGACGGCACCGCCCGCACCACCCTACTTACGGCTCTGATCCGCACTAGTAACCTGCTTGTAATTAGAGGTTTGGGAATGATTTGCAGACACATTGAAATGTTAGTAGTCGCTCACCTGTAACCTCTTACTTCTTGGTGTTGTGTGTAACTGCTGCACCACCTCTTTGCTGGTCACTGTGGCTGGTTCCTCTGGGACGCATACTTGAATCAGAACTGTGGGTATCAGGCTAAACTCTGTACATTGGATTCAACACAGGATAACCGGGGAATGGATTAGAGGTTTAGCTCCTATCTGTAGGTCACAGGAATACAGCAGATAATAGGTGTCCTGAAGGATCTTGTACACACACAATAAGGCCACATGTGCTCTTTATATAGAGCCTAAACCAGTCTCTACCCAAGCCATAAATGCAAATAAACACTTGAAATACTGAACCAATGCTAGTGGATGTTTGAGCAACGTCATTAATCTGGGCAGTTGGTGATTACAGGCACTGTGCTAGTTCCTGACTCTGGGCAGTATGTGATTACAGGCACTGTGCTAGTTCCTGGCTCTGGGCAGTTGGTGATTACAGGCACTGTGCTAGTTCCTGACTCTGGGCAGTATGTGATTACAGGCACTGTGCTAGTTCCTGGCTCTGGGCAGTTGGTGATTACAGACACTGTGCTAGTTCCTGGCTCTGGGCAGTTGGTGATTACAGACACTGTGCTAGTTCCTGGCTCTGGGCAGTTGGTGATTACAGGCACTGTGCTAGTTCCTGACTCTGGGCAGTATGTGATTACAGGCACTGTGCTAGTTCCTGGCTCTGGGCAGTTGGTGATTACAGACACTGTGCTAGTTCCTGGCTCTGGGCAGTTGGTGATTACAGACACTGTGCTAGTTCCTGGCTCTGGGCAGTTGGTGATTACAGGCACTGTGCTAGTTCCTGACTCTGGGCAGTATGTGATTACAGGCACTGTGCTAGTTCCTGACTCTGGGCAGTATGTGATTACAGGCACTGTGCTAGTTCCTGGCTCTGTGCAGATGGTGATTACAGGCACTGTGCTAGTTCCTGGCTCTGGGCAGTTGGTGATTACAGACACTGTGCTAGTTCCTGGCTCTGGGCAGTTGGTGATTACAGGCACTGTGCTAGTTCCTGACTCTGGGCAGTATGTGATTACAGGCACTGTGCTAGTTCCTGGCTCTGGGCAGTTGGTGATTACAGGCTCTGTGCTAGGTCCTGGCTCTGGGCAGTTGGTGATTACAGACACTGTGCTAGTTCCTGGCTCTGGGCAGTTGGTGATTACAGGCACTGTGCTAGTTCCTGACTCTGGGCAGTATGTGATTACAGGCACTGTGCTAGTTCCTGGCTCTGGGCAGTTGGTGATTACAGACACTGTGCTAGTTCCTGGCTCTGGGCAGTTGGTGATTACAGACACTGTGCTAGTTCCTGGCTCTGGGCAGTTGGTGATTACAGGCACTGTGCTAGTTCCTGACTCTGGGCAGTATGTGATTACAGGCACTGTGCTAGTTCCTGGCTCTGGGCAGTTGGTGATTACAGACACTGTGCTAGTTCCTGGCTCTGGGCAGTTGGTGATTACAGACACTGTGCTAGTTCCTGGCTCTGGGCAGTTGGTGATTACAGGCACTGTGCTAGTTCCTGACTCTGGGCAGTATGTGATTACAGGCACTGTGCTAGTTCCTGACTCTGGGCAGTATGTGATTACAGGCACTGTGCTAGTTCCTGGCTCTGTGCAGATGGTGATTACAGGCACTGTGCTAGTTCCTGGCTCTGGGCAGTTGGTGATTACAGACACTGTGCTAGTTCCTGGCTCTGGGCAGTTGGTGATTACAGGCACTGTGCTAGTTCCTGACTCTGGGCAGTATGTGATTACAGGCACTGTGCTAGTTCCTGGCTCTGGGCAGTTGGTGATTACAGGCTCTGTGCTAGGTCCTGGCTCTGGGCAGTTGGTGATTACAGACACTGTGCTAGTTCCTGGCTCTGGGCAGTTGGTGATTACAGACACTGTGCTAGTTCCTGGCTCTGGGCAGTTGGTGATTACAGGCTCTGTGCTAGGTCCTGGCTCTGTGCAGATGTTGATTACAGGCTCTGTACTAGTTCCTGGCTCTGGGCAGTTGGTGATTACAGGCTCTGTGCTAGGTCCTGGCTCTGTGCAGATGGTGATTACAGGCTCTGTACTAGTTCCTGGCTCTGGGCAGTTGGTGATTACAGACACTGTGCTAGTTCCTGGCTCTGGGCAGTTGGTGATTACAGGCACTGTGCTAGTTCCTGGCTCTGGGCAGTTGGTGATTACAGGCTCTGTACTAGTTCCTGGCTCTGGGCAGTTGGTGATTACAGACACTGTGCTAGTTCCTGGCTCTGGGCAGTTGGTGATTACAGGCACTGTGCTAGTTCCTGACTCTGGGCAGTATGTGATTACAGGCACTGTGCTAGTTCCTGGCTCTGGGCAGTTGGTGATTACAGGCTCTGTGCTAGGTCCTGGCTCTGGGCAGTTGGTGATTACAGACACTGTGCTAGTTCCTGGCTCTGGGCAGTTGGTGATTACAGACACTGTGCTAGTTCCTGGCTCTGGGCAGTTGGTGATTACAGGCTCTGTGCTAGGTCCTGGCTCTGTGCAGATGGTGATTACAGGCTCTGTACTAGTTCCTGGCTCTGGGCAGTTGGTGATTACAGACACTGTGCTAGTTCCTGGCTCTGGGTAGTTGGTGATTACAGGCACTGTGCTAGTTCCTGTTTCTGGGCAGTTGATGATTACAGACACTGTGCTAGTTCCTGGCTCTGGGCAGTTGGTGATTACAGACACTGTGCTAGTTCCTGGCTCTGGGTAGTTGGTGATTACAGGCACTGTGCTAGTTCCTGTTTCTGGGCAGTTGATGATTACAGACACTGTGCTAGTTCCTGGCTCTGGGTAGTTGATGATTACAGACACTGTGCTAGTTCCTGGCTCTGGGCAGTTGGTGATTACAGACACTGTGCTAGTTCCTGGCTCTGGGTAGTTGGTGATTACAGACACTGTGCTAGTTCCTGGCTCTGGGTAGTTGGTGATTACAGGCTCTGTGCTAGGTCCTGGCTCTGGGCAGTTGGTGATTACAGGCTCTGTGCTAGGTCCTGGCTCTGGGCAGTTGGTGATTACAGGCTCTGTGCTAGTTCCTGGCTCTGGGTAGTTGGTGATTACAGGCTCTGTGCTAGGTCCTGGCTCTGGGCAGTTGGTGATTACAGGCACCGTGCTAGTTCCTAGCTCTGGGCAGTTGCTGATTACAGGAAACGTGCTAATTCTGGCAGTGTGGTGGAATATGCCAACGTGCGACGTTCTGGTGAACAACATTTAAGACTAAATTCTGCAGTAATTTGTGGCCAACTACGGAATGAGACAAGTAATACAACTGTTTTGAAATTTTCGCACATGTATAATAAGGTACTTTTGTAGATCGCTCTAGTATATAAGGAGATCTGTGTTTTAGTTTTAGAGGCTATTTACTGAAATAATCCACGTGTTCTTACAATACACCTTTAAGGAGAACTACTCTCCGGTAACACATATCCTCTGTGCCTTCAGGAAAACGCTGTAAATAAGATTATATTCTGGTCAGTGTAACGTCACAGCCAATAAATCAGGCTGTGATGGGCAAGTTAAGGAATCAATAACCTCAGCGGGATGTGTGTACTCCCCTGAAGCTCAGCTGACCTTGATGTCCGGACATCTGATGCAGATTTATAGATACAGATTGCTTATATCTTCAGCGGCTTAACGACACTCAGGTGGATTATGGAATACCTGAGCTGAATTCTCCATCTCTCTGGGTATCTTTAGGGGACCTTAAAGGGTATAATCTATTCATTTTGTTTCCTTTTTTTCAGGTGTTGATTAAAACATACACACCCGGGTCATTTCTTACCGTTAACCTTATTCATTTGCATATTTGCAGCTCTCTGTGTGTGTAGAGGCGGCCATCTTGTTTGTTTGAATGGTAAATCGTTAAAGGAACTGCTTGCTCAAAAATCGTCTCTGTTCAATTGTGCCCAGCATAGTGCATTATATATGGTAAACATAGTTTTCTATTACTCCTATATACATTCCCTTCATTCTTCCATTTCATTCCCTCCCCTTTAGATTGTAAGCTCTTGTGATCAGGGAGCTTCCAGTATCTTCAAATTTGTCACTTTTATAACACTCGGGATAAGTGTTGTTGTCAACCTCAGCACCGCACTCGTATCTGTCTCTTGGTAGAAATCCCCCTCTAGAATTCCTTATGGACCCCCATGAGTTAGCCTGCGATATGGGGAGATCCTTGAACCTGAGTTATGGACGTATCATTGGGCATATCCGGGAAAATGTCACAAAGATCTTTCTCCGATATCACTTAGTTCCTGCAACGCTGTAAGATACCAAATCTCCTCACACTGGAAAAAACAGGGCTCCTCAGACCTTAAATCCCATCATTTAGAAGGTCTGATCTGTTTATAGGATGGAGCATATATCTTGTGTTATCTCCAATACTCCAAATGTTCCACAATCTGGTCCCAGTGGCTGCACCATTATGGGACCTCTCTTCCTCACGGCCTTTGTCTTTGTGAAACTTTGCGTCGTCCGGAGTCCAATCCCCTCGTGTAGAATTATTTTACCATTAATTACTGCCGTGCATCTATATTGTTTGTGTAAAGAATTTCTTTCTGATGCAATGTTTTGCAACCTCTGTTTGGCTGTATGCTCCCTCCCTCCATAGTTCTCCTCTCTGTACCCTCATCTTTGACCCATTTTTTGGAAATTTTCATTAAAACTGACCTTGCCAGTGTGGGAACCTCTGCACATGTGTGAATCAGCCAGCTCACGTGGGTTTCACACTCAGGGCCTGATTCATGAAGGAACGCAAAATGAACGTAATGTGCATTTTTTATAAAAACCGCACATAACTCTGTATATATGTGATCACTATCACTGAGCACGTCCACCTGCCCTGTACCTGGTGCAAGTGATACGACTAAAATTCACATACCTTAAAGATGCCCAAAGCTTGAATGGGGCGCTGCGGTGTGCCCTCCAGCTTGGCACGCCCTTACTGTACATTGTACTATGGACATACGCCCAGTCCCCTCCCCGCTCCACCCATGAAGTCATAGCCGGTCCTAATTGTCCTTTGCGCTCAAAGATGAACTGCATACACTTGTGTTCTCTGGTGTATAGGTCGTTTCTGGGCATGTGCAGAGCAGTTTAACGCAAAATACAGCAAGTTTGGGCATTTACATTCCTTAATGAATCAGGACCAAACTCTCTGTAAAAATTACAAATAGGGGAAACATTTTTTAAAAATATAATAAAACATTGAAAAAGATATTTTTTTCCCCATAAAGTTAAATTAAAGAAAAATGCTTTATTTACATAATAAAGCCTTCTTTCTTGTTCTCACCACCGGCTATCACCATCCTCGTACTCTCGCCATCCGTGGTAAATAGGCGGCTCACAGGGTTAACATTTTTGACAGAAACGTGATCATGGGGGGAACATTTTTCCTAAGCTCATCCTGCTTCCTGCCTGAAGCCTGATAAATATGCATCATAACAAATCACTGAGACTAAAATGGGTAATATAAAAGGTACAGACAACACGCCGTTACATAGCAAAATTAAAACAAGGACTGCTGCCTTGGGAGGCATTTCTTGCAGACCAAGTTTGCTTTCTTTGTAGATATACAGGGTACTTTTATTAGCAGAAGAACAAATCTGCCTACATTTCACTGACATACAGCATTGATCCCGTGTCTTTCCCAGAATGAACTGGTGCTTACCTGATGAACGACCCATAATAAATTTGATTTAACCCTTTATGAGGACCATATCTAGATGTTGACAATATGTGCAATGATTCTCGTCACTCGCCACTAGGGGGAGCTGAGATACACTTGAAAAGGTAAAGGGAATTATATAATAACTTACTAAGTAATTGTATGCTTCTTCTATAGGAGATTTCCTTTTTAAGTTTATGTGAGAGCAAAACATTATTTGTATGAGTAACAGAGTTCCATTAATAATTGCTGATGTCCAGGGATTAATAAGTCTTTGTGTACTACTACAATCCACATCAAGATCTTGCTACTGACACTGGTGATGATGACCTTGTATGTGCTTTAAATACTCCTAAGCACCAATTATTAACTTATATATGTGTATAAAATAAATGGAGAGCTGTGGTAATGACGCAAGTTTGTAGTGTGAAATGTTAAGTAATTGTGAGATAAAAAATATAGTGTGACGTTCATCATTATTTACAGTGGAGGCAGACATTTTGTGGGCGGAGTCAATGTTTGTGATAATTTAACCTATCAACTCCCTAGGAACCAGTGACAAAGACTTAGACCTCGTGCCTCTGTGATGTCACTGGTAACTGGTGAATTGATTGTCTGCATTTTCATCAATATTAATGGGCAGCATGGAGGCTTAGTGGTTAGCACTTCTGCCTCACAGCGCTGGGATCATGAGTTCAAATCCCGACCATGGCCTTATCTGTGTGGAGTTTGTATGTTCTCCCCGTGTTTGCGTGGGTTTCCTCCAGGTGCTCCGGTTTCCTCCCACACTCTAAAAACATACCGGTGGGTTAATTGGCTGCTATCAAAATTGACCCTAGTCTCTGTCTCTGTGTGTGTTAGGGAATTTAAACTGTAAGCCCCAATGGGGCAGGGACTGATGTGAATGAGTTCTCTGTACAGCGCTGCGGAATCAGTTGCGATCTGGCCACACCCCCATTGTGACATGACCACGCCCCTTTGTGGCGAGTCACACCCCCTGTCCTGATAAAAGAAGAGGCCAGGCTGGTGATGGGTGCTCTATATTGTAGTGTAGGTGCATTGTCAAAGCTAACACTGGGCACCATAGATAGATTTGGAAAATGGGGCAGAATTTAATACTCAGACCCCCATCTGCGTTCTCTTCAGATCATCTTTAATTTCAGATCTCACCACGTTCCTGGCGATAGGTAATTAGCTAACAATGTCCATTCCCCGGAACCACTACAGTCCCCATTTCTGTTTTATGTTGTTCATTAACTAGAAAGATTTTGCAGCGCCTGATTCATTCTACGATGGAGAACACAAGTAATTTACAAGGCTGCGTTCATCAATGGAGGACTCTGAGAATATTATAATGTGGTTTATTTTGATAGCTTTAGTACAACGTCTTTGTTACTGTAATTGTCCAGAAAGAATAATGAGGATTGGTGACTCCGCGCAAAGTGATAAAACATTTAAAGCCGGAAACGTTTAAAGCAGAGACTGCGAGAGCAAAACAGAGAGAGACGATGATGGATCTTAATTATTCACATGGAACAATTTAGCAAATAAATGGTTTTAGAGAGAAACCTCTATGTAATAACATATCAACGGGTATTATAAACAAGTGTTACAAGTTATAACAAACAAACCTGAAAAATAAGTCAGGAAGGAGCTGGGGGCCGCAGGTGAAGGCTTGGTGGGCCGCATGTGGCCCTAGGGCCACCTGTTATGTCACTGACTTACAGCCTGTTAGAATTTTCCGGTCCATTCACTGATTTCCAACTCCTTACTTCTAACTTTCCAGGGCAGTTTCTGTAGCGATTTATTGGTTAGCACTTCTGCCTCACAGCACTGGGGTCATGAGTTCAATTCCCAACCATGGCCTTATCTGTGTGGCGTTTGTATGTTCTCCCCGTGTTTGCGTGGGTTTCCTCCGGGTGCTCCGGTTTCCTCCCACACTCCTAAAAAAACATACTAGTAGGTTAATTGGCTGCTATTAAATTGCCCTTAGTCTCTCCCTAGTCTGTGTGTGTGTGTTTGGGAATTTAGACTGTAAGCTCCAATGGGGCAGGGACTGATGTGAGTGAGTTCTCTGTACAGCGCTGCTGAATTAGTGGCGCTATATAAATAAATAGATGATGATGATGATTATGATGATTATAAACGTGGCAAATCACAAAATACTGCAGCTTTACCTTCTCATAAGGAAGTTGTATTGGTTATTAC
The DNA here is from genome assembly GCF_038048845.1 of Mixophyes fleayi. Lineage (NCBI taxonomy): Eukaryota > Metazoa > Chordata > Amphibia > Anura > Limnodynastidae > Mixophyes > Mixophyes fleayi. Next base: position 9,731,521 of record NC_134407.1, on the reverse strand, counting down.
TATCATTAAGGACGGTTACTGCAATTACAGCAGAAATTCCCACTCATTTTTCCTCGCACCTCTACGGGGGTGCGATGAAAATGTCCCTGGAACATCCACAGACACCTGGCGACTAATTGGATTACCCCCTATATGTCACAAAGAGCTTTAAGAATAATCATCAAGACGCACATTATTCAATGCAACCATTATGAAGCAGTTGTACCCATAAGATTGCATTTATCTCCTTTTCCATGTAAACGATAGGTGATCTTTACCATTGAAGCAATAAACCAAATTCTACTTTGAACAGACGGATATTATTCTGTAATTGTTCCTAAACATGAGCGACGTCCCCTCTAATCACATGCTCCTTGCCACAACGGTGACCTGGATCCTAAATATTATTTAAGCTGGTTCCAAATACCACCTGCAGATCTATTTTTTCAATGTGTTGTGTAATATTAAGTACAATCCAAGAATATTTAATTTAGGAACAAATGATTTCATATAATGAGGGTTACATTTACTTTTCCTACACATACGTGCGTTTTAGTCCCAATGCCAAAGTGCATCTTTATTAAACAAATGAAAATGGAAATTAAGCAGTAATTATTTTTGCATATGAGGAGAGAAAACACTTTCATGTTTTGTAATTATCGCTGGAGATCTCAGTGAACGGATCAGGGCGTGCGACGGATAATGCGGGATGACGGATAATCCCCCCATCACCATTCGCCTCAAGTATCTTTCAAACGAGGAGGGAACAGGAGACAAATTAAAATCTGTGTAAAACTTAATTAAACATCTCTTCTCAGGTGGGGGCATCAACCGACGGTAATCACAAAGCCTGCGAAGCAATTCACATTCTGAACAGAAACAAAGAAAAGAAAGAATATAGAACGAGTGACCTTCAGGTGTTCCAAATGTGCTAAACCGTGGGTTGTACTGGTTTATATCGGAAGAGTCATGGGGCTAGATTTACTAAACTGCGGGTTTGAAGAAGTGGAGATGTTGTCTATAGCAACCAATCAGATTCTAGCTTTTATTTTGTAGAATGTACTAAATAAATGATAGCTAGAATCTTATTGGTTGCTATAGGCAACATCTCCACTGCTTCAAACCTGCCATTTAGTAAATATACCCCATGATGTCACTCCTGTAAGATATACCTTTATATTTGCTGTTCTGTGTATTACACAGCGCAATATGGCATCAAAATATAATATGAAGACATGATACAAACAAATGACATACAGCGATATGTAATAGAAGGGGGAGATGGCTCTGCCCACATGAGCTGACAATCTAAGAGATGCTGGGAACACTCGATACATCAGATAGAGGAATAACACTTGTAGTAGTCCGGTTCTGAGTATGCGAAAATATGGCGCGTATCGACATTTACGTTCCTTGATGATTCAGGCCCTCTGAGCACATCTAGCTCTAAATGAGTCTCTAAATACTAGAGATGGTCACTGTGAGGAGCACTGCTAAATTATTTAATGAGGGGATGCCAAGCGTGCAGAAAAAAGGGTGGTTTCTAAAAGTAATTTAGGATTTTTTATGTATGTCAAAAAAATGTCTTTATCTTGTATAATAAGGGTTTATTCACACCAAGGGGTATAGTTACTAAACTGCGGGTTTGAAAAAGTGGAGATGTTGCCTATAGCAACCAATCAGATTCTAGTTATCCTTTCTTTAGTACATTCTATAAAATAATAGCTAGAATCTGATTGGTTGATAGGCAACATCTCCACTTTTTCAAACCCGCAGTTTAGTAAATATATCCCCAAAATGTTTTCAGACAGGTGTTAAGTATTTTTTCAACTGCTTAAAAAAAATAAAATTCAATTATCTAGATTTCATGGGAATGAGTCCCAAATATAACAGATCCCATACCTGGAAAGATTAAAAGTTGCCAATCCTTGACTATTGCAAAGAAATACTAAATACTAATAAAGGTCAAGTCCCCTATAAACTCACTGACAATGGCAGTCTCGTAGCCTAACGTTTACGTTTAAGTTTGTTAAAGAGAAATACATAACGCTCAGTCCTTAAATCTATTGATGTGGAAGCATTGAGAGATCAGTGACATCAGTGGGAGACCTGTACACTAGATGCTTGGCCGAGGGGGACGGGTTCCCTGGATGTCACCTAACATGTCATTACTATAACATCACTTATAGAACACTGTCCTACATTTACCAGCATAGAAGACAAAACATTTTCGTCACGATTCTCTTTAAAGGGCGCACCCACGGGTATCGTCATGATTGTTAATGCGTTTCCACTGTATTTTTAGTTAATAATGTGAATAGTGTGTGGGCTTAAATGATTCAGTAAATTATTATTTAATATTTCATCTTTTTTCCCTTTTAAGGTTATGAAAACTCAGTTTTATTTCTAGAACAATTTAGTTGGATCCCTCTATTCAGGTAGAATGTGGGAGAAGGATATGTATCCAGGGCCCTGTGTGTATAATCAATGCCACTAGGAAGAAATAGCTTCCATGGCACAATAGGGTCGAGAAGGAAATTGTATGGCAGACGTGAAGTAACAAGACGTTGAGTGGTGAGCAAAAAATGGATACGGCAAGTAAAGGGTGCCAAGGACACTGTTGCCTAGGGTTCACTTGTGCATTATAATGATAGTGGGCCTGTAACCTCTGCCACTCAGTCCCAGCTCAGGTCTTCAGCTATACCAAGGAACTTGGGGAGTTATGGGCACTGCCCTGAAACTACTCAAGGAATGAATGTTAACCATAAAGTTTCCGAAGTGTAGAAGTTCATTACTCAGCCAGAAGGTGGCAGTCTATAGCGCTAAGCTAGAGCTGTATTTTGGTTTTTCAGCTTTTTAATGTCTAAAAAATCCTATATAATGCATTGCAATTTCCCCAGCATTATACCCCAAGACACTTGTCCCAATGCCCCCTCCTCCTACAATTCTTCTGGAGTGTGATGCCAACTTGTATTTACACAATCAATGCATAGATCCCGATACTACTCATGTTGGTGATACTGGAGAGGGTGGACTCACAGGAGTGTGGACTTGGTTGGGTTTGGGCAGACGGTGGGAGAATCATGGGTGAGTCTTATTTTGTCTCTATTTTTTTTGTTAACTGTGTATTGCTTATGCCAAAACTCATCTTGGTAGAACTGCCCCAATGATTTAATTCTCGCTAGGTTGTAAGCTCACACGCAGCGCCCCCCCTATACTTTATTTTCATACCTGCATTTATTTTGTTGACCTTGTATGCCCCTGTTTTCTGTATGTCCCTGTTTTCTGTATGCCCCTGTTTTCTGTATGTCCCTGTTTTCTGTATGCCCCTGTTTTCTGTATGCCCCTGTTCTTTCCACTCTCCGACCTGCGGAACACTGTGTAGCCTTAGAAATCAATGACAAATATAATAACAGTTCCTTTGCAGACTTGTAGCCGCCATCGTCCTCCTAATCAACCAAAACACAAAGGGGCCAAATCATTGCTCTGCGACAGATCCAACATTACGGGTTTTACCTCCCACAGGAAAATCTGTGATGTTGGGGTACCATGGTACCCGGAAACTCACAAAGCCGAACATTGTGGTGATATCTGGCAGCACATGCCCCCGCCCAAAGACGACGTTCCCCATGGCTTCTACATAGCTCAGCATTATTAGATCCTTGGACTATTTGAAATGTAAATCAGGATGTTAGGCTACATCATATGGGTGAAGGAGGAGTTAATAATGTGGTCATAGAACGTTCTAAGTTTGACGACAGCTACACTTTATGTGTCGTGTAAATGTCCTATTAAAAAAGAATTGGCTATCCCACCTCTCCTGAATTGTGGTGGGTCTCCGATGAAACCCCCTCTCTCTTGCCGGAAGATCCCCGGATCTAATTGGGCCTCGGCAATGAAGAACCCAGTGTACAGTTATTCCACAATGGATCATAGTATTGGAGCCGGCATAATCACAGCCAGGCTGCCTCTTCATCTGCAGATGCAATAAGCTTCATGAAGTCCTAGTGCACTATCGATGGGAGATGGGATATTTAAATATATACTAGGAACCCCCCCTATATTATATATGGGGGGATTCCTAGTGCCTGGAAACCCCCCTCTAAGCCTGGGACACTGTATAATTGAGGTGGCTGGACCCTGCTCCTGCTTCACATGGCTCTGCTTGAAAGGGGAGAGCTGCGTGCACCTAACAGTAGTGCACACAGCATTGCCCATGTATATTATGGGGATAGGAAGAGTTGGAGAGCAGCCAAGCACTGTCTAAAGTTATAGCCACGCCCCCATGCACGCTGGTCACGCCCACTGGTAGCGTGGTGTGGAAACCCCCCGCTACAAATCCTGCGTTTGCCCCTGTACACTGTGACAAGCTCTGCGTTCATCTCCTTTGTGGAGGCTGCGTTACATTAGAGGCAGCTGAGCAAGCGAGTCCCAGCGAGTGGTCAAATTATTTTTTAAATGATCTTAACTAAATAAAATAAATTTCCTTCTCTGAACCCTGTAGCACAAATCCTGCAAAACAAAACTTGCAATAGGAGCTATTTTCTCTTTAAGGAAAACGAACCCGCTATTGATTTCTAAACAAAACTTCTCAAGTAACATTTATTTACGGCAAGTCCCTCCTGGATTGGGGGAGAGTATGTAGTGTACACAAGGGCCTGGAGAAATTATAATATTATCATTATTATAATTTATTTCTAAGGAGCCACAAAGGGTTTGAGGAATCGTGATGGGTGTCAGAGCAAACCACACAATTACATAATGAATAAATCGCAACAAAATAAAAAGTTGGAGAGGATGACTACAGATTAGACAATTAGCAGAATGGTAACGAGAAGCAGAGAAAGGGGGTTTCAGATTCTCGTCCATTCTAGATACATGAGAGCTAGAATCTGATTGGTTGATAGCAACACCTCCAATTTTCTTTTTCAGAAAGTTTGATACATTTACCCCTGAGGATTAGAGACCGGGCTGAAAGATCGTCCCAAGGGTACGAAGATAGAAATGACAGAGTAGGTGGGAAATACCACATTGAAAGAGAGCCCCCTGCTGGTGAGATCTTAGTCTAGAGACGTATCATCAAAGACTGCAAGTTCAATCCTGCTACCGAATACAACAAGACTGCTTCTACCTAGAGGCTGCCCCATGCCCGGTCTACCCTCTCTTACTGGTCATCTGGTATAAAATCACTGCCCACCCTACCTGGGATGTTTAGTAGGTATCGCTGACATCTTGTCCTTGAAGATTTAGTTTTTCTACTCTCTCAGCCAAGATATATCATCATCATCTTTTATTTATATAGCACCACTAATTCCGCAGCGCTGTACAGAGAACTCACTCACATCAGTCCCTGCCACATTGGGGCTTACAGTCTAAATTCCCTAACACACACAGAGAGAGAGACTAGGGTCAATTTGTTGGCAGCCAATTAACCTACCAGTATGTTTTTGGAGTGTGGGAGGAAACTGGAGCACCCGGAGGAAACCCACGAAAACAGGGGGAGAACATAAGATATATCTAAAGAACGAGATTTATCACACATAGATGACTAAGCTTGGAAAAAAAAACCTCTTTGTCAGCAAAACCAAGTGCGATCTGACGACTCTCAAAACCACAGCAACAAACACGATTCGGAATGAAAAAGTACAATGTGTTTAGTAAAGCAGTCTATCAAGTCAGCTAAATACTGTACAGACTGCAACCTGAAACCATGTACTCATCCATAAATATATTACAATTCTTCGATTGGGAAGAAGGGGAGCATAGAACTGGGGGCCCATGGCTGTGTAGTGGGAGGAGTCACCAACCTGGTGCGCCCCCTCCCCCTTCAGTGGCTATGGAGGGGGCCCCCAAGAAGTTCCTGCACTGGGGCCTGAAATTTCTCCTTATTAGGGCTTTCTGTCTCATACTCAGCGATGTTCCCAATTCCTATTATATTGATTTGTTTAATATTAGCTCAGTCTGCAGAATGGCTGCCAATACGTACTCTTTAAAGTAACAATTATGAAACTATAATCCTCAAGTTTCTGGGATAAGATCAGCGTATTATTAATTGTCCTGCTGCTGAAGGGGGTTCATCAATCGCTATGAATCCTCCTAAGGCGACGCTGGTCGCCAGTGTCAGAGGATGACATTTTAAAAAATCTTTATTAATAGTCATCCAGCACCGCCTCGCAGAGGGGGATTTAGTCAGAATTACAGGACACAGAGAATTAACTGCTTGTCTGTATTGTCACTACGTGGGCTGCTGTTAACCAAGTTGTGCACAATAAAAAAAAAACTCCTCACAAGGCAATCGCTGGCCTTACGCCGCTATTAGCTCCAGGTTCCAAGCTGCTCTGCGGCTCCTGAATTGATCGCTTACATGTACGGTAATTCCTCAATGCTTTCAAGTTATATTATTGCAGAGATTATACACTGTAATTACGTGAGATGTGGTGAAGCCCTTCCTATTGTTGAAAGGAAATCTATACTGTGTGACCCCCGGAGGTCTTTCCCTTTCAGAATTTTCTTATCTGTTTATTCAGGGAGGTCGGGATTTGGTGTATTTGTACCGTTATACTAGTCTTACACAAGCTGATTTGTGCACCAATGTGTCATGTGCGGCACTGGTAACCAGAAGCCAGACCCCAGACCCCCTTCCCACACTGTACTCTTAAATTCAATGACTCCTACACAAATAAATCTTGTTTTAGCGATTTAGCCGTGCAGATGTGAGATCCGCGGCGTCTGGGCATGTTGCCGGAACGGAGCCAATCAGCGCTCCCAGACCGGCCATTTAAACTTTGGCGACGCCGCGAGCCAATCCGGGCTTGCGGTGACGGCATGACGCAATAACGCGCTGATGACATCAGGTGCCAGCATCTATATAAGATGCCCCGCCACACTGGAGGCCCCAGAGGGGCAAAGGAGAGCGGGCAAAGCACCACGCCAGAGGAAAAGCCACACGGTGGTCCTCCCGCCTGGTAAGTTCCCGGCATCCCCGTAAGTTTCCAGAGGTAGTGGTTGGGCTCCTCGCTGACATCACAGCACAGCCCTTTTGAGTTCCAGGGGGGTTACCCGCAGTTCCATTTGGGTGCCTGCTTCTGAGTTCCGGCAGGTTAGCCTGATGGTTCCAGTACAGGCAGTGTACCGTGGGGTGGGGCGTGGTTCACCTGAGTTCCGGCACTGCTACTGACGGTTCCAAATGGGAACCGCCGCATCCGGCAACGCTTTGCTGGCAAGTGTAGCCCTGTCACCTAAACTGCTGGGTGGCCCTCACTTCTGGTGAGTAGAGAGTTTGGGCGAGAACATTCTCTGTCCCAAATACTCGCAGGACAGAGCAAGATGGGGTGACGGAAGGCGGAATCGAGCAAGTGCCTCCGTTCCTGGTCATAGCCCCTTCCCCCTTGGTAGACACGTCTCTCTCTTTTGTTTTGTCTGCAGGAGGAAGGGGAGCGATCAGACCGAAGTACGGTGGTGGGATTACTGCAGTCGGAGGAAGCAGCACCTTCCATAACAGACCCTCGGGATTGGGTGAGTGCCTTCAGTGTAGACCAGGGAAACCTCCCTGGTGGGCACGCAGGGTAACGACCCCCACACAGATGGGTGCAAACTTGTGGATAAATCGTAAACGGCAGGGGTGCCTGGATCCTCCCAGATCCGCTCAACATCAAGACCAAAAAATTGCTAGCTTGCAAATAATGCTATCATAATAATTGGTGCACAACAGCGTCCAATCCGATGACGAGTGTGTAAAATAGTCGTGTGATGCTAAAGGGAGGAACGAACAGATTTTACCAGCTGCCACTTTGATTTTTGCCTTTGTAAGTTACCCTGGTTAGGTTTAATTAGTAAATTAGATAGCAAAATGCATTGTTCCACTTATCTTGGGGCAGCTTAGCACATATGTCTTTGACACAAATAATTGTGGTAATGAGAATGTTACTCTGCTCGTCTTCTGGCTGTATAGACCAAATGATTTACTGGGAGACATTTATGAAAACTTCCACAGACAGCTGTGTAAAAAAAAAAATCAAGTGTCGCTCATAAGAACCAATCACACGTCTGCCTCACAGCGCTGGGGTCACGAGTGTGATCCCGAACATGGCCTTATCTGTGTGGAGTTTGTATGTTCTCCCCGTGTTTGCGTGGGTTTCCTCCGGGTGCTCCAGTTTCCTCCCACACTCCAAAAAACATACTGGTAAGTTAATTGGCTGCTGACAGAATTATTGTGTGTATCAGGGAGTTTAGACTGTAAGCTTCAATAAGGCAGGGACTGATGTGAGTGACAACTATTATCTCTACCGCGCTGCGGAATTGGGGGCGCTATATACACGATAATGATAATATTACGTTTTATAAAATGAAAGCAATGGTCTAATGAGCAATAACAGATTTTCTTTGCGGCTACCCTTTGAACACGTTTCATAAATGTCCCTTCTTGGATCCCATCTGAGCTACTTATTTGTCTTTGTCTACTACCTAGACCTCATAACTAGAGATGCTCAGGCTCGGTTCCCCGAGAACCGAACACACCCAAACTTAGCAGATTTTGCTCTTTTTCGGAATTGAAAATGAGGCAAAACATCATTGTTACGTCGTCGGATCTCGGGAGTTTTGGATTCCATAAATACCGCCCTCCACGGCGATCCAGCGCCATTTCACAGAGGGACACAGAATGGGTAGCACAGTTATTGGCAGTCTGTAGTGCAGTTGGGCAGCGTCATAGGTAGAAAAGAAAGAGGAGGGGTAGCAGTGTTCTTCAAAGTCTACAGTGACATTCAGGAGAGCTCCTAATTGTCATTGCTGAAATAGAAATAACAGGTCTGGTATACTTGGGGCTAGATTTACTAAACTGCGGGTTTGAAAAAGTGGAGATGTTGCCTATAGCAACCAATCAGATTCTAGCTGTCATTTATTTAGTACACTCTACAAAATAACAGCTAGAATCTGATTGGTTGCCATAGGCAACATCTCCACTTTTTCAAACCCGCAGTTTAGTAAATCTACCCCTTGGTCTTCTAAATCTGCAGTCTTTGTTTGAAAGTGTATGAAAATAATATTGTGACCTGTGAGGTGGTCAAATTTGACTGCAAAGGACTTGAAATTAGTGTTATTGAGGTTAATAATGTAGAAACAAAAATAGAGCAAAATTATGTAATTTTAGCATATTTGAGCAATTTTTCGTAAAAAAAAAAATGCAGATCCAAAACCAAACCCAAAACCAAAACACACGAAGGCGGTTTTGCCAAAACCAAAACCAAAACAAGAAGTTAAACCAGATCCAAAACCAGAACACGGGGGTCAGTGAACATCTTTACTCATAACTGATTGCAGAGCTGGGCTCCGTTCCTGATTCCAGTACAGAAAATATAAAGTTGGGAAATAGGGAAAACTGATACTTTTCCATCCCCCTTTCCCCCCCCCCCCCAGAAGGATACTTAGGATGACGAGCTGCACCCAGTCCAGCAGTGAAAGGGTTAGGTGTCCCCGGGCTTGTGCGATTTTCCCTCTACCTCCAGATAAATCTGTCTGCACTAGATGGCGGAGTTCCTAATTAACAAAGAATCTCCGTAATGCCGGCCAGGGAAATCTACAGCCACTTCCCTGGGCTAGACTCAGATGATTATTTAAGTGTACATGTGGATTCGTGTCTGTGGGAAGAGTTGGAGGTCCCCACAGGGCCAGAAATAAAACCGCTGGCCTAGGAGCAGAGATACGGGGCTTCCGCTTGTTATAGTCTGTAAGTGATCTGTGTGGTGGCAGGATGCTCATGATATCAGCTGTTTAGGAGAATGCAGAGGGGTTAACCCTTGGAGAACAGAGAGAGCAGGTGTCACTGAAACCAGCACTCAATGAGTTAAAATAATGCTTTTTTTTTTAACATGTAGTATCATATAAACATAATTTAATGTTGCAAGTTCTCTTCTGATAGCCATACATAGTTTATAGGTTATATAGTGACATTGTTTCTCCTATGTAGTATTTTTATTCGTCTGTTGTTTTTTTTTAGAGATGATCACTGACCCCCGTGAACTGGTTTTTCTTTTTGGATCTGGATTAGCTTCGTGTTTTGGTTTTGGTTTGGGAATTTTTAGAAAAAAATTCTAAAATATGCTAAAATCACATAATTTTGCTCTGTTTTTGTTCCTACATTATTATTAACCTCAATAGCACTAATTTCAAGCCATTTGCAGTCAATTTTGACCACCTCACAGATCACAATATTATTTTCATACACTTTCGGACACAGACTGCAGCGACCTGGCTGGATGGTAAGCGACAGAGCAATGACACAAACGCACGGCAGTTCCTAGCACATCTAGGACACATTGGCTCACATCAGTGGCAGAAAAGAAAAATGGTGCAAGATGGACTTGTCCTTGGGATCGGCCCGTTATGTAGGATCTTAAAAAGGAATCCAATACTCGCGAGATCGGACGAATTCACGGTGACGTTTTGACTCCTATTTCAAATCCGAGGGCGCGAAAGTATCGAGCCAGCTCGGCTTGGTGCTCGGATCTGCTAAGTTCGGGTCTCGGGGAACCGAGCCTGAGCATCTCTTTTTTTTTTCTTGATGTTTTGCTGTCAGTTAAAAGGTTTAGGTGACTATTTAAGAATGACGGCATTTTGAACACGATCCCTTTTAATCTGTATCGCAAAGATAGGGATTGAAAGATTGTGTGCAACTGTTAACAATCTTTAACAAGAACAGCAATGAGAAAAACTGCTGCTCCTGCAAAGACCCCTCTCCTATCTTTCCTATGGTCACTATCACAAAGTGATCACCTCTCCGATAGTGACTGGAGGGGAGAGCAGTAAGATACGGTGAGAGATTCCAAGATCCGTCTATCACAACGCTCTCCCCATACAGCAGACCTGATAATTACACATACGGTAACGTACACCAGCCTGAGCTGTATGTGTCTGAGCCGCTGTACATTACTGTATGTGTAAATGACTTTTCATTACTTGTTACATAGCAGTCCATAGACATTTATGGGGACTTCTATGGATTTTGATATAAAATACAAAGCAGCAGATACCTATGATATCTGTCGTGATGCCCTGTTAATAAATACTAACTACACTTAAAAATGCCAACTATTTTCGGAGGATTTTTATGAAAATATGAATGTTAAATAGGCCCCCAAGTCTGAGACCAGACAGTAAAGTTCATTTGTAAGTGCAAGAATGCAACATAACACATTTCTGTTTGCCCAAATGTGCCTAAATGACACAAGAGAGCCGTTTAAGACAACCTCTCACCCACAATCACTTTAGGAGCCCCCCTTCCTTACATTACGCTCAATTCCTCAATTAATTACAAAAGTAGAGGGGACATGAGAACTTTTTCTCAAGTCACTTTTGTGCGTTTGGATGATGTTGCACGCCTGCACATACATGTGATTACCTGCGTGCACATACATGTGATTACCTACCTGCACATACATGTGATTACCTGCGTGCACATACATGTGATTACCTGCCTGCACATACATGTGATTACCTGCGTGCACATACATGTGATTACCTGCCTGCACATACATGTGATTACCTGCGTGCACATACATGTGATTACCTGCGTGCACATACATGTGTTTACCTGCGTGCACATACATGTGATTACCTGCGTGCACATACATATGATTACCTGCGTGCACATACATGTGTTTACCTGCGTGCACATACATGTGATTACCTGCCTGCACATACATGTGATTACCTGCGTGCACATACATGTGATTACCTGCGTGCACATACATGTGATTACCTGCATGCACATACATGTGTTTACCTGCGTGCACATACATGTGATTACCTGCGTGCACATACATGTGATTACCTACCTGCACATACATGTGATTACCTGCGTGCACATACATGTGATTACCTGCCTGCACATACATGTGATTACCTGCGTGCACATACATGTGATTACCTGCCTGCACATACATGTGATTACCTGCGTGCACATACATGTGATTACCTGCGTGCACATACATGTGTTTACCTGCGTGCACATACATGTGATTACCTGCGTGCACATACATATGATTACCTGCGTGCACATACATGTGTTTACCTGCGTGCACATACATGTGATTACCTGCCTGCACATACATGTGATTACCTGCGTGCACATACATGTGATTACCTGCGTGCACATACATGTGATTACCTGCATGCACATACATGTGTTTACCTGCGTGCACATACATGTGATTACCTGCGTGCACATACATGTGATTACCTGCCTGCACATACATGACATTACCTGCGTGCTCATACATGTGATTACCTGCGTGCACATACATGTGATTACCTGCCTGCACATACATGTGATTACCTGCCTGCACATACATGTGATTACCTGTGTGCACATACATGTGATTACCTGTGTGCACATACATGTGATTACCTGCGTGCATGGTACCATAGACATCCCATCCAAAGTAAGAGACGACCCCCGATTACCGTCACCTCCTGAACCCCTGTCTAAGCTGGCCTTACTTTGCAGTCCATCCAGGCGGCCAACAACAGCCATTGTGCATTTGTGCAAAAATTATGCCACAGAACTGTGTTTTTTGGAAATGGCCTCCTCCCCTCTCCACAGACACACTAAAGACAAGTAACATTACAACAATACACTAGTCATCATCATCATCACCATTTATTTATATAGCGCCACTAATTCCGCAGCGCTGTACAGAGAACTCACATCAGTCCCTGCCCCATTGGAGCTTACAGTCTAAATTCCCTAACACACACACACGCACACACAGACAGAGAGAGAGACCAGGGTCAATTCTGATAGCAGCCAATTAGCCTACTAGTATGTTTTTGGAGTCATAATAACCATGGGTTAATCTATTCAAATACATTTCAATATGCAAAACACTTTAAAATTCAAAAAACTTCAAAATTGCATCTAAAAATAATTATATTTGCCATTTAATGGAATGACTAAATTTGACCAATAATTTAGGACTGACAAATTTGAACATGTATTTGTCTGAAATCAACCAGTTTGAGCAATGAATTCAGGACAGGATTATTGCCATGGTCCTTATACTACTGGATAATTTCATGCACAACACCTGGATGGATGATCCCTATTTGTAACACTCCCAATTTTAAGAACTGAAGCCTAGTGTGACAGGGGAACTTTAAATCTCACCTTAGGAATTGTGGGTGGAAACATACAAACTGCTGCTTACCTGCCTCGTTCTCCGGTTCCGTGGGATAATACTGACTGTTATAAACTAGCTGTGAGCATGTGAATACCTTCTGTTATAACAAGGCACTTAATATATTATTTATAGTTGAGAGCTCTTAGACTCTTTGTAACCCACCTCTACATCATATGCACTGTTAGGAGAATGTGTAGGAACTGATTCACAGGATAACACACATCTGACATGAATGTGACCGGACACGTTTATTTATAGCTCTGGAAATGAGCAAGAGTTTCCGAACTATTCCGCACAATTTTGGTGTCTTTCTGTAGTTGGGTGCTCCCAGTCCTGCCCCAACCTCACCACACAGTATAAGGAACCGACCACAACCGACCCCTGTGGAATTACTTGTTCTGCCACAAAACTTGATTTAAGGTTTCCCGCGATTTCTCTCACCTTTACCTGGCTCCAGACATATGGAAGCGTCTATTAATCTGGTTTCCATGCACTGCTCACATGATATAACCAGGTACAATGCAGATAAAGATAAGAGAAGTGGGTTTTAATTATTTTCCTCTTTCCTACTACCATGGAGTCATCTGCTTCAGTGACGGCAGAAGAGATCTCACCGTTCAGTCTGACATCGACTGGCTGGATCATGGATCTTGTCATCAAACAGTGGATCAAACCATGTACGGCCATCATAGGGATCAAACCCTGTATTACCAGGATTAGGATCAGACTACATATTTCCAGCAACAGAATTGGACCGTGTATGACCAGCAAAAGGATCGGACCGTGTTTGGCCTTCATAATGTTTTTGTGTGTTCAGTTGATTGAGACTAAATTTAAATAAAGCATATTTTTCTGAAATGTGTTAACCAGAAGTAAGGATTTGAATTATACAATGGGCAATATATACATTGGAGCCAGTTCTAAGAAACATTTATCGAAAAGGTTACAAGGAAAATACAATATATGAAAGCATTACTTCAATAACGGCACAAGGAGCACGGAAAGCAGTATCTTACCCGCATTATTGAGCTCAGACATCAGTGTTGAAAGTACATGAAGTACATGACGTACATGACGTACATGAAGTACATGACGTACATAAAGTACATGAAGTACATGACGTACATGAAGTACATGAAGTACATGACGTACATGACGCACATGAAGTACAAGAAGTACATGACGCACATGAAGTACATGAAGTACATGACGTACATGACGTACATGACGTACATGATGTACATGAAGTACATGACGTACATGAAGTACATGAAGTACATGACGTACATGACGCACATGAAGTACATGACGTACATGACGTACATGAAGTACATGACGTACATGACGTACATGAAGTACATGAAGTACATGACGTACATGACGTACATGAAGTACATGAAGTACATGACGCACATGAAGTACATGACGTACATGACGCACATGAAGTACATGAAGTACATGACGTACATGACGCACATGAAGTACATGAAGTACATGACGTACATGAAGTACATGAAGTACATGAAGTACATGACGTACATGAAGTACATGAAGTACATGACGTACATGAAGTACATGAAGTACATGAAGTACATGACGTACATGAAGTACATTAAGTACATGACGTACATGAAGTACATGACGTACATGACGTACATGACGCACATGAAGTACATTAAGTACATGACGTACATGAAGTACATGAAGTACATGACGTACATGACGCACATGACGTACATGACGTACATGACGTACATGAAGTACATGAAGTACATGAAGTACATGACGTACATGAAGTACATTAAGTACATGACGTACATGAAGTACATGACGCACATGAAGTACATGACGTACATGAAGTACATGACGTACATGAAGTACATTAAGTACATGACGTACATGACGTACATGACGCACATGAAGTACATGACGTACATGACGTACATGACGTACATGACGTACATGAAGTACATTAAGTACATGACGTACATGAAGTACATGAAGTACATGACGTACATGACGCACATGACGTACATGACGTACATGACGTACATGAAGTACATGAAGTACATGAAGTACATGACGTACATGAAGTACATTAAGTACATGACGTACATGAAGTACATGACGCACATGAAGTACATGACGTACATGAAGTACATGACGTACATGAAGTACATTAAGTACATGACGTACATGACGTACATGACGCACATGAAGTACATGACGTACATGACGTACATGAAGTACATTAAGTACATGACGTACATGAAGTACATGAAGTACATGACGTACATGACGCACATGACGTACATGACGTACATGACGTACATGAAGTACATGACGTACATGAAGTACATGAAGTACATGACGTACATGAAGTACATGAAGTACATGAAGTACATGACGTACATGACGTACATGACGTACATGAAGTACATGACGTACATGACGTACATGACGTACATGAAGTACATGACGTACATGACGTACATGAAGTACATGAAGTACATGAAGTACATGACGTACATGACGTACATGACGTACATGAAGTACATGAAGTACATGAAGTACATGACGTACATGACGTACATGACGTACATGACGTACATGAAGTACATGAAGTACATGACGTACATGACGTACATGAAGTACATGACGTACATGACGTACATGAAGTACATGAAGTACATGAAGTACATGACGTACATGAAGTACATGACGTACATGAAGTACATGACGTACATGACGTACATGACGTACATGAAGTACATGACGTACATGACGTACATGACGTACATGAAGTACATGACGTACATGACGTACATGACGTACATGAAGTACATGACGTACATGACGTACATGAAGTACATGAAGTACATGAAGTACATGACGTACATGACGTACATGAAGTACATGACGTACATGACGTACATGACGTACATGAAGTACATGACGTACATGACGTACATGAAGTACATGAAGTACATGACGTACATGAAGTACATGACGTACATGAAGTACATGAAGTACATGAAGTACATGACGTACATGAAGTACATGACGTACATGACGTACATGACGTACATGAAGTACATGAAGTACGATAACAAGGCAGCCATAGCTATAGGTGATAGTCACATAGCTGGAAGCTTCTCACCTGGAGGACCTCACATTGACTTATAAGATGAGAGGAATTTTCATTACAGTAACTTTCTGCACCAGGTAGTTCTTATTAATATATATAACAACCTAAAAACTTTCCATCCCTTCAAATGCAATAATAATTAAGTCTAATCATCACTAAACATCCAGTAAATTCACTGTCAAACCCTTGGGGTGAAACTGACATCTACAAGTAATTTCTCCACGTGCAAATTTATTTATTTTTTTAAAATGTACAAATGTCAAACAAAGGAAACATCACTCATTAGAGGCTCATTCACAAAACTGTAGTCAGAGATTGTGCCCTAAGCTGCGTTCCTACAAAATAACACAATGTGACGTGCTCTGATTATCGTGTAGGAATCGGGATCATTAATCGCGCAGCACCTGCAGCCTCTGCTGTTCCTATTAGCAGTTATAGGGACACAGCAAATGCCGAAATATCACGTATGCAGCAATTTCTGGTTTTGGCGGCTTACCTGTGGAATATATAAGCCCCAATGGTATTAAGGGATTCCTGCTTTTTGAAACAAAATTTATATTATATGTGCAGAATTTTGTCTATATTCTTCTATTTATATATATATATTTCAGCCGATGGTTATGACAGATGAAGAGCACAGATCTGAAGGTAAATCGTGTAAAACGTGTATAGTGAGTACACATGAATCAGCTGCTGATCGGGACTTTCAGTCGTTGGTAAATTCGTTAACGATGTCTCATTGTGAGAGATATTCTGTAGTGTGTACCCAGCCTTAGAGTTTGGAGAATATTCAGATAAAGGTGCCGATTGTACACACAATTACTGACCTGCTTTTAATATTGCAATTTAGAGTTGAAGTTGGTCACTCCCCCTCCCAACACTAAATCTGTCCAAACATTTTAAATTTTCCACCTACCACCTTCTAGCTGAATTCACTCCTAAACCAGTATTTCTTTTCTGGAGGAAGGGGGGGGTCTAGGCACTTAGAGTCCCCCCTACACTTGCCTATGACCTGTACTAGTAGTGATCATCCAGACAATGGTTTAGATGGTGTAGATTTATTAGAGGCAGTTGTACCCCAGGGGCAAACGCAGAATTTGTAGAGAGGGGTTTCCATGCCAGTGGGCGTGGCCAGCATGCTTCGGGGCGTGGCTATAATTTTAGACAGTGCTTGGTTCCTCTCCAACTCTTCCTATCCCCATCATATACACGGGCAATGCTGCCTGCACTACTGTTAGGGGCACACAGCTCTCCCTTTCCGAGCAGAGCCGTGTGAAGCGGGACATACCTCCCAACTGTCCCTACAATCAGGACAAAGTCCTGACTGAGTGTGTCAGAACAGATGACAGACTGTCCAGCTCTCTCCTACCTGTTCTTGCTGCTTTCAATACTTGTTTTGGAGAGATGGCTGTGAACAGTGCAGACAGAAGCGATCTGCACACAAGCTGCAAGTAGCTGGTCCTGGGGGAGGGTCCAGCCACCTCAAGCATACAGCTGGGAGGGGGTTTCCAGGCACTAGAAAACCCCCTCAGTTTGCCTATGTACCCCTCTATTGTTCCCAGGCTGAGCTGATTAGGGTTTGGAGCTGACACAGATTCAGCAGCCTGTGAGTTATTTCTTCAGTGATACAAATATTTATTATGGAGAAATTATGTGTAAAAGTCCATTTCTGACAGAGTCAGGTGAGCACAGCTGTCCCAGGGTGGAGAAGATCTTCCACATCCTGGATAATTTGTCTTTTTTTTCTGGGGAAATAGGGCGTGTAAAACAATCCATTAGACTGAATAATTCAGAACTACATTAGGAAGGTGAGGAGGTGTTTCTGATAAACCTACTCGCTCTCCCAAACTGAGAACCAGGCTCATCTGTCACCACATGGAAATCAGCAGGAAAAAAATTACAGACTCCAACATGAGTCACAACACGAGTCCTCTACTTTGCATGTCAACAATATACTGACACTTGTGACATTTATACTATAATTCTCAGATGATTGTTATACAGTTCCCCCCTGCAGGTTTATTTTAACTTTGTGGCGTGGAACTACAAGATCCAGCATGCCGTGTCAATCCACAGCCCCCCTTCAGTGTGCAGTTGTCTTATTTTAACCCAGGGGAAGGGAACCTGTTGTGCTTCAGTTGCTGTGGAACTATAAGTACCAGCATGCCCGCCTACCCAACAATACCTCCAACCCCCCTTCATTATAATTTTAACCTAGAGGTATGCAGACACTTGCTCTCCAGCAGCTGTGGAACTGCAAGTGCCAGCATCAATATCTCCCCTGGAGTGTGTAGCAATCTCATTGTAGGTATGAAACATGCAGACTGTCATGCTGTTGTGTAACTACAAGTCCCAGCATATTCCACAGTCCTACAAATTCCTGTGCAGCAGGCAGCAGTCTAAGTTTAATCCAAAATGACACAACTTGTGGCTGTCTAGCTGTTGTGGAACTACAAGTTCCAGCATGCTCTGGCTGTCAGGTGTTGGTATACCCAGAGGCAGAGCCACTGGTGGTCTGTGCCCGTTGCATGCAGCCCCTCACCCTGTTCATTGCATTTGATGTACTGAAGAGTTAAATGTGGCTCAGTGTGACCCAGACAGAACTAAGGAGTTTTTGTTGAGGGAGAAGACAAGTCCCCCCCCCCCCCCCCCACTCCCCTCCTACCCATCCCTGTGAGTGCCTCAGTCCTTTCAGTGGTCCAGCTCTCACCCAACACCCGGGGACGCAGCCTGATAACCAAATCCTGTTATCTCCAGAAGGATGCTGAGCTCAGGCCGGCACTCCTCCCTGCACTGAGTCTGGCTATTCCAGATGGCTGCTGCTCCCTCTGCCATGCAGGCTGGAGGCTGGACCTGCTCCTCTGAGTCTTGCTCACACAGTATTGACAGCAGTTGAGGAGATGCCTCGCACCTACATGCAACTGGCTGATCTCATTGTGTGGGGATGGGAGCAGCTGCACTCAGTGGATGAACGCGCACAGTCTGCAATTCTGCACAGCGCACTCTGTCAGCTGCTGCCTCGCTGGAGGATGCTGCTCTCAGACCTTGGTGAATAGCTGTGGATGCTGCCGGGTTTGGCTGTCTCTGGGTGCATCATGCGTTAGGAGATACTGACAAATGGCATCTGAATTGCGTTGAGTTTGTACAGTGTGAGACTTGGCTCCAGCACCTCCCCATGTGGGAGCGCACTTGATCCCACCTTACTGCACTTTTCATCTGGAAACCTATTTTTGTACTATTCTAACAGACTCCAGCAGCAGATGAGACTGACTTGGAGGGCAGCGCTGGGCTGAAGCAGAGGACTCTCAGACCATCACTGGCATCAGGATGGGGCGCTGCTCCACCAGTGTGCTGGGTCTCCTGTGGATCTGTCTTGTCCTCTGCACCTTCACCAGTGGGGAGATCACTTGCAGACATTGTCACACCCAAATTCACATGCGAGATCATGGATTATTGCGGGGCTGGATGGGGCAGCGCAGGGTGCTCAGAGAAGTTCTCCAAAACTCAAGTGGGGGCGAAAAGGGTGAAGAGGATGAGGGTGATGAGAGATCTGGAGTCCTAAAATTGCATCTCTACAGTGGCTACCAGCCAGGAGACCCCAGGAGGGGGAAGATAACTTTACACCCCAATAAGAGAAGTGACACTACTAGGAAAGACCATCCAGACTCTTATTTTGGAAATAGGGGGGTTGAGTCCAAACAAGACAAGCAGAAGATGACCAGGGTGAGAAGGGACCAATCTGGAGTCAGTAGACTTGGCAAGGAGATCATGTTACCTTCTGACCCCAGTGACGAGGACCCTCTGACCAGTGTCCCCGCGGATGGCCAGAAAGTCAAGAGGTCTGAAGCCAAAGGGTCCAGGGAAGAGGGGAGGTTAAACCGAGCCAGGATGGAGGAACTGAGACTCAACAGCACCAGCTTCGCCCTGACCGGAGACTCAGCTCACAACCAAGCCATGGTCCACTGGACTGGGGGGCACAACAGCAGTGTGAGTACCCCCCCCCCCCCCACGATCCAGTTGTGATAATCATTTTGCAATTCCAATACAGTCACTTCAGGAAGAATGTTCATTTAAATACATTTCCTCTAACCCAGAAACCAGAAGCCCCCAATGTATTGCAGAAATGAATGTATCAGAATATTCTCTTTGCTACATAACGTTCCAAACACAAATCTGCAATTTGAAACACACACTGAAGTTTTCTCTGAATTTCCCTCTAAATCTGGTAATTTGGGATTATCATTCCTTTGCACACTGGTACTGCAGTGGCTAAAACACGATAACATAGGATACATAGGATATAAATAAGACCCTTAAATCATTACAACACAGGTAGATTACCTACTGCTCTCCAGTTGTTGTAGAACTACAAATACTATCACGCCCTGCCAGTGTTTGGTCATGTTGTGTCTTGTAGTTCCACACAGCAGACTGTCCATCTCTACAGTAATTGATACATTCTCAGTGCATGTGCTATTTAGATGATCACTCAATAAAAGAAGTGTCCATCTGTCAAATTACTAGTAGACCCCATTTATAAGCTAAGGGACAGTCCCTTATATCTGTAATTGAGGCTTGGCTACCAATACCTGAAATAGGCTGCTGAATGTGCCCCGACTACTGATTTGTTGCTATTCAAAGCTCTGGCTGATTTATAGCTTAACACTACTCAAATTCCTCCCAAGTTCAGAGTGTCTACAAACATGACATTGTCCTGGACTGTGTGTGTGTTCATTGATCTGGGGATGCTGTGCTATGAGACTGTGGAGGGTTAAATCATGCAATCTGCTACAAACAGCTGCTGGTGTTACAGTATAACAATAAGGTGATGTGTAACATTATTTAACTGTGAGAAAACTGCAGGCGATCGATAATACAAGAATAAGTCGAGATCTGCAAATGGGGTCACTAGGTAAACTATAGGAATGCCGTCCAGCTGGCCACATGGACTTGTTGCATGCACTATGTTTAGTAAAAGACCCACCATAAGTGTAGTACATGTTTCCAATGTTTATAAACTGCATTGCCCGACGTGTTACACTTTTTTTTTGGACGCTGCACTATGTTGGTCCATCAGCAGGGGGCGCCCTTGCAGCCTCTATCAAACATTCTGTCACTATTGTGTGGACAGAATCTAATGAAGGAATTCTATTTTCTAAGTCATTACACTGTGTTTTTATGTGATATGATGTAACTCTTGCTAGTTTATCTATTGATTAATGCATCTGGTCCTATTTTGGGATTGCATCCAGTTTTAGAAGCAAAAAAAAACCCCCAAAAAGCCCCCAAAATCATATTTCCTTTATCTGTGTCTCCTGTCCTGTCTGTCAGGGATCTGCTAGAGCTTCACCACAGGCAGGAAACACTGGGGTTATCTGAGATCCGTTTTTGGCATTTGGAGATGAGGCAGGAAAAATGGTTCCCTTGTTGTAATTTCACAGGAGCAGCCCCGGTTTCCCAATCACCGTCACTTATGTCGGAATGAAACTGCAGTTTTTTATGTTGGGATTCTAAGCAGTGGTTCCTAATGTGTCTGTGCTGCAGATACATTCAGCATTTGGGTTATATCTGTGTCTCCAACTAACCTTGTGGTACCGGCTGCAAGTGGGTGTCCTGATTTATTCATCATAAATTAGTTGTCCTATCTGGTATCATTTCATTGTGATAGATATTCATATTATAAATGCTAAGTAATGGTTTAAAGTAGTAAAATATCTACAAAGGAACAATAAATGTGTGTGTGTGTATGTAGGTGTGTGTGCATATATATATATATATCTATAGTCAAACATATGTGTAATACATAGTCATCTATCTAATGGAATCTTTGATGTGCAAATGTATATATATATATATATATATATATATATATAAATATTTATATATTAAACCAGATGTGTATAGTTTATAGTTATCTAGTTAATCTGTGACTGTGATCTATCTATCTATCTATATACATATATAAATATAACTTTAAGTCTATCTATCGATATATATTTATATAATATCTATCTATCTATCTATCTATCTATCTATCTATCTATCTATCTATCTGTATATATATATATATGTTCCCGGTATTGCTGTGAATGAGTTCTGACTCTGACACACATCCTCTAATTTGACTGACAGTAAATACTATTATTGCTGCATAGTACATACATCTTGACTCACCCAAGTACTATATTATTTACTTATGTAATTGAGACCAGATGCCCGGAGTAATGTGAATCACTGAGATCTCCTGCACACAGGTTGGGTTCGGATGATATAGACCTACCCCTGGCTGCTTTATAATGAGCTGAGATGCAGTTCTGCATAGCAATAATTGCACACGTATCTGACCCCAGTGCAGAGCAGTCACACAGCGTATTTTAGATATGTCAGCGGCTTAAAGGCTACGTTACAGCCCTAACTAGAGGTAACCTGCAGGTGATGTGTAATACACTGGTGTATTCAGGTGCTCGCTGCTCCTCTAAGTGTAGATTTCATGAGGTCTTGTTCCTGTCTGTCAAGCCCAGTGATTTGCAGTCTGTATGAACCTCATTTTGGGGGATATGCACTAAATTTCAGAACACTGACCTCGTACATTTAAACAAACAGATCATAAAAAAGTGGTCAGATCATAAGTTCGTGGTCTGAACTAATACGTAACCTCTCAAAGCATTAGGACCTAGTGACATCACTGAGGTGCGAGGCATCATGTGCCTCGTGTCAGTAGCTGATAGTGAATTCATTGGCTGCAATCTCAAAAACAGAATGTGTGTGATGGGTGCCTAACCTCTGGCAAATAATCAGCAAGTGAATTTGATTGGTCTGGTGTAAGTTAGACGGCAGAAAACAGACGTGTGATTGGTTTCTATTGGTTACTGCTCTCTTGCTACTATATATTGAGCTGACCGGGCGCAGCCAGGCGCTAAAACCCAAAAAGAGTGAGACACAAAAGCGTGAAAGTCTCCACTTCTAATTTGCCCCAGATGTGATTAATATTATTAATGCTGTTTTACATTTTGGGCCTGACGTATAGATTTAGATCTGTACGTTAATCTTCCTCCTCAGTGACTATCCAGTTCCCAAGTCCATATATATCCGCTCATTGTTTATTGGTGAGATTTAGTGTATTATGCTGTTTGCACATGTATGTAGTCAACTGAAGTTTTATTTGAACTCGTGCGTGTCTTATAATGCAGGTTTGTGCCGCTCTTTGGACATTTGAGCTTTGCCCCCCTCTAATCCCTCACTCCCATCTCATGAATGTCAAACCAACATCCTCTATTCTTGTCCTAGAGGAAGGAGAATAGAGCATTGGTTACATACTTTAACATCTAATGAAATACAATGTAGCACTGTCATGTCTAACTCCGCCCACAGCTTGCACTGGTTCCACTATGTAAGGTTGTAAGATTTGTAGACTTTCCCAGAGCAGGACACACGCACACGTGTGTGTGTGTGTGTGTGTGTGTGTAGAGGCGCTGTACCCTATATTCATTCTTTATTTATTTGTAGTGTGTAGAGGAAAGCAAATGCAAAAATGCTGCTTTTCTTGTTCTGTGGCAGCGTTAAGTGTTCGCGCCTCTGCTCACTTTACCTCTCGGCTTCCTCCAAACCTGCTCCCCTCTAACCATATGACTGGGTTGTAGGGGGTGGTAGTTTTTCACATATATACATTTTAAATATATATTATCTCAATGAAAAATTGAGGTTCATGAAATGGGCTGTATGGATTTCTGTAGGAGACACTGTATGTAATGAAAGCAGATACACTGATTCCTAAGTTATCCCAAAATATATCCGCTTTAGAACGGGACGCTCGATTCACCATAATGATTTTTCAAGCTGTCTAACACGGTTATCTCTGGAACTATTTGCTAATCTCTATTCCAAGCGTAATTGGATTAAGATCTGGGTTAACTAACGTGTCTGTTTGTCCTATTTCTAAATCATTGGCGGCTAACATGTTATAGATCCGACTTAAACAACTGGAAGTAAACTAGGATGTGCACAATGTTTATACTCATAACATCAATTAAATAATTCAAGCTTTGTCAACGCATGGAACGTCTTATTGTCATATTTTGGTAAAGTTACAAAGAGCTTTTCCATATATTCGGTCTGTACGTTTAAACATTTTCCTTTTCTTTGCTGAATATTGATTCTCTCCACTAATCAATGAATATAAGTTCCCATTACCTCCCCTGTCTCCTCTCAGTACACAGAATACCCCAGTAGTGGATATTGGACAGATATTCCCGCTTGTGAGTTAGGAAGAGCTATGTTATTGTTGTTGATACATTTTATTGATTACGGAGGTCCGTGACTGCAATGTTTGTACTGCCCGGAAAGCTTGGATTTATACTACACTCTATACAGCTGTATAATTTAAAGACCTGTTTGAAATCAAATATAACATATTTTTTTGTAGTACAGAACACAATTTGCCACTTCTCGCATGTTTAATACAAGCAAACAGGAAATGCAGAGATAGCCTCAAAACTTGACCGATTCATAAGCTTTAAGATTTGAAATGCAGGAACCCTGTCTGAAATGTTCTCTGAGAATTAGCGGTGAGAAAACCGCACTGCGTATTGAGCAGACATCATCTCTGCTGTACAGACGAAGCTTGAAGCCAGCCCTGAACGCTGCAGTATCGTTCACCCTCGACATTCCAGCATTTGGGCCTGATTCACAGTTTCCACCAGTGATCATTTGAACATATGAATGCGGATACTGGGGGTCAAAGGTCTGGAATGCAGAAACCCTGTCTTAAATGTTCTCTGAGATTTAGCGGTGAGAAAGCCCCTCTGCGTATTGAGCAGACATCATCTCTGCTGTACAGACGAAGCTTGATGCCAGCCCTGAACGCTGCAATATCGTTCACCCTTGACATTCCAGCCTGATCCACAGTTTCCGCCAGTGATCATTTGATCATGTGAATGCAGATACTGGGGGGTCAAAAGTCCTGATCCCTGCACTATGTTTTGAACACTTTTCTCGCATCACGTTCCGTCCGGAACAATATGTCATCAAATTCTTACTACACGTTCCATGACCGCTCATCTGAACAAGTCCTTCCTCTCATTGCGGCACACTTACCTTAACACCCCTAGACCTAGGGTTAACCTATGTCTGGGATCCCATTGACCGGTTGATCGTGTCCGGAGCATATAACGCTTGTGAGACGCTGCAACAAACTCTGCTACATCTGTATATTTGATCAAAACACAGAACACCAAGAACCATAACACTAACTATACATTGAGGGAAAATACAGGCAAAATTAGGGTGGAAAGAAAAGACCGGTTGTATTGGAAATACATAAAAGCTTATTATATAAGGATACAGAAAAGCCACGTTCCTATGTGCTCTTAGCAGCCATCACAATTCAGCAACAACCTTTTTAGGAGTAGCATCATTTTGCTAAATGTCCTCAGCCCTTATATCACTGTTTGTGAATCCCGTCTACCGTAACTGGGCATTTTTCAGGGATTTTCTTTATAGAATTTTCCATAATGTTAATCACAAAGCTTTTTTTTTTTTATAACATAATGTAAAGTTTCATTTGAACCAAAGGAAAGACCATTTGTGTTCTCGCTATAAGATGCTGCAAAAGTGATACATCTCATGTTTGGAATCTACTACGTGGCTTTAATCAAGGGAAGAGATTTTCCTTCAATGAATATTTTCCATAAAGTGCTCAGTAATTTCATAATTGTATTTATAAATGTTCTGTGGCAGCGCCGAGCGTCACCCTGGATTCAAACTGTAATTACGTTTGTTCCGCCAAGTGGTCTACATGTGGTTTTCACTATAAAAGAATGAAATGGGGAGAGCTATTTTAAGCCTGTTATTAAGGTGAAAATAGGTATAATTTAGACATCTTTAAAGCATCCCGAGCTCAATGATTCATATGTGCTGTCAGCCGTGGCACGCTTTTCTCAATCCACTCTGCAGTATGTAAATGAGTGATTACAATCCTGCTCGCTACACGGCAGGAAATACTTGTATCCGTTGACCAGCTTGTTGGTGATTTCCGCTGATTTGTAATATTCAAATACTGCTTGAGTCCATTTTCGCAATCATTTCTAGTAAAGAAGAATCTTATTTCTACCTTCTGGGGAAAAGTAATCAATAAAAAGTTACAATACAGACGTAGCCGGCAGCAATTACCTGAAATATATATATACTATGGAGATTGGATATTAGTTTGACACAAATGTAACTTTGATACCCATAGGCAAACCGAGGGGGGTTTCCTGGTGAATGGAAACCCCCTCCAAGCCTGGGGCACTGTATAATTGAGGTGGCTGGACTCTGCCACCGCTTCACACAGCTCTGCTTGAAAAGGGAGAGCTGCGTGCACCTAACAGTAGTGCATGCTCATTGTCCATGTATATTATGGGGATAGGAAGAGTTGGAGAGCAGCCAAGCACTGTCTAATATTATAGCCACGCCCCCATACATGCTGGCCACGCCCACTGATGGCGTGGTGTGGAAACCCCCCTCTACAAATCCTGCGTTTGCCCCTGATACCCGTGGACGGGAATGTTGCAATGTTCGATGTGATGGCTAAATCTTGTTAGGTCAATGCCTGACTGTTATTTGCCAGGGTGTGGTCTTGTATTGGCGATCTGGGCATTGCAGCCAGCTTGGCATGTGAATGACTGACATACGACAGGTCAGTGTAGAGCATGGCCTGTGCGACTTTGTTGCAGAAACAAATCTTGTTTGAGGGTACCTTAAATGCGTAGCATTGCGAGGCTTATGGCCAAACTTATTTTAGTCTCAAGCCCCTCCCCCTTTCCCAAGTTTGCTGGTACCTCCGCGATGCACTCCGGCCTCTGTGGTAATGATTGACAGGACATCGCAAAGGAACATTGTCCCTGTAAACACATTTTCCATACTGTTCCTATTGATTGGTTGTGTGGCATATAGCTGACATAAACCTAAATCATACTTGCCAACACTCCCGGCATGTCCGGGAGACTCCCCAAATCCGTGTTGATCTCTGGGACTCCCGGGAGAGCAGGCAAGTCTCCCGCATCCCGTGATTCGCTGGCCAAAATAACGCGATTCGCAATGAATCACGTAATTTTGGCCCCGTCCCCGCGACAAAACGTAATTTTTGTCACAGGGGGTGGGGTCAAAATGACACGATTGACCGCTCCCTGCCCTCTCCCGTCTTTTAGTCACGTCCCCTGCCCGGGATCAAGTATGACCTAAATGTGTAAACATGCCATTATAGGCCGTGGTGGATTCTGTATTACACTCTAAGGATAATCAATAAAAAAAACTGGTGCAATGGAAAAATGTAGTGTTGCCCATAGTCACCAATAAGATTCTAGAGTTCTCATTTAATCACCTCAGTTTAGATAATCAAAGCAGTCACCTGATTTGTTGCTATAACAATACAACCATAGAACCAGTTTTTATAAATATCCGCCCACCATAGAATTCTAGAAAGGTGCTGTATTTGGTTCAAGAGATATATTCTGTTCTCGCCTAGGGTGGCGATTCATCTCGCTGCGAGGTTCTGCAGCAGCCGCTCCCGTTTCCGCCTGGTGTGTAGTTTATGATCTTCGCTCATATTTGCTCGCACCTCATTTAATGATTAGTTTATTTTGCGAAGAAACATAATGCATGGGGCTATTCTGGAACCTTTTGGGTAATTAAATCGACCACCCAGGAGATTTTTGGGTTCTAGACACCGGCTGCCGAAGTTCTGGGTCAACATGGCGCTTATTATACAGTGTGTGTGTATATAATATAATTCATTGGCATGTAATACTGATAAGAATGTTTCCAATTAATTTACAGCATTATGCGGTATAATAATCCCCTGTTAGTTCAGGTTACCAGCGCGTCTCACATGTGCTGTTCTCATAACCACAGCGGCTCATGTCAGTCTGTACGGCTCTGAGATTATTCAGCAATCCTCCAGGCTACAGGCAGTATAATCCAGGCTGCAGACAATTAAAAACTGAATTAATGTTTATTGCCAATTAAATTATTTTAATACTCCGCTCGAGACTCAAGAGTCGTTTCCCCTATAGGTGCTGAAAATACCTGTAAACACCATTCAGTATTGTCTGTTAAGAGTCCAGGGGCTATTAGTATGTGTACGACAGTAAATGGATAAAGGATCATTTCACAATTTGGGTGTGAATGTTGCAAACTCACCTCCACCCTCTACATGGTTGTAGTATTGTAACTTTACTTTGTGCTGAAGAAATCAGGTCCCCGCAAAGAAAAACCAGTTTAGCGCAGGATGTAAGCGGAGTTCTGTGAGCTGCCTCTTGTCTCCATCTTTGGGTCACGACAACGGATGATGTTTAAACTTCCAGTGTCAAACTGCCACTGGCACCACCGTATTGGTGGCCCAAAACGGTTCAACAACAGGATGAGAATACAGGAACCAACATAGCAATATTTATATATATATATATATATATATATATATATAGTGTCAGAGAGAGACTGATAAGGCTGAAAAGGGCTATAGGACAGCTGCAGAGTAAAGAGACATCCTTACACAGATATACCCAGAGTGTGAAAGTCCTATGATTAATGGGTGATTAGATTAGTGCTGGGGAGGAATTTAAGTATGTAAGTGTGTGATATTTTTGGGTGCGTGGCGACCGACGCCCAACCAGTGTTCCGGTGACTAGACAGTGTTGCTGTGTTAGTCAATACTATGTTTTCAAGTTTGTTTTTTATGGAAATATACAGGGGCTGAAATTTGGTATACTAAGATGTTTTTAATTTGTTAATTTAATTTGTTAATTGTTAAAAGTGTTTATAAAGATTTTTTAAAAAAAAAAATATATTTCTTGAAGGAGAAGTGACAGTTGGGAGTGGTTGGTGGTTGCCGGGGGTGACAGTGGGGAGTGGTTGGTGGTTGCCGGGGGTGACAGAGTGAGAGGAGTGTGATACTCAGGACCGCTGAGAGAGATCCCTGTGTCTGGATAGACATCTGGATAGATGTGGCGATGAAAATGAAGGATGAGGTGATGGATAAGAATGATGAGGTGGTGACATGAGACAAAACCACGTTAAAAAAGGGCGCTTACGTCGGGAAGTAACGCTCTTCCCCTGAGGAGGCCTGGGCTATGGCCCAAATGCATGACAAGAACCTTTTAACACCTTAAGTAGCTTGATTTGACTAGAATGCATGAGTATCATGCACGGGTTAACTTGTATATATATATTGTAACAAAACCACACCCTTCTCTTGGCACTTTGTCACCTTCTGTTGCAAGAGTACCCAGTAGACATCAGCAACACGAAACTTCTTTTATAAATCAAATATATTTATTGTTTTCATCACAATAAATTGCACAACTTCTGTCAGGATGACACCAGCAAGCAACTACCTTTTAATTGCACCTCCTGGTGACCCTAAACACTAACTAGTCACAGTACAGCTCCCTACTGACTGGCCAACTGGTTCAGTGTCAGTCACCTCTGACAAGAGCACAACTCCAGGTTTAAATACCCATGTCTCCTCCCACAGGCTTGGATGACTGACAGGTGACACTCCCACCTTGTCTTTTAAGGATGGCTCCTCAGGTGTTCTGTAACGTCTAATCAGCACAGCCACCCCTATCAGCTCTGTGGATACAAACACATTAAAGCATGCAAGTAAATAACTTTTTACATTTACTTTACCACATGTCTCTGACCTGTACATTACTGAACTTAAGCCCAGTGCTACACCTGTATATAACCTGGTCTGCAGCCTTTTACCTGCAGACAGTTAGCACCATAGCTAATTCCACTCTGAGAGGCCTGTGGAAAACCACTCCCATTGCCACAATATATAGTGGGAAGGTGACTGGTAGAGTCTGGGAAGGAAGGTATTTCTGTCCCAGGACATTGTCATGTGTGTTATATGAATGGGGTCATTATGTTAGAGGGATCACCTGGGGTCTGATCTCTTATAAGACTTGGGTGTGAACTTTTTGGGAGCAGATTTGTGGACTGACCTGTGATTTCTGGTTGTGACCCGTTTTGTTAGGCTACATGGATTAGTTAGGATTTGTTTTTCTGTTAGATAGAGATCGGACGAACAGGTTATTGTTATGTTTGACTGCTTACAGACTAGAAAGTATGGTGAACGTTGTTTTGATGCAAATAATAGCCAGACTGGGTTTAAGCCCCTTGCTGCGGATTATCTGACTGTTAATGCTGATAGAATCTGCTGAGCATACCTGAAAATTAGAGAAAACCCCAGTGTGTGTATATATATATATATATATATATATATATATATATATACATATATTTCTAATACCTCCTCCAAACAAACTACTATGCACTTGTGCATATTTATATTATAGGTTCCAAAAAATCAATAAGAATTTTAGATATATCAACAAAATAAATACTTCTAATTTGGATTTGTTTTCAAATTAATTTCCTTCAGTTTTCTTCCCCCCTCCTAAACTTGCTGCCTTATTGTAGGCATGCACCTGAAGGTGATGAGTAATTTGGGGACCTGGGGGGCTGGGGATCCCTAGTGAGGGCCGTGTCTCTTGTCATTTACTTTCCAGATGCAGTAGAACACTCTGGTAAACCTATCCCTACTGACGGCTCATTCGCACCTGCATTCTGGACATCTGAAAATGTGACAAAAATTGCAAAAAATACACTTACATTTATACCATTGGATTCAAAAGCATTTCATAAACCAAACAGGATCTTTGTTCGCTAGAACTCTGCAAAAAACACTACTTTTCAGCTAAAAGAAAATACACATTCAGTGAGCAATACATTCTAACTGCCAAAAGTAGGACTATTCTGAAAAAACCAGGACACGGGCCTAATGCATATGTTTCGCCAGTTTCCTTAACGTCCTATTTTTTTTATTATTTAAAAAGATGCCTCTGGATTTTGAGCTCTGCAAAGTGACAGTGCACAGGTGACCACTAGGGGGAGCAATACCCTTTAAAACGACCCAGGCAACATCTTGCAAGCAGTTTGCTGTCACATTAAATGTAAGAGTTGTGCATGGCTATAGCAGAGATTTATTGTGACCGTCATTAACCCTCTCTCCCTGATAATGATATCTGAGTGACGTAACCTACGTCTTTTCAGAGGAAAAGATCTGTACACAAAAGTGTATTTTGCCCATGATTATAAAGCAGGAGTGTTGACCTCTGAAGACAGGGCAGTGCTATAGTGAGTCAGTACAGATTGGCCAACACAGATATCTGCATTCATACTGGGCTATGAACGCCTGGAACCGCTAATTACTCTTTAAAAACTTAAAATTTGCCAGACCTTACGGCGTCAGTTTGATTACCCATAATATAGTAGTGTTTCTCAGCATTATGTAATATACAACAGGTCTGACCCCTTTTAGAGGAAGTTGCTGTGAAGATATTCACAATGTGATCTGTTGTAATTAACTATGATGCAACATTTGCTGCGTTCGTTATAAATCTCACTGTTTAGAGGAAAACGGCCAAATCCATCCGTTCGCTGTCTTTCAGATTTGGACTTATGTGAGTGACGGACAGCAACGCAGATATTGAGTATATTAATATGTGTTTGTATATCTTTGTATACATTCCTTTATATTAAAATACTAAGTACTTCTGTAGATGTCATTGGTCTGAAATGATAACGTTTTGGCAAGACTGGTTGTAAAGACGGCTGAGAGAGAATTTGCACAGAGTCCTCAGTTTCAATGGGCCGACTGAACCAAACTTTTATAATTCTATAACAGCATTATGGGCCCCCCGGTCAAACCAGTGTACTGGGGCCACTACCTACACAAGCACTCACAGGAATAAAATTATCGATAAAATGAAGATTATATTTATGGGTACCTCCAACAAAATCAGTGTTTAAATATTAAAAACACAGCAAAGATGAATCCACACAAACGTTTGGACACTATCTTCATCATCATTATCATCTATTTATATAGCGCCACTAATTCCGCAGCGCTGTACAGAGAACTCACTCACATCAGTCCCTGCCCCATTGGAGCTTACAGTCTAAATCCCCTAACATACACACACAGACCGAGACAGACTAAGGGCAATTTGATAGCAGCCACTTAACCTACTAGTAGTAGTTTTTGGAATGTGGGAGGAAACCGGAGCACCTGGAGGAAACCCACGCAAACATGGGGAAAACATACAAACTCCAAGGTCAGGAATTGAACTCATGACCCTGCTGCTGTGAGCCAGAAGTGCTAACCACTGAGCCACCGTACTGCCCAACGCTATAACATAAGCCTTGAAGTTGAAAAACAAGAAATTCAACTTCATAAAAATGGTACTCGGTTGGTAAATCATACAGATGGAGATCGCACAGTACAAAATTACTATGAATTATTTATTATTAATCAAGTGTTTAACATAAACAGTTGCAAAATTTATTTGCAGATAAATTGCTTCAAGAAATAATGTGTGTTGATTTTGTCTCGCTTATGTACAATTAGTGCGTGTACGTTGTTTTTCGTCAAGGTCAAGATATGTATTCGCAACAGCAACATGGCAGCTGATACCCGGGTTATTAGTCCACCTAAATGTTTTAATAAAAAAGATTTGAAGGTTCTGAATAAATCTCGTGCAATAATATGCTGAAAAATTGGCAAGACTATGAGGCCCCTATGCTTGTGGGGCCCCTGGGCAACTGCCCACCGTGCCCATGCGATAAGACGGCTCTGATCGTACCAAAATACGCCCCATACTGCTACTGTTTCCAAATTGCAAAGCGACAGTTGTCTTATGATATTATTATTTTTATTATTATTCATTTTTTTATTTATAGGGTACCATATGAGGTCCGCAGGGCCGCACAGTGGGCAAACAAGACAGTACAGGGAATAACAGTACAATACCGCAAACAAATAACACTACAACTCTCAACACAGCTACTGATAGCCTAGAAAAAAAGTTATAGGTAGTTTTTAGGTTTCAAAAGTAGAAAATATCATAGCCAAAATAATGGTAATTAGTAAGTTTTATCCCTATGTAAAATCCTCTAGCGCTTCATAAAACGCAGCTACCCCAAGGAGATCATTTTTAAGAATACGACCTATTTGCAAAGAACAATTAGATGAATTGCAGATTTCTGTTAGTATTTACTAAAGAGATTCTCATCTTACTCGATAACCTCATTTTATACTTAACTTAAATTTTAGGGGTTTGTTTTTTGTGTCCTGGACCCCCCCATTGGCTCTGACTCCGCTGCCTGCCACAAGGGGTTAATCGTAGAGAACAATTACATTGGGAATGTCACCAGCCTCTTGTTCTATCACTCCAACCTGTGTAATGTCGTTTCTGAGAAGTTATTGATTTTTCATATTCAGTACAATGCCGCGAGTCCTTCAAACCCTCTCGCCAGCCATTAATAAAAGCTCCGTTCTCCATATAAATGCTGAAGGTTCTGCGAATGGAAACAATGTAGGTAGCTGAATGTAAACGCTGATTGGTCGGGGTTTCTCGCTAAAGAATTTACATTTCACTAAATTTCCGGTAAAAAACTTTCCACAGAAAAATTAGGAAACAAACGAGGGGTATTGAGTATCATTCAAGAGTGAAACAATGTAACAACTTGTTGTAGCTTGTTATAAGTCAGGTGACTTGTACTAGGCTGATCACCTCAGCACCTAGGGGAGTGTATAGACCTCCTTTTAAACAATGGAGTACCTTCATTTCGTTTTTTTAGTTTTAAAAATAATTAAAATTGTAATGAATTAAACCTGGTTTTATTGACAAGAAGGGTTTAAATCTTTCAGAACATTAATCTCATATGTAACCATTGACGTGTATCACTTAAAGTTTGTATCTAAAAACGTAAGTGAAGAAACTGCTTAGAATGTTCTTCTTAGAATATTCTTAGAATGTTATACTCAGAATGTTCTTAGAATGCTTTTCTTAGAATGTTCTTAGAATTCTCTTCTGTAAATGTTCTTAGAATGTTTTTCTTAGAATGTTATTAGAATTTTCTTCTTATAATGTTCTTAGAATGCTCTTCTTAGAATGTTCTTAGAATTCTCTTCTTTGAATGTTCTTATACTGTTCTTCTTAGAATGTTCTTAAAATGTTCTTCTTAAAATATTCTTAGAATGTTATACTCAGAATGTTCTTAGAATACTCTTCTTAGAATGTTCTTAGAATTATCTTCTGTGAATGTTCTTAGAATGTTTTTCTTAGAATGTTATTAGAATGTTCTTATTAGAATGTTATTAGAATGCTTGGCTTAGAATGTTCTTAGAATTCTCTTCTTTGAATGTTCTTAGAATGTTCTTATTAAAATGTTATTAGAATGTTCTTTTTCTTAGAATGTTATTAGAATGCTCTTCTTCGAATGTTTTTAGAATGTTCTTTTTCTTCTTAGAATGTTCTTAGACTTTTATTCTTCTTCTTCGAATGTTTTTAGACTATTATTTTTCTTCTTAGAATGTTCTTATAATGTTCTTCTTCTTCTTAGAATGTTATAATAATGTTCTTCTTAGAATGTTCTTAGAATGCTCTTCTTCTTCGAATGTTAATAGAATGTTCTTTTTATAATGTTATTAGAATGTTCTGCTTCTTAGAATATTCTTAGAATGTTCTTAATCTTTTTAGAATGTTCTTAGACTTTTATCTTTCTTCTTAGAATGTTCTTGGACTTTTATTTTTCTTCTAAGAATGTTCCTATAATGTTCTTCTTCTTCTTTCTAGAATATTCTTAGAATGTTCTTCTTCTTCTTAGAATGTTCTTAGACTTTTATTTTTCTTAGAATGTTGAAATACCGTAATAATACAGTGTGAGTCCTACATATGGAAGCAAAAATAAAATATATACAAATTATATCAATGTTATTATTTAAACTCTATTTTTTTCCTGTAAACATATTTTGGAGTCATTATTATTATTCTTCTTTGACGTATATTTTTAGGTGGCTACACGGTAAATACAGATGCACAGGTAGAACTATAAATAGTAGGGATTGTCTAAATGCACAAATAAACAAATGAATTTGAAAGGGGAGGGTGCGCTGGTTTCCATGGCAACGGTGGCTTCGGATGATGCTTTCAATTTAAAATCGAGATGCTTCATTGCAGGTTGGCATGGCTTTTAATGGCTTAACAAGCGGTTTGCTCATACACACAGTCTCCTATTGGAGCTCAGCGTGTACAGGTCACTACACACGTGTGTATAAAGAGATTTATGAACTCGCAAAATGTCACAGACGCTCTTATTTATAAAAAAAAACATTAATGTGGTGAGCGAAGTAGGATGACAAATGGTAATTATAACAAAGCTCTGTGACTAATTAGTCTCATCATGGGCTGAGCGCGGGGGCTTCACCCAATTTGCAACATAAGTTAGCCACAAGTTCCAGATACATATTGGTTATTCGTAGGGTTTAAAGTGATCACTGTTTCTCCAGTATGTGAAGAATAACATTGGGTGAAAGAGTTTACAAAAGTAAACCCTCCCCTCTCACTCGGTGGGCCAGACCTGGGGGTGTTAGTGCAGCTTTAAGTATTTCGGCTTCTGGTATTCTCAGCTTCAATCAACTGGGTTAGAAAAGTCGCTTAACTACGTTTAGCGGAAGCGTCCACTCGGCTTAATGGCGTCCGCAATAAAGCAGCTGGTTAACTGCAAAGACGCCACTTAAAAAAAACGTAGTTTACTTTGTAATGGGATTCCTTAAACTGTGTTTTCTAAATAATGGCATTCATTATATTACTGCTGTTATTTAAGGTGATTAATTAAGGGACGCATATTAAACGAAATGTGCGTTTATTAAGAACATGTGCAGTGCATATACGCATGTCCGAATTCAACAAGGAGCGGATGTGAAGATACATCTGGTGATGAATACGGATCTAGGTCCGCTCTGCTCTAACAGACAATACACTGCAGGGTACGTCTAATACATGTGTGGGGTATAAAGTCCCAAAAGAACACACAGAAAATATAAAAAAATATTTAATCATGTTCCATGTTAATAAGATAGTCATTAATGACAAATTATTAAAACATATTTTTTCCCCTATGAAATACATTTATTAAGATGTAATTAATGTCTACTGTACATAAAATACATTATTACAGTTTCTCCTGATTGCAAACACATGTTATAGCTGTATACACAGCCATCATCACTAGTAATAGACCTGACCTGTAGCTGGAGCAAGAGAAACAGCTAAAATACAAGTAACTTTGCAATGCCCAGAGCTTGAATCAGACACTGCTACGTGCGCTGGAGCTCGGCACGCCCTTACTGTACATTGACTACGTGCATACGCCCAGTTCCCTCACTGTGACGTCCCTGAAATTGTAGGCTGGCTAAGGGTCCTTTGTGCTTGTAGAGGAATTGGGTGTAGCTGCGATCTGTGGCGTATGGAGTGATTGTGTATATTATACGCACAAAATCGCTGTTTACGTCCTTTAGTGAATCAGGCTCGGAGACCCCATTTATGGTTAGATTTACGACAATTTTTCCGAAAAGTTTTGTAGTGCGGATGCAAAGATACGCAGGGATGATGATGATGACCGCCTGCAGTGCTGTCTAGCTGCTTCTGATTGGCTAGTTGTGTACTGTATCTTCAGCTAATAGTACTTATTTCATTCCTGTAGCAGCTATATAATATCAGGTCGTGGCCGTCTATTGAAATTACTGATTTGTCATTTCTGTTTGGACAACTGCAGGATAAAAAGATTCCCATTGGATCTTTAGAGGGGTACAAAACATTTGTGGGGGTGTTTATAATAACATTTACCATAGATAATGTGACTCGCATTTAATAATAACAGTACAGTCACCATTCTCTCTTGTGTCTATGGCACCTGATTACATTATTGTGTTGTGTACAATAGGGTCATGTGACTTGGGCATTATTAACCCTGTCATACCGCGTCTCTGCGCTCTCGTAAGGCGTATGCACACACACTTGTAAGCGTTGATCATAAATGCTACTGATTTTGAGATGATTCCGACTCAAGATACAAACATAAGTATCAGTGGTCGCGTGCGTTTTTTGCTGTTTGCGTTTGGTGCTCAAATGGGTCCAACTCTGACTGAGGCCCACCGTGAGATAGACACTATAACGTGCCGCGCCTCCATTATGATGTGACCACGCCCCCTGTTCCGCTGCCAGGTGCAGACATGTTGGGAGGTATTGGTAAGCGAGAGCGAGTCTGGTTTAAGGCCATTTTGTGTCACGTTCACTGCTTCATTTTTATTGCCGCCTGAGGCAAATTACTGACCTTCCCTCATGGCAGGAACACCTCTACTGTGACTTTGTCGAGGATGCAAGTCTACAGGTCCCTTGAGGGTTCCAGGAGGCCGCCATTTTGTGTGCTGAACCAATATAAACTAGTGGCGAAGGAAACAAAATGGCCGTCTCCACTGTGTGTAGGTGACAGGCTGAGGCGAAATACAAATGAGCTGCTTGTCTGGCTTATGCTGTTACAGCTTCTGCTTTGTGCCAGGTTCATGGTACAGCTTGTTATTCTGCATTTTTAGTATCTCACAGTTTTGCTATGGAAACAGGAAAAAAATTATGTAAAGATTTCTTTAGAAAACCCGTCTTTCTGGTGTATTTGTTTTCTTGTCACCTAGCAGATTAAATATTCACTTTCACCCACTGCCACCCCTTTACTTTGTAAAGAGAGAATAGAAAGCCGACACGCACAATAACAGCAAAATGTAGTAAAATTTTAAATATATAGAAAGATTTATCTGACTGGAAACAGGTTTGTCGCATTTCTGTTAATAATTTCTACCCGTTGTATGTAGCGGGCGCCATATTCAGTCAGAGTATATTAAATTTATTTTTACAGTTGCTCCTAACTGCAGACACATGTTGTAGCTGCAAACACATGTTCTAGCTGCATACACAGCCGTCATCACCAGTAATCAGCGCTTACACACGACCTGTAGCTGGTGCAGGTGATACAACAGAGAATCACGTACCTCAGAGATGCCCAGAGCTTGAATCTGACGCTCGTGCGTTTGCTCTTCCTCAGCACGCCCTTACTGTACATTGCCTATGTGAGTCCTCTCCTTATGTGTCATTTATGTGCAAACATGAATTCTCTTCATTATTGTAAGTCTCGGTTTTGCACATTCGCAGATCGAGAACACACAAAACACACCACGTATATGAACTTATGTTCCGTAATGAATCAGGGCCATAATGTGACCACTGACTGGTTATGAAACAAACTCATATTGCAGACACTATGTAGTGCGTGTACATAATGCATGCAATGTGCAACGGTGGCTAACTAAATTAGAAATGCTCAGGTTTGGTTTTCCGGAAACCGAACCCCCCCGAACATCGCCAATTCGAGTACTTTCTCGCTTCATCGGATCAGAAACGAGGAAAAACGTCATCGGTATGTCATTGGATCTTGCAGGTTTTTTATCCCTCCCCAGGAGATCCAGCGCCATTACTCACACAGAAACTTGGGTAGCAGTGTTCTTGTCACTCTCCAGTCTCCAATGACATTGCTCAGTGCCATTGCTCACACAGAAACAGAGGTAGCAGTGTTCTTGTCACTCTCCAGTCTCCAGTGACATTGCTCAGTGCCATTACTCATACAGAAACAGGGGTAGCAGTGATCTTGTCACTCTCCAGTCTCCAATGACATTGCTCAGTGCCATTGCTCACACAGAAACAGAGGTAGCAGTGTTCTTGTCACTCTCCAGTCTCCAGTGACATTGCTCAGTGCCATTACTCACACAGACACAGGGGTAGCAGTGTTCTTGTCACTCTCCAGTCTCCAATGACATTGCTCAGTGCCATTGCTCACACAGAAACAGAGGTAGCAGTGTTCTTGTCACTCTCCAGTCTCCAGTGCCATTGCTCATACAGAAAAAGGAGGGGTAGCAGCGTTCTTGTCACTCTCCAGTTTCCAGTGACATTGCTCAAACAGAAGCAGGGGTAGCAGTGTTCTTGTCACTCCAGTCTCCAGTGACATTGCTCATACAGAAAAAGGAGGGGTAGCAGTGTTCTTGTCACTTGTTAAGAATTGACTGGAAATGACTGGAAATTAATGTATTGAGGTTAATAAGAATGTAGGAACAAAAAACTTAGCAAGATTATGTGATTTTTAGCATTTTTTTGCATTTTAACAAAAAATAAAAATACCGATCCAAAACCAAAACCAAAACACATTAGGGTGGTTTTGCCAAAACCAACACCAAATCACAAAGTTAATACAGATCTAAAACCAGATCTATAACCAAAACCAAAACTCGGGGGTCAGTGAACATCCCTAAAAATAATCTACAATGCTGAAGTCAGGGCCGGCACAAGCCCTGGGAGCACCCTAGACGTCGCCCCCTCACCCACTCCACTCAAAAACAGCGCACCCACAGAAGCAGCGCCCTCTAGAGTCTATAGACTGGGAGTGTGGATCTTGGCTGTGCCCTCATAGCCCCCTATAACCCTGACACGGACGAGCAGATCGTCATTTCCACGCTGCATTAGTAAATCACAGTCTGCAGGTTGGAGGATTTGCAGTCCGTAAACAGAGCTGGAATGTTGGCGGCCGTTACTTCTGCCATGTGATGTGGTTGTGGTATAATAAGGGCGACGTCTGGGTGGAACATAAAATGATAGTGGGGATTCTGGGAGGAACACTTAGGACCAAATTCCACCTGAGAACGGTGCAAAATCCTGACCCCAAATGCAGAACGAGACAAATAATATTCTGCAGAACAATTTCCAAAATTTCGGTCATCTCTAATTTGCAGCCATTAAAATTGATAGAAATTACAGACTTAAGGTAGACACAGGCAGATGCCTCATATGCCGTGGACACATCCCTCTGAGGATTTGTCCGGCTAGTGGCAGGACTTACGTTATATATTGTATGTTTACAAAATTGGAGCATATCTGTGATATCACAGTTTTATATTACTTTTACTACTTTAATATGTGAAATATTCGCATGCTGCATTTTAATGACTCGTGTATTATTTTTCATCACCGCAGAACAAATTTATATTTCGTACTACAGAACCTCAGTGCCCGTCATTTCCTATCTATCATCCCCGTCAGCTATGGGAAACTCTGATTAACAATCCCGTAGTCTCGGTAGTTTGGGCTACCTGTTTTCCTTTAGGGCAACTAAACAAAAATACATTTTCATGAGGACTGACATTAATAACGGTAAGATGTATGAACAGGTACAAGGTACAAGTCTCCCACGTACAGAGAGCGTATTGTTACATACTAATCTGACCCAGTGGCTGACAGGGTTAATACCGTGCGCGGATAATACATCAGGGAAGGGAATTAACAAGTCAGGGGTCATGATCATTATGATCGGCTTGAAGCACGGACGTTGATTCCAATGCTTGGTTCCATCCATCTTATTCTTTGTTCGCATGCTGATCAACACAAGATGAAGATACGTTCTAAAAACAATTTAGCAACAAACTGTGAAGATTTGCTTGACCTACACCAGGGGTCAGGGAACTTTTTTACCTTTTATCCCAAAATATATTTAGATACGCCGACGTTACCCCCTAGATTTGAAAGGAAGGACATCATATATTATTAATTATTGGAATTCAAAATTTTATTGAATCTGTTCAAAATTTCTTTGAAAGCTTCAACTTCAAAACTTCAGGTTTTGTAGAAATGATGTTGCTTCATTTTTGATACGAGAGCATCAATATTGGGCCATTTTGACGTCAGAGCAATTTGGATACAGTCTTCCAATCGATTTCTCTGCTTTGTTTTTTATGTTTGTTAGAGTGGAAAATCCTTGTTCGCAAAAGTAGGTTGTTGCAAAAGGCAGCAACTTTTTGACTGCCTCCTCATGTGCAATTTTGATGCCTTTGCAGCTGTTGACATCCAAAAATATGACAGATCTGCTTTGTTTTCAAATGCAATACGTGCTTCATTATTGTATCAAAGCTCAAGAAGTGCCTCTGTCAACCCTTGAGGCTCTTCTGGTACAACAGCAATTTCACATTTAAAGGGGTCTACAATCCAACTGACAGCATGTGACTCGTCAGCATTACCCCCAGGAATTTCATTTTTACCCCATTTGGGGTAATTTACCCCTGTTCCCTGAC
Organism: Mixophyes fleayi; assembly: GCF_038048845.1. Classification (NCBI taxonomy): domain Eukaryota; kingdom Metazoa; phylum Chordata; class Amphibia; order Anura; family Limnodynastidae; genus Mixophyes; species Mixophyes fleayi. Next base: position 9,690,171 of record NC_134407.1, on the reverse strand, counting down.
CACTGACCTAGACAAACCACGTGTAAGCATTGTAGTTCTTGCTATTAAGGGGTCTGCAAACGTTAGTTGTCGGGGTCAAGCTCCGAACTCCGGAGCTTCATAAATCGGGTATTTTTACAGTCACGATAGACACTTATGGGGACTACATCTGCATTTGAAGAGGCTGGAACTGCAGCAGATATCTCGTATACTCTCTAATAAGAAATAGCCTTATTACTTAAATAATGATATAAGAAAAACCTCTTTGTAGGTTAATAAATAGACCCCTAAGCCCAAAAAGGGTGTTACATACTTGCTTTACTCCTCTCGCAGTAACCACATTTCATGTGATTTTGCCACAATTTTGCAGGGCAGAAATGATGCGTTTCGCTGCAAATCGCATCATTGTGGCCTCTGTCGTGCCCACTTCATTAGGAAGCCGGCAAGATGCGGGAGGACGGATGCTATCACGGGAGTCTAACTACCTAAAATCCGGGAACCTTCGGGGGAGTAAGAACGTATGTGGTATTATTCCAGGTGGCGTCAAGCAAGGCAGACTGGTGTCTCCATATGAGGCTCAGATAGTAATTTTTGGTGGTCAATGGGGCCCCCGGTATGGCAAAAATAAATAAATAATATCCTTAAGGAGGTAAATGGTCACCCCAGCTTTCAGGAGCTCGGTCCTTAACCCCTTCAACAGGAGAGGCTCAGGTAAAACAATGCAATATGATGAGATCAGCCTGCCTATGCTTGTGCTCCTTAGTGTCCCAATTTTCCCAGGACAGTCCCCCTTTTTACTACCTGAACTCTTTATCTCACTACGCGTGTTCATACTTGCTTACTCTCCCTGAATGACCTTGAGACACACAAATTTCTCACGGATCCTGGGGAGAACAGACTTTTCTCCCAGATCCCACTACTTCCAAGTGAAGTTCCACAATAAATGCATTTTCATGAAATTGTGCAGCAATTTCACTCATCTCTACTTAAGACCAACCCACTGCCTATCCTTAGCAGTGATTGGTCAAAAAAATCTCTCTTTTTAACCAATGTTAGTTTTCGGTGACTCCAAAGCTCCACTTCCCTGTAACTCTTGGAACATTGTGGAATTAAACTTATCCTGGTGGGACTCCAGTTAGAAATCTATATAGAGATATAAAGTCTGTCTGCAAACATGTGCACTGACCATAGCAACCAATCAGATGTTTGCTTTCATTGTCTAACTTGCAATACGCAGATGAAAGCTAATTGGTGATTCGCTGCCTGCAGTGGGAGGGCCCATGCATTATAAGGAAGATTAATGAGCGTATACTATACCAATGTGTTTTTGTCGGCATTTAACATCCAAAAGGAAGCGAGAGGAGGCTTTTAGGAATTGCACATAAATGCGCAGGATTATTTTTTTCAAATGACATAAAGGGATATGTCCTAAATCATAAACTCCTATAAGGACGGCAGAATTAATAATAGGATCCCGGAGTATTCTCAATAATCTTCCGTTCAGTTATAAAAGATTATTTAAATTAGAGCCAAAATAGATAATTCAGAAATATAGATTTAAAGGTCCCGGATGGTTATTTAAAATGTATTAACGCCGATAAAATATTCAGGCTTTAAACAACAAATTCAACCAGGAAAATTGCATTTTATTTATTAATGTTGGTCGCAAGGAGAGTTGTAGGATTCCTGTTACAGCGCGCGGGGCTGGTGAGATAGTGTGATATAGTAATTACTAGGGAATATTGCTGCATTATTAATGCCGCAGAGCTGGCTTAAAAAATTGCTTTCTTCCCACTGATGAAGCGAGATGTGAGCTTGTGTTTTCTTTTATCCCATTAGGTGTGAGCAGGGATTACTCTGTAGCAGCGATCAGTCTAAATTTGACCTTGACGGGCGTGCAGCATGTACGTGTAGCGCAGTGCGATGTACACTGCAATACTCAGGTGTGCCGGGCGTAGGTCGTTCATAGACGGGTGAGTCCATCTGACCCATTGTAAAATAACTGGAACACCGTTGTTCTGCCACACCGTTGTAACAGGACTAGCGGCACCCCTCCCCCCCCATAGATCTCCATGCTGATCCTGGCTTCAACTTATACTAAATAGATTTGTCCAGTGCCCACGCTACCACTTGGCGAACATTGGCGATTGCCCAGGGTGCCAGGGTTTAGGGGCCGCTTAAAACACTGAATGACATAATGTCACGTATTCAGGGCGTTATTCACCTGTGGACGTAAGTCCACTTGGATGCCGTATCTTGCAGGAAATAGCTCAGCGCAAGCGCCAGAATGGGACGTGCGCCAGTGAACGCAATTGAATGCAATCCATGTCTGAACGCAAATGACACTTACAGCTGCCAACGACGTGGAGGGCGGAAAGGGGGCAGAGGATGGTTGGACGGACGTAGGCAATGTACAGTCAGATGTGGGCATTTCAAGTCCTGGGTTTATCTTCAGTATGTGGTTTTTAGTAGAGATGCTCACTGACCCCGTGAACTGGTTTTGGTTTTTGATCTGGATTAGCTTCGTGTTTTGGTTTTGGTTTTGGCAAAACCACCCTCCTCTATTTTGGTTTTGGATTTGGATTTTTTTAGGAATAATCCTAAAATATGCTAAAATCACATATTTTTGCTCTTTTTTTGTTCCTACATTATTATTAACCTCAATAACACAAATTTCAAGTTATTTGCAGTAAATTTTGACCACCTCACAGGTTACAATATTATTTTCATTCACTTTTGGACAAATACTGCAGCGACCTGGCTGGATGGTAAGCGACAGAGCAATGACACAAACACACGGCAGTTCCTAGCACATCTAGGACACATTGGCACACAGCTGTGGCAAAAAAGAAAAATGGTGCAAGATGGACTTGTCCTTGGGACTGCCCTAATTATGTTGGATCTTAAAAAGGAATCCAAAAATCGTGAGATCCGAGATCTGACAACGTAACAATGATGTTTTGCCTCGTTTTCGTTTCCAAAGTCGCGCAAAAGTACAGAGTCACTCGGACCCCCTAAGTTCGGGTGTGTTCGGTTCTCGAGGATCCGAGCCTGAGCATCTCTAGTATTTAGCCGTATTTGCACCAACTACAGGACAGGTGTCAGGGCCGACTCACAGTGATGACTACACGTGTACATGCCGGTACATGTGTTTGCAAGTAAGAGAAACAATAAAAATGTATTTTATGTACAGAACGCATTAAGAACAACCTGATTTATGTATTTCATGTACCATTTTTTTTTTTTTAAAAAAAACCACATATATTTATTAATGATAATAGTATTAAGAGTTGTTAAATTGTTTTATAGATTTTTTTTGCGTGCTGTCTGATAGGACTTTAAATTGCACCTAAGAAATAGCAAGGTCACAAAATTAGAACAAAACCGCATTTGCGCTGACTTTTTTGCAACATTGCAGCTCTGTAAGCGCCTCCTTGTCTGTCCTTACCGGATACTTCTTGACAGCTGCACAGAACCACATCTCTTACTCTCCTCATTGGATCTCATTTGAAGTATCCGTCTCTGTCGTGTACAACAGGAAAATAGGAACATTTTCCAAGCTGCTCCCCAAATTATTCGCCTCCTTCTGCATTTGGCTGCTACGTTTTGTACGTGTTGTTGACTTTGGCCCCGAGTGTCCTCACACCGCACAGCGAAATGAATCATCCCAGCTCTAATCATAGACCAGGAATTCGGCGAAATTGTAATTTACAAATACTATGCGGAATGACGGAGCGAAGGGGGAACTCAGAGGTTTTATCACTGGAACTTGACACTTCCGCAAAACAGCCCGTTCCTCCGGGAAAACTCAGTTTGTGACAAATCTCACCCACCGCGCGTTTACTCATCTCAAGTGCACAGTATAGATTCTCCTGCTGTTTATTCTAGATATATGTTTGTGTATCTCCTCTTATCTACATATCATAGACTGCGGGACGTGTCCCAAGTGTGTAGTCTGGAATTCCCACTCTTGTTTTTTTGAGTGACAACTTTCCCAAAGTACCCCGTCCCCTCGCAAAAAAGTGTCAGATGACACAAGCCCTTTAAACACAGTGTTATACGGACCATTTAGTCATACTGCACAGAGAAGAGTGATTTAAGTGTGAATAATGCACAGGAATGATGCAGAAAGTGTTTAAATTCTTCCCTATCAAGTCTTCGACATAAATGTGATTTCCCTGCAGGCTCTATGAGTGACATATACATAATATTATATAACAGGCATGTAAACCTTACTGCAACGGGGCACACGGAGTATATAGACATATTCCAGTACTCTAATGTTAGAAATAACCAGAGATGATTAACACGCTCCCATCTTCCTGTAAAATTATATAGCAGATTACAAGCGTTCATTATAACTGATTAATGCTGTCATTGAGACTGCTGACAAATCTATTTTTGCCACGTTAGTAATGCCTTGTACTTGGAAACAGATTGACCTCTGGAATCAGGGGCCGGATAAATCTCTCTTATATTTCCTAGGAGTTTACTGGAGGACGAGTGAGGGAGTTCTGGTTCTGTCACTCCTAATAGGGCTGCAATTTATCATATAGTCCAACTTGGCGCCTGCATAGGGCGTCATGGTTCATGGGGGCTTAACTTGTGTTACGTTGACTTTCTTATTTTGCTGGATGAGGATGAGTGTTGGATAGAGGGGCACATTTATTAATGTAGGGCGTATACACTCTCAAGGTGTATCAGCCTCTTGGTTGCAGGTGAGTGAGTGACACCCCAAGGTGATGTATGGATTAGGGCAGGGCCCCATGAGGTCTAAATCCAGCTCTGGATTAGGGTACGGCTTCATGGGCGTTACTGGGAGAATGTTCCCCTTCCTGTCCTTCTGGGGTCGGAGAGCAAACCATTGAGATACACGTGGTGCACTGCCATTTATTAATGAAACTAAGAGCTGTGCAGGAGAATGGAACAGAATATGTAATAATGTTATGTTATGTTTATTTCATCAGGGAGCTTATACTGCGCTACTATGCCTGTGTTTACATAACCAACATTTTTCTAGAAGCTGCTGAGATAGGTGCCACGATGAATGCCGCCCAGCCAGGGGGCTGCAAATGTTGACAGCAGTGTCCTCCTAAATACAACCCTGATCCCTAATTGTCCTCTTATACCACCCCCAATCCTCACCCCAAGATCTTTCTACTTCCCTCTCATTACATCTCATTCTGAATCATTGTTATTTGTAGTGTTTGCGTGGGTTTCCTCCGGGTGCTCCGTTCCCTCCCACACTCCAAAAACATACTGGTAGGTTAATTGGCTGCTAACAAATTAACCCTAGTCTGTGTGTGTGTGTATGTATGTGTATGTATGTGTGTGTGTGTGTGTATGTTAGGGAATTTAGACTGTAAGCCCCAATGGGGCAGGGACTGATGTGAATGAGTTCTCTGTACAGCGCTGCAGAATCAGTGGTGCTATATAAATAAATGGTGATGATGATTGTGATGAATATTATTTTATATGTCTCTAGCCTGTTTCTTAGCTCTGCACAGAGCATTACGATGAAAAAAGAGCGGTTACTGAGGCTTCCCGCAAGGGACAAGAGGGCTTATATTCTGGATACAGATAAATCACAGAACAAGGGCTACGCTCTGAAGGGTCTGTTGTTCCTTTTCAACAAAACTGTTTTCAAATCGATAGACATATGGGTCTAAAAGCACAACTGTGGTACAACCTTGTCGGCCAACGTCGATCAGGACCTTGACCAACCCCACTAACTGGACCCCGTTTCATCCAGTTATTCAGAGTGACAGCTGAACCACCTGTTTCATCTAATTTTGCACCTAATGTAAATAACTAAATATAATCATCCAGTTACATCAGGGGCTATCGCAGGATTTGTAGAGGGGGGATTCCACACCCTTCCACCAGTGGGCGTGACCAGCATGCATGGGGGCGTGGCTATAATATTAGACAGTGCTTGGCTGCTCTCCAACTCTTCCTATCCCCATAATATACATGGGCAATGCTGCGTGCACTACTGTTAGGTGCACAGAGCTCTAATTTGATGAAGCGTCTGGAGGAACAGAGTAACAATCTAACAGTATAAGAGATATTAAGCCCATCTCCATTCTGCACTAATTCAGGACACGATCAACTCGATGTAGAAAGTGAACATCCTGCCTGTGGGAGAGATATTGTGATACCTTCATTTCCTACATAATTCTTGTATTCATCCTCCTTGTTCTGTATGCCGGTGTGTGAGGGCATCAATCACAGCATATTCAGCAGTGAAAGAGCTGACATCATGCAAATGGACTCAATCTCTTGTTAATGTTGAAACACAATGCGGATTGTTATCTGTGCTCTCAGTCACTTCTAGTAGTGATGCAGACGTACCTCGGGGTTCAGTGAAGACCCTCCTGCCGTGTATATAATACAGTAGCTTCTGCTTTAAGTATGAGGACCAATAGAGCAATTTACTAAGAAGAGGTATCCTGCAAGTGTCGTTATAATGTCATCAAAGTTTCTTTTTTACTCCTCTACTAATGAACATGGATTGCGTTACTTAACGAGGAGAGAGTAAATTTTGGTCTAATGCTGAAAGATAGGTCCAACGCTAAGTCAAACTACGTTTAAAATATGCAGATATTACATCTAGTTTTACCGGACAGGATATTTAAATGTTCTGACAGAGACGGGTATTAGCTGTGGAAGAGGTTTTAAGCCAAACAAAGATACCAGACACTGACATCATTGAACTAACTTACTTGCCCTGGGCAGATGCATGTAAGTAATATAAGAAAGATGATGAAGGTTTGCTGAGATCCGGTTGAGGTGTAACGGTCCGTTTGGTAGAGGGGTGAGGTTTCGTCAATGTGATCTTTGAGCAGCGCTTTTTCTTCGCCATCCCACGGAGCGGCGTTCTGCACTGTATTGGTAAATTCGCATCTTGCGGACTCCATGGTCTATGAAAACAACTGGGACAATGACAGACAGATGTGAAACAAGGTGAATGAGGCACCAAGCACAAATATACTGTACAATGTTGGATTATAATACGGGCCCAGAATCTTTCTGATTCAAACTCAATATTGTAAGTATGAACTTGACAGGTGAGGAAGTAAATGAGCTTTTTGGTTGTGTGTATTCTAATAACAACTTTAATAAAAACTTGGAAATCCGAAACATTATATTTCTACATGGGTGAGTTCATGGCTATATTTACAATGCAGGCAAGCTAGGCAGTTGTATATGGCAGTAGCATGGTGGCTCAGTGGTTAGCACTTCTGCCTCACAGCACTGGGGTCATGAGTTCATTTCCCGACCATGGCCTTATCTGTGTGAAGTTTGTATGTTCTCCCTGTGTTTGCGTAGGTTTCCTCCGGGTGCTCTGGTTTTCTCCCACACGCCAAAAAAAACCCATACTGGTAGGTTAATTGGCTGCTATCAAATTGACTCTCTTCTGTGTGTCTGTGTTATGGAATTTAGACTGTAAGCTCCAATGGGGCAGGGACTGATGTGAGTGAGTTCTCTGTACAGCGTAATTAGTTACGCTATATAAATAAATGGTGATGATGATAATTTCTACATGGGTGAGTTCATGGCTATATTTACAATGCAGGCAAGCTAGGCAGTTGTATATGGCAGTAATATAAATGTTTTCCAAATCTCCTATTTTCCCAGTGACAATAATGGAGGAGACATGAGCAAGTGGGGTGCGCGTTCACTGATCCACTCAAACAGTCTGATTCACCAAGCAACGCAAAGTGAGTGCAATCTGTGAACTAGATGGTAATTGCACACATATATGCCCGTATTCAAGTACCTCGGCACGCCCTGACTGTACTTTGCCTAAATGTGTCTGCCCATTCTCCTCTCCTTTCCGCCCTTGGAATCACAGGCAGTCAGAAATGTCATTTGCATCCAAAGATTAATTACACACATTTTCGTTCACTGACACATAATCAATTTGTGAGCAGGCAGAGAGCAATATTACGTCACTTATTGCCATTTACATTCCTTAATGATTCAGGCCCAAAGTATCTAGGGCTTGCCCTCTAAATGTGTCTGGGTACGCTCTTAATGAGACAACCTGAGGCAGCCATGTTTGGTGGCAGGCGTCTGAGGTCTGCAAATTTACGGGAATTATTTTTTTTGTGGTCAGCAACAAAATGCACATTTTCCAAACTGAACTTTAAGATGCGTTGTTTTGTGCAGTTTTAAAATTGTGCAATTTATTAAATTAAAAAACGCACATCGAGCTGCATTTTTTCAAATTGGTAGATCGCATTCGCCATGGAAGTTTTGTCACCTGGGAGCCATACGACAATGTAACATTGCAAGAGGTGGTTTGCAATGCTGCACTGAAAATTGCACAAAAAGACACTCTTTTCTTTTGTCAAATCACATGCATTTTCTATCAGATGCCTATACCAAGGTGCTTGATTTTCAGTTGAACAGTTGCTCGATAAAATGTGTCCACAAAAACTTTTTTTTTTGCATCATTTTTGGTTTGCAAGCGAGTGGTGGGTTTCAAACCACATGGGGATTCTATCTTTTAGAATGGCCACACTCTGTGTGCGATTTTACCAAAACCGCAGATGAATAAACACTGCAGTTGCAATTGTAAAAATAACCACCGTAAAACCTTTTGTTTTTATACTGAAAACTACTTATTATTAATAACGTAATTGCTATAAGGGAAAAGAACGGCGCCGTTTCAGTTGACTGGACTGTGCAGACCACAGCTTATTCAGTCCAATAGTTGAAATGTTTAATTAAAAAAATATCTGTAGTATCTATATAACTGTGAGCGTGTGAATGGGGGCAAAGAGTTACTGCAAGCCAATTACAAACTAAGGGCAGAGTCCTAAACCACAAACATTGTGCATTGGTTGCACAGACGGATCCTGACAGTAGGGTGTGAATGTAGGTAAGTGATAATCTGTGAAAGCAGCCACAATGTACACACCCCGGTCATCATCTGGTTTTGTGTTGTTTGTTTTTAATTTTTTACCTAAATTAAGAAGTGACACATCACACTCCCAGGAATAATCAGACTCTACCATAGTGAGAAATAATCTACTTAAGAGCCCCTGGTTTATTCCCACCTATTTAGAATACACATTTATCTCACACAAAACACTGCAAACATTTTATTTCATGCGCTCATTATCCCCCACATAGTCTATTGCAATTCCAAATCCCTCCTCACTGATCTTTCCCTAAGTAGACTTTCACTACTGCAATGTGTTTAGAATTCAGCGGCTTGAATGATTTTCCTTCCAAAAACGTTCTCCTCGGGCTGTTCCGCACTGTCAATCTCTGCTTTGTTTGCCTGTATTTTACTGAGTACAATATAATGTAGTTCTACAAACATACAAAGCTATTAACTAAACAGCACCAACAGATATCCCTTCCCTTGTCTCAAAACATTTTCCAAATTAATCCCACCACTCTCATCCATACTCATTACCTGCTCTCGAACCTTATTACAGGGTTTACTTTGGGCTCCATCCACAATTCCCTCTCCAGTACAACAAGGCTTTCCCCAGCATCCTAATCTTAAAGTGTTCCAGGAAATCTCACCTCTTCAGGCAAGTTTATTAAATTCCTGAACCACCCTACCTCCTTTGGTTATTGCCCCCTCTACATAGTGCACTCAAAACGTACATTTATTCTCTAATTATACTCAAACAGACAATTGACCCCCCAGAAAACACTGCTCTTTGAGTTAATCCCATGGCCCTACAAAGCACTTTTCCCGATGCAGTCTGGCTGTATCAATATGCATAGTGTGGCACCTAACCTCCCCCCTCAAACATCTATTTACCTATTGATTGTAAACATGGGTGAGCAGCTATCTTATCTCTCTGTCTGTCTGTTATTACTTTTTCCACTATCTCTTCTATTACACTGTTTGTAAAGCTCCGCCAATATACTGACAGCATATAAGTAAATATTAATAATAATAATTATTAATAATAGGATTCCTCCAAACAGATTCCTAAAACAATCCTCCCTTCAGCACCGTGGTTTGGTAAAGTGATGTTTGACATTTTCCAGAACCGCAGTTTCACTGACCTTTTAAAGAGAAATTATAAGGTGTAATGACGGATAGATACAATGTTTGGAGAGATTAATACATTAAAAGGTGTGATTATCTGAGCCTACGGGCTTCTACCAATTACCTGACCTTAATGTATCTCATGTTTTCCCCATGTAAGCCCTTCAAGGCTGCAATAACATGTATCTCATATTTCATTTCTCCGTTGATGACGGCTGTCCCCTGACCGTTTATAACAGACAATTCCCAGATTTTCCCTGGACGTGTTTGTCGATAAGACTGCACTGCTCAGTACCACTTCTCTTGTCACTTATACAATATGTAATTCTCGGTATTAGCCCTTTCCAGACATTTTACTGCTCAGGAAAAGGGTTATGATCTTGTACGGAAAAACAAATCGTCTGTCGGCTCTCTCTTAGCATTACCCACTTACTAGTGGTCACCCCCATGCCCCCCTATGTATTATGTACCCCTATAGAGGATGCCGCATGTGACACACATATATATATACACAAGGACAGATGAACGAGACCCTAAGAGTCTTATTCGGATATTGATCTCTCTTCTTTCCCTCGTTACCACCAACCTCACCACATTCCTGAGTATCACAGGGATCCAGCTGGTGAATCTATAGGTCAGGGCGCACATGCTGCATCTCCTATAGACAGGCATGATGTACAAATGCATTTCCCATCGACCGAGGGACCACCCACAGGGAGACCTTCCATGGTCTCCGCTTACATAGTGACGGCACGGCAAGGCGGGATATTAATAATAATTGGATATCCAGTAGGGTAAAAGTAAAGTCGATGAAAGTAGGAAAGAAAGCAGGATCTAAGGGGTTAAACCGCACAACACAGAAAAACAAGGCTACAGTATTATTCCTAATAATAAGAAATAATAATCACATTTCTATAATAATGATAATAATAATAATAATAATAATAATAATAATAACAATAATAATAGAATAGGGATAGCCGTTATTCATAATACTGTTAATTATGTAACACAATATCTTTACAGGTGAGTCATTATTAGAAAGCAGTCACAATATTGTCCACAGCACATCTTATCAAAGAAATATTGTTACTTTAAGATGACTGTGTCAAGAGAGTCGTACTTGATACAATGTTTCATGTTACAGTTTATTGTTTGCAAAGTGTGACATAGAGAGCATCACACTTGTCCACCTTTTTCCTTAGGTCTCCTCGGCTATAGAGTACAGCATAGGACTGTGTGTTCTGTAGCCTGGGCTGCAATTAGGTGAATTATTTCCTCTGAACCAGCCACAAATCAGCAATGAGCTTGTATCTGTCTAGAGCATGTTACAATGAAAGCAAGTGTCTGATTGGTTGTTATGGTTTGGTACAAATGTTGCATATACTGTAAATGCAGAGTTAATAAACTAGCCCTAGAGATTTTGTTATCATTAGCAGAATGTAGTAATATACACAATTGACTGAATGGCTACAGAAAAATAAATATTCCATACAATGCCTGGCAAAACATTTTCCCTACAACTCGTCTGTCGTTGCTTTGCAAAGCCCTGTAAATATATTCTTCCGGTAGGATTGTATTATTCAGATTCGATCTCTTAAATTATGCAGTTTCTGTAAAGTCGGGATCAGGATTTTACGTGGAAGTAGAGCTCAGTTACCATTAAAATGAAATTAAAATACCAGTAAAATCTAATTAGCATGCCAGTCTTTTATTGTAGATTGTGGGAAGATGTCAGGATACTGCAGCAGGCTTTTGTGTGACATAACACACATCACTGACTTATATTGGGCTGTTATATTGCAAAGTCCCTCTGCTAGCTCCCAAAGTGTCTGTTTGGCTCCTAAATGCAATATCGTAATATCCACCATATGTATTAATTACCTTTATTGTTTTATGCTGATTTACATCAGACTTTTTTTGCTTGTTTACATGTCCAATCAGAAGTGGCGCTGTGCACAGATCCTAAAAATTGACTTCTATTCGCTTTTTAAATCCATTTGATGCACACTTTACATTAAGATTACTTTTTTATTTTCTTTTGTGCCATTTTGATGTCACGTTCTATCACTACACTTTGTTTTGCTACTTGTTTTCCATTTTCCCACCTATTTGGAGTTTGGCACAAGATTATTATTATTAATCTTTATTTATATGGTACCACAAAGTCTTTGCAGCGCCGTACAAAATACAAGATACAGTACAAGCGGTTGACCTTACAGGATACAACAGGACAGAGCAAAACCAGTAAAACCAAGGGGTATATTTACTAAACTGTGGGTTTGAAAAAGTGGAGATGTTGCCTATAGCAACCAATCAGATTCTAGCTGTCATTTTGTAGAATGCACTAAATAAATGAAAGCTAGAATCTGATTGGTTGCTTTAGGCAACATTTTCACTTGACCAACATCTAGCCCCAAGACTCCAATACCTCCAAGCATAGCAAGTGCAGTGACAATGGAGGAGAAGAAATGGAATTGAGACAGAAGAGAAGAGGGTCCTGCTCATAAGAGCTTACATTCTAAATGGAGGGGGAGCAGACAGAAGGCGCAAGAGAAGTCAGTAAAGGGGATCAAGCGCAGGAGGGGTGCGAGCAGGGAAGTCTGTGGCGAGGAGAAGAAGGATGGAGAGGTTAGGTGTATGGCTGGTAGGCTTTGAGGAACAGATGGGTTTTTAGAGTCTGTTTGAAGATGCTCAGATTAGGGGACAGTCGGATGGAGCGAGGGAGGTCGTCCCAGCGGAGGGGTGCAGCGCGGGATAAATGTAGAATTCAGGATATTTGTTCTAGCACATACAAAGTTGTTCCTGTATTTGCGGATGCCTTGGGATTTCTTAGCTGCATTAATGGGTGTATTATGTTACACTGTGGGGATGGGGGAAGTAAAAACTTTCCTTGTTCCTTGGGAAAGTGTGAAATGCGTAAGGCGCAAGTGATGTGATATCAGACTGCTCTCATGGCTGATATTATCACTTGTCCGAGTCAGACATCAAGAAGTCCCATCTACCAAACCACACTGATCGCTCACACGGTTACACCCATGGACCGCGAGCTTTCACACTGGTGCTGTGTGCTTGTATATGTAGGAAATAAATGTCATTTTGCACATAGAAGCACTGCAGGAAATGAACTGTTCTCTATGTAAATAGACCCGTCAGCACCTAGGCCTGGTGGGATATGACAGAGCAGAGCAAACATTCCGGAACTGTTGCACAGAATGTTCATCTTCTGGCCCATGTGACTATGGAATGTTACACATTCCACCTATGGGACTTGGATGCGAACATTCCTTGCAGAATTCACCGATCGTATTGTTCTACAGGGATTTATCCCTTACTATACTCCGAACGTGCAAATTTAATTTTGCACTTTAAGGTATAGCTTACAAACCCTCTTGATTCGCAATAATCTTAGGGAAGAATTACATTTCCTGAACGTCCATGAGACTCCTAAACATTCCGGCTGTGCCTTGTGCCGTCCAGTTACACTCCAGTCTCCAATGTAGAACAAAGCTTCAAACACACAAAACACCAAATGTAATAAACACAATGTCCCTCACTCTCATAACTAATATAAAGGAATAGGCTTAACCCCTAGGGCCACAGGCAGCTCTCCGGGCCCTCACATACACAGCTCCTTCCATCTTTAATGTTTGTTATATCTGCTGATATGTTATTACAGATATGTCTCTCACTTTTTCATTAAATAACCTCATTACATTATCAAGGTTGGACGTATCCATGTATATTGATGTGCGCAGGGAGAATCTTTCAACGTTAGTGGCAATTGTACATGGAGAAAACTACGACACGTTTCACCTATAGCGCCTCTTAAAGCCGCTGTGCATAAAATATAAAAGATCTGCTGGTGTCCTTGTGCCGAGGTTTGTAGAACTACGTGGAGTCCGTAGGTGTCTGGTATGAATGTGTGATGGGCCGTTTGCATCTGAGCCGTCCATCACTGAAATTGTGTTATCCAGAATGAACATGTAGGCCAATGGAGGTCCGATACTTTATCACTCTTGAATGTAATTCAGCTATTGTAATTGTGCCATTAATAACCCATTGTCGTGTTAATGTCTAATATGTTACATATTTATGGAATATTAAGGGTTCCAAGAGAATATTATATCCATTTGTAATGAGTAAGACTGGTAGAACACCCACCTACGGCAGAATTACCGCCTACCAGGGCTGGCAATGGATGTTGTGTAATATCATACTTATGTATTTGAGATATTTGTCTTTTTAAAAAGAAGATGAAACCATCACTTGAATCCTCGTTTAGTATTCATCAAGTGGCATTTATTGAAACTGGTAACTAGCACAAAAGATTCTTTAATCTTCTAATCTGTACTAGGAGAATAAATGTTGCAATGTGATCAGTTGCTGTGGGTTACAATATCTTTATTTTGCACAGTTATTTGTGAACTATTTTTCAGAAACATTTCCTGATATGTTTACATTGTGCGATAGGCATTGGTGGGTGTAGAGCACTGTGACCCCAGTACAGAGAGGGATTAAGATCCCATGGGGTTAGTTGATTGAGGTTGTCTTGATAATCAACGTTAAGACAGATTCCCGCACTGTAGGGAATAGTACTGTGCATGATTAAAGAAATCTTTAATCTTTATGGGCAGCACAGTGGCGTAGTGGTTAGCACGTCTGCCTCACAGCACTGGGGTCATGAGTTCGATTCCCGGATTCCCAACCATGGCCTTATCTGTGTGGAGTTTGTATGTTCTCCCTGTGTTTGCGTGGGTTTCCTCCGGGTGCTCCGGTTTCCTCCCACACTCCAAAAACATACTGGCAGGTTAATTGGCTGCAATAAAAATAAAAAAATAAATAAATAAATAAATTGACCCTAGTCTCTCCCTCTCTGTCTGTCTGTCTGTTTGTGTGAGTGTGTGTCTATAGTAGGGAATTTAGACTGTAAGCTCCAATGGGGCAGGGACTGATGTGAATGAGTTCTCTGTACAGCGCTGCGGAAATAGTGGCGCTATATAAAAAAACATGAACTGTGGGGGGGGGACTGAGGACTGCAGTTAAGAAATACTGCTCTGCAGGTGGGAGCAGTGGCAATACTGCTTTTAGCACCCAAGAGGTGTGTGAGGGGGGAGAGGGGGGTGAGATAGCCACCAGAGAACTGCAATTTGTATTATTAGAGTAGATCTGGAACCAGTAAGATGATAGCCAGCAGAGATCTGGAATTAGAAAGATGACAGCTACCAGATATCTGGGGGTAAATGTATCAAGCTGAGAGTATTCCGGCTGGTTTGAAAAGTGGAGATGTTGCCTATAGCAACAAATCAGATTCTAGCTATCATTTTGTAGAATGTACTAAATAAATGATAGCTAGAATCTGATTAGTTTTTCAAACCCGCTGGAAAGCTCTCAGCTTGATACATTTACCCCCTGGAACCAATAAGATGATAGTCAGCAGAGATCTGGAACCAGTAAGATGATAGCCAGCAGAGATCTGGAACCAGTAAGATGATAGCCAGCAGAGATCTGGAACCAGTAAGATGATAGCCAGCAGAGATCTGGAACCAGTAAGATGATAGCCAGCAGAGATCTGGAACCAGTAAGATGATAGCCAGCAGAGATCTGGAACCAGTAAGATGATAGCCAACAGAGATGGCGTCTGTACTGTGGTAACAACAGGCGCAAGCGAACAGAGTTCTGTAATGTTGAACCTCCAGACATCTAGGATCTCTGTTATATATCAGACAGAAGAATGGTCTTTGTATTGTCTGTCATTCACTCGATTGGTATCTGTATCATATATTGTTCACCAGCAGGGTCTCTATTTTGCTCCACCAAATGGCCTATTTCGTACAGTATGTATGAGTCCCTTCCTGTTAGATATCATTGATTAGCGGCAGTCCATAGCAGAGTGTATCCTATGCTGAGGTTTCTGAGGGCGATGGCTGTCTATAGTCTTCTCCATACATCTGATGTGACCACCAGGGTGATAGAGGAGGAGAGAGACTGGCAGTGATACATTGATACATCGATACATTGTTACAGAAAAAAGAAAGTTTCTGAATTTTCACCTTAAACTCTTTTACTCCTTATGGATTTAAAGATTCTTTTGATTTTAATATATTTTAGAATAATAATTTTAATATACATACAGATTTTTTTTAAGTATTTCTCATTCAGATTACATGTATATTAATAACACCTTTAGTGTTTGTTTATAAATTATTTCTTCCTTTGTTTGTGTTTTAGTGTTGGTCTGTTGTTTTATAGCTGCAATATTCCAAACTGCAACTTGGTTTTCCGTATTACCAGTTGAAGGACGTCCCAAAATGCAAACCAGGAACACTAGGGTGAGGGTTAACCTGATCCATTCTCTGATCCATATGGGAGGAACATGTGATACTGTTACGTGCCTAATACTACCTGGTGTACAGGGGCGGGCTGTGCCTGGGGGCAGGGGGGCAGCGCCCCCCCTGGCCACTCAGTCCAACCGCTGTTAGGGCCGGGGCCCCCCACTCCGATGCAATATTTCCTATTTATTACCTTCGGCTGCATCATGTGACATGCGATGCGGCCACATCAGCGCACAGGCGGCCGCATCACATGACACGCAATGTGGTCGTGTCATCAATTACGCGCCCGCATCAAGTGTCACGTGATGCGGCCGCATGTGCGCCCCCCAGACTTAAACTTGCCAGTCCGCGCCTGCTGGTGTATCTCTGTACCTTCCAGTATTTATCAAGACAAAATAATCTCATCCCCAGTCCATGCGCAACTACTTCTACAACCTACACAAACCCCGCCCCAATCCACAATATCACACCCACATTCTAATCAAGCCTGCCCACTTTCTGGCAAAGCTCCACCTCTTTTAGAGTCCTCAAATCGGGACAGTCCCACTGAAGTCAGGACAGTGGGGGGGGGGGGGGGGGGTATACATATCGCTCTCCTTTCCAAAAAGCTATTTTATTAACCTTGCAATATCACCATAGGCTCTAATAGGGTTCTCCTATTGCCAGCACTAACAGGGTCACCAAAAAATAGACCTAATGGTAAGTGAGAAACCAGTTACTATTAGATCAACTTTTCATGGATCTACTAGTGTTGCTTGGCAAAAAAAAGATGAAGCAGCTTACCTTCACTTCTGTCTGAGCTTCCCTCATCATCATCATCATCATCATCATCATCATCATTATCATCATCATCAAGTAGTTATATTGCGCCAGCAAATTCCGTACTTCTTTACAATTGGGGACAAACGTAGTAATAGACAATACTGGGTAATTCAGATAGAGAGGTAAGAAGGTCCTGCTCACAAGCTTACAATCTATAGGACAATGGGAGCTTGATACATGAGGTTAGGTACCACATATTGCATTTCTTTCCAGCCAGATTACAGAGGTAAATTAGTGGGCCGTATGATCAGTCACACAACTATGTTGGTTAGAGGCTTGTTGTCTTGTGTGAGCTTTGTAAGGTTGGTAATAGGGTGGATTAAAAGAGCGGTTGAGGAATATTATAAGCTGTCTGAAGAGGTGGGATTTCAGAGAATGTTTGATGGTTTCTAGACTAGAGGAAAGTCTTATTGTGCGAGGGAGGGAATTCCACAAAGTGTCTGCAGCCCGAAAAAAGTCCTGTAACCAGGAATGGGAGGATGTAATGAGGGTGGAAGAGAGATGCAGATCTTGTGGTGAACAGAGGTGTCAAGTTGGGAGATATTATGAGATAAGTGAGGAGATGTATGTCGGTGCAATTTTGTTGACGGCCTTGTATGTTGGTAGAAGAATTTTATATTGGATTCGGTAAAAAACAGGCAACCAATGTAGAGACTGACAGAGTGGCTCAGCAGAGGAAGAGCAATTTGCAAGGAAAATCAATTGAGCGCTGCATGCAAAATAAATTGCGGAGTTAGAGTCTGTTTTAGGGAAGAGCAGTAAGGAGGGGATTGCAATAGTCGATGCGGGAGATGATGAGGGCATGAATTAGAGATTTTGCAGTGTCTTGTGTGAGATATGTGCGTATTCTGGAAATGTTCTTTAGATGTATGTAACATGATCTAGATATAGAGTCGATGTATGAAACAAAGGATAGTTGTGAATCAAGGATTACTCCTAGACAGTGAGCTTGTGGGGTGGGATTTATGGTCCTGTTGTTAACAGAAATAGGTAGGTAACTTCTATTGATAGGTGGGAATATTATTAACTATCTTGTTCTCTCTATTCCCTCCTGCTGGGGTTGTCGTCTGGTGTTGACTAATATGTCATGATTTTACAATTAGGGATGGTGGCAGTAATTCCCGGACCTGTGGCCCCCATTGTAGTTACCACCCCACCAACCGTAACATCACTGAGTGTGTCTTTCATGAAATGAAATCTGTATAAACTCAAAATATATAATGTCTTCCCAACCTCTATAAAACATGAATTTCTCTATACGGTTGTTTATGAAATTCTTTTTGAAAAACAAAAACTCTGCTTGAATAAGGAATCCACTCAAGCGAAGTGAAACTATCGCTAAATTTTCGGAGTGGGAGTGGTAACAGATTCTATTTTGCTTTTGAAAAGTTATTGAACAATTTATTTCCAATCGTACTTCCAAAGTCTAAAATAAATTATAATAATGTAACTAATTTACAGATTGTGTTCTTTATTTGTAACACAAATTATTATTATTTACTAAAAGAGTCAGCACGGTGGCTCAGTGGTTAGCACTTCTGCCTCACAGCACTGGGGTCATGAGTTCAATTCCCGACCATGGCCTTATCTGTGAGGAGTTTGTATGTTCTCCCCGTGTTTGCATGGGTTTCCTCCGGGTGCTCCGGTTTCCTCCCACACTCCAAAAACATACTGGTAGGTTAATTGGCTGCTATTAAAATTGACCTTAGTCTGTGTGTGTGTGTGTTTAGGAATTTAGAGTGTAAGCTCCAATGGGGCAGGGACTGATGTGAGTGAGTTCTCTGTACAGTGCTGCGGAATTAGTGACTCTATGTAAATAAATGGTGATGATGATGAAAAGAGTCCCTTTAAATTGAATATCCATTCTACTTCCCATTCAGAAACAATTTATAGGACCCACAGTTCTCTAATCTTGTTACAGTTTCCATTATAGTATCTTTACTCTAATCTGTATGTAATACAACATATATGTGATATAGGAAGGATATATTTAACATTAAGCACAGTAAATCCTAATGCACATTTGTGGCATTTAATCCCAAACATGAAAAGGATTTTTGCCACAGAAAAAAAGGACACTAATTAAAATAAAAGAATGAAGCATTTAATGCTACACACCACTCGCTGCCTCCGTGTGCGGTGCCTCCCCCTCCAGCGCTCAGTGCGTTGCAGCTGGAAGGAGATATTTAAACAAATATGTTAATCTCCCCAGTGATAAGAGACACGTTGTACTGACACCCTGAAGCAGAAGTGATACATTGTATTAAACATAACATTCCGAATCCTGACAAGGCTGTGTGATTAATCTACAGTCGCTAACAATGCTCCGCGCAGCCGTAGAGAAAAAGACTGAGGCTATCTCTTGGCTCTTTGGTGTTACGCTCTATCTATAATACACGTCAGATATAACATTAAGGTTTGTTTTTTATTTTTTAACATATAAACATTATAACACAGGGATGTTTTCACCAGTCTTCATAAATAAAGAAATGGATTACATTGATGAAGAAAAATGATTCTTTGTAAATATGATTAGTATTTTGCAAACATTGCCCCAATTCATTGGTTAGATACACTCTCTAGTGGAGTGTACCACTAGAGATTGATCATTGGGGATGCAGATATCTGACTACACCCAGCCTCCATTGATTTGAACTGACTAGCGCAAATGGCTTTTCAAATGGCTAAGAGGCCTATTTATAAACATCCAAAGAGATTATATCACGGACTTCCGCATTTTAAAGTAACTAGGCTATTTGTATGAATTTTAAGAAACAGCAATGTTAAATCATTTTTTAATCATTGCGATAAGAAATTATATTTAATGTGACTAAACTGCCCAGGGTCATAAATAAATAGATACACCCTTAATTCTGTTAATTATGCTTCATGTTTATTTGTTTACGGCACTGAAACACTCTTTAAAAATATTCTGAAGTTGGCAGCTCCGTTAAGGTCAGATTTGTTGATCGCAGTTTCAGCCCGTTTACACCATGTTATTAAATACGCTTTGGAGTGCGCTGCAGAGGATTTAAATATATAAATGTTGATATTTCTGTGCAGCTTAAGCGAATGACTCAGATTACGCCATGACGCAAGCTGGACTATTTTAGGACAAGTTTCATCAGTGGGTCCTTCCTGAAGATAAATGCTTCGTGTAATTATGCTGCTGCCATGAAGAATACAGTTTTCTACCATGTGAAATCCTGGCTTCAAGGCGCCTGTAATGTAATTTATACTCCCCGCAGCAAGATAAAATAATGTGCGTTTAGAGATTTGTTGTGCATGCTTCTAATGCTATCACAAGGCCCCTGGTCTAAAACTGGTAACAATATATTGTGGCATAAAATGCTTTTGTCATTTATAATGCTATGTTATACGGTTAGGTGACAGGATTTCCCATCAGGCTTTGCTGCTTTGTACACAAACTAATACTAGGTGATGTGAGAATTTAGAGTCCGTTATTAGTACAAAGTGGATGAGTTTACTCTCGATTTAATGTCATTTTGAGTGTTGACCAGCTGGGGCTCTCCAGCGGTTGTGGAACTACAATCCCCAGGATGTCCGTATAGCTCCACATCCCAGCACGGTGGCTCAGTGGTTAGCACTTCTGACTTACAGTACTGGGGTCCTGAGTACAATTCCCGACCATGGCCTTATCTGTGTGGTGTTTGTATGCTCTCTCCGTGTTTGTGTGGGTTTCCTGTGGGTGCTCTGGTTACCTTCCATACTCAAAAAACAGACTAGTAGGTTAACTGGCTGCTAAGAAATTGACCCTAGTCTATGTCTGTGTGTATGTTAGGGAATTTAGACTGTAAGCTCCAATGGGGCAGGGACTAATGTGAGTGAGTTCTCTGCACAGCGCAGCGGAATTAGTGGCGCTATATAAATAGATGATGATGATGATGACAGGTTCCATAGCCTGCGCCAAGTTTAACAAATCTATATTTACCATCTGATCAACTGTCAAAAGCAGTAAGTGGTCCCTATTTTTCACCCTTGACACACCTCCCAACATATCTATCCCTGGCAGTAGGACAGGGGGCGTGGCCATGTAGAGGCAGGGGCGTGGCCAAACCCCAGAGGACTGCCCACCACTGTAAAGTTAGAGTTCTTCTTGTCTGATGTAGTCTGCACACTAAAGATTGGGATCCATACAAGTGATACTTGTCTTATTGTCATATATACAACAGTTCTCACAGGGATTTATTGTTTGTCTTTTTTATTAATTCCCATCTATTATTTCCTCTTTCATAGCTCTTATTTCACTATACGTTCTACATCTCCAAACCACCAAAATCCCCTTGCCCGTGTTTCCCTCCGTGTTCCAATCAGCGCTCCGTCCCCATTATCCGTTTGGAGAGTTAACTCAGAGCAGTTTCCAGCACTGCTGGGGTACCCTGAGGCTAACAGCAGGCAGTTGTGTGAGAGTATTGAACAGCTGTTAAGTGGTTTTAATTAAGACCGAGATAATATATTTTCATTGACTTTGTGCAGAAGAGAAATTTGTAGGCATAAATGCAGCTAAACTCACTTGTTATTAATGACTGATGGAAGATATATGTAGAGTACTCCACGCTCTATAATACAGCTATATATGGATTGAGTGGACCAGCTGGATGTGAAGATATAATGGCTTTTTGTGTCCGTCTTTTACAGCTGTCCTAAATATCCACTTAACCAGAATATTTTCCATAAATATAATAATTTAACATGAAATGTCCCAGATCTGGGGGTATATTTACTAAACTGATGGTTTGAAGTACTGGAGATGTTGCCTATAGCAACCAATCAGATTCTAGCTGTCATATATTTAGTACATTCTACAAAATGACAGCTAGAATCTGATTGGTTGCTGTAGCTAACCTGCAGTTTAGTAAATATATCCCATTATGTCACTCGTGATTGGCGCTGGCTAACCCAGGTCCCAAAAGTCTAATCATAACTCACCATCTTCATCGAGAACTTCCGCAAGAGAGCGATGGTTTTCTCTGCAGGGAATCCACAAGCTATGACACCCAGGCTAGTCTCGTTAGATGACTAATGACAGCTGACTATGAGCGTCTCGATGCCAGGTCAGTTTGTGCCTAGACACATGGACCCTCTTATGGGAGACCACTGGATAGGTTCATGAGGATACTTGCAGTGAAATCTCTGCATAATATACATGACTGAAGCTTTGATGCATTGGTGCTTTGTTGTGCTGCAGAGCTTGCACTCAGCTGTCACACCTCAAAATAGACTTCACTGGTCCCTATGAAGAACCAAACAATTTACTGTAAGGGTATTCATAGTGAACACAGGTCACAGATAGGGGATATATTATTTTCGTTCATCCGTGGTCCATGCTGCTTACGATGGAACCTGGGCACAACGCAACAGATCACTGACTTCATAGAAAGAGCTGTGAGTCAGAGACCTTGGGGGGTAGTAAGAAAGGAACCAAGAAGTAAATGTGACGAGCCTTCTAAAACGGCAAAGTGGAGGAGTTACCTATAGCAACTAGAGATGTTCACTGACCCCTGTGTTTTGGTTTTGGAACTGGATTAACTTCGTGTTTTGGTTTTGATGTTGCAAAACCGCCCTTGCGTGTTTTGGTTTTGGTTTTGGATCCCTATTTTTTTTCTAAAATCACATAATTTGGTTCTTTTTTTGTTCCTACATTATTATTAACCTCAAGAACATTAATTTCCAGTAAATTTTCGTCAAGTGACAAGAACACTGCTACCGATCCTGTTTCTGTATGAGCAATGTCACTGGAGAATGGAGAGTGACAAGAACACTGCTACCCCTGTTTCTGTGTGAGCAATGGCACTGGGCAATGTCACTGGAGACTGGAGAGTGACAAGAACACTGCTACCTCTGTTTCTGTGTGAGCAATGGCACTGAGCATTGTCACTGGAGACTGGAGAGTGACAAGAACACTGCTACCCCTGTTCCTGTGTGAGCAATGGCACTGAAC
Source organism: Mixophyes fleayi (assembly GCF_038048845.1). Taxonomy (NCBI): domain Eukaryota; kingdom Metazoa; phylum Chordata; class Amphibia; order Anura; family Limnodynastidae; genus Mixophyes; species Mixophyes fleayi. The sequence continues at coordinate 9,667,049 of NC_134407.1, read as the reverse complement.
AATGTCACTGGAGAATGGAGGGTGACAAGGACACTGCTATCCCTGTTTCTGTGTGAGCAATGGCACTGAGCAATGTCACTGGAGACTGGAGAGTGACAAGAACACTGCTACCCCTCCTGTTTCTGTGTGAGCAATGGCACTGAGCAATGTCACTGGAGAATGGAGAGTGACAAGAACACTGCTACCCCTGTTTCTGTTCCCTGGGGAGGGAGGCACTTATGAAATCCAAAACTTGCGAGATCCGACAATGCAAAAATGACGTTTTGCCTCGATTGAGATCTGAAGACGCACAAAAGTACTGAGCCGGCTTGCGAGCCTACTCGGATCCCCTAAGTTTCAGGAATCCTAATAGCAGCCAATCAGATTCTGGTTATCATTTATCTAGTACATTCTACAAAGTGATAGCTAGAATCTGATTGGTTACTATGAGCAACAGCTCCCCTTTTTATTTTTAGAAGGTTTGGAAACATCTACCCCAAGTGTTAAATGTCTTCGGTCAAAATCACCCCCTTATCCTGAATTAGAGAATTTAAACATCTTTTACCAAAAAAAAAAGTTAAATGAGAATATATTTGAGTAACACACATCATTACACTGTGTATTCCGGGGGTAACCAGAAGAATGATTAGACTAATACTGAGTTCTGTTATTACAGTTATTCTAAACTAAAACAACATCAGCCTTGTTTATTTCTGAGAGCAAACTTAGAAACTGTGTTTAAATGATTTCAAAATGATCAAACTTGGATGTCAACGTGTCTTCTACATGAAAGAGAACTTTGCAATTAGTGGCTCCCCTACCAGTTTACCAGCGTCAGCTACATTGATGTACACTTATGGATTATACGTAAAAAATATAAATGCTGCACAGGTATAGCCCAGAACTCACAGCAGAGGGGGGCGAAGGTGCAGCAGTCATGCAAATCAAATTTTACAGTTGTCATTAAGACCCTTTCCCACTATACCGAAAATATAAATGTTTCATTCTTTCTTGATCCATCATAGAATGAGAGTCCGAATCTTCTTTCTTCATGTGAAAAAGAACCCTAATATTTCACTTAAAAAATCACCCACTGCTCACTAAGACCAACCAGTTTGAAAGGACAATAAACAAGAGTTGCTCAGAAACTACTTCACCACCAGCCAATCACAAGCACTCAGTATGAGGAAACACATGTGATTGGTTGATGGAGAAAGAGAAACTAGGGTCAATTAACCTACCAGTATGTTTTTGGAGTGTGGGAGGAAACCGGAGCACCCAGAGGAAACTCATGCAAACACAGGGAGAACATACAAACTCTACACAGATAAGGCCATGGTCCAGAATCGAACTCATGACCCCAGTGCTGTGAGGCAGAAGTGCTAACCACTGAGCCACCGCGTTCATGAGTCATTTTAAAATAGCTGTGATGCCGCACTGAATGACAAGACGCCAGTGTGCCATCAGATGCGATATGCTGCGTGCCAGCCACGTTCATGCCATCCTAGTATCTCTACTTAGGATCGGAGAGGTATAGGCTGTGGGTAAGAAGTCCATATACATCTCAAGACAATATTTGTGGTATACAGCATGGTGGCTACTTTGATAATACAGCCTCCTCAGACACAACGACCAGGGATTACACCTACAAAATAGTAGAATATAGTTTGGCAATGCAGACTGTTAAACTGTGGTCAGGAATCTATTTGGCACATATATAATAGTACTTTCCAGGGGCGGAGCACTACATCGCCAGTTCCTATAGCAGCATTATTTTGGGGGGTCCCAGTGATGAAGTATATCCTTCCACAGACCCTCAGCTCTGTGGTCCTGAGCATGCACAAGGAAACCCAGCTTGGGTTTAGCCAAGTATGCTGTGATTATAATGGGCCTGACTCATTAAGGAAAGGAAATCAAGAAAAAATGAGTAACTTTGCACCTTGGCAAATCCATGTTGCATTGGAGGGGGAGGTAAATTTAAATTGCGATGGCAATAGTTGGGGTAGGGCATGTCCTAGATCAGGCCTGTCCAACCTGCGGCCCTCCAGATGTTGTGAAACTACAAGTCCCAGCATGCCCTTCCAGCTATCAACAGGTTGTCTACTGGCAAAGCATGCTGGGACTTGTAGTTTCACAACACCTGGAGGGCCGCAGGTTGGACAGGCCTTTCCTAGATCAACTTTACATTTCAGTGTGGAAATAAAGCTATCAAGTGTTTGTTAGATGAATGAACAGCCAGTATTTAATTACATGCAAAATAGTAAACTAATTTGCACCCCTTGCATTGTAACATGGTTTTGTCCAGGAGAATTTTTTTTTTTGCCTTACTTTCCTTAATGAATCAGGCTCAATGTCTGCAGCCAGTGGTGGAACTATCTCCGTTCCAGTGGGTGTGGCAGTATAGGCCCCCTCACCTCTGGGCCCCATAGCTGCTGACCCTCCCATCCCCCCGTAGTTCCGCCACTTGTGCTGTCCTAGTTTCATGACCTCCTCCAGTAATTATGGAACACATAGAGGTATCACTCACCAGTGTGCCAACGTCTGTTTCCTGTAATCTGACATTATAAAACTCTTGTTATGCTACAATGTAACAAGCACCTGTGTCAGCACAAGGGGGCTGCTCGTCGAGCCCGGCCAACCTGTTGTCCGTCTCCGTTCCCCTGCACCAGGCTCCTTGATATATTGTCATTGAGTACTCTGACAATGTGTTGTGAAGGCAGCCAGGTCTCCTGATACATAATCTCCTTTGTTCCCATTCAATTTTCTGCAGGAGCAGCTGGAATTCACTTGATAGAGAAGGAAGCTGATGAAAAGACATCATTTACTGAGCATTGATCAGCGGTTCTTTCTGTCTCCGCCATTGTAATGTGAGAAAGGGTCTCCGGTACGCAGGTGCCCGCTAATGGAAACAGAGCTTTGTGTGAATTAGAAAATCTCAGAACAAATGGCGAGCTCTTTAATATAATGATTACCTGGCCGAGGTGATGAATGTGCGCTGAGCATAACAATTGTTAGGTGTTTACTGTAATGTTATATACAATCAGCAGTTCTTACCTGACCTTAAACTACAGCACGGAACTCAGCACATACGTGTGATCAGTAACATTCACAGAAATTACTCGTCAATGGAGTTTTACACTTTGTTTTTTATTTTAATGCAATACCCACCAATGACCTATGGCCCGGACTTAGCTGACTTGTAGATCAACAGATGTTTTTGTACACTAGTAATATCTAAAAACAAGCTAATATATGTTTATAATTTCTTTTTATTTGTTTTTAGTTTTCCTTTGTTTATTTTGCCTAATACATAAATATATATATATATATATATATATATATATATATATATATATATATATATATATATAAATACATATTTACTATAAGACTTTGCTTAGTTTATATGTTGATGCTAGTTAGGGAGCTTGCAGAGGTGCCTAACTAGCCAGTCAGTAGAGGTGCCATTGTTTCACTTTCACATGATTCCTATATATCCTTTCAAAGCGCCCCCATATCTTGAAACGGTGATGAGGAATCTGTGTGATGTCATTGGTGATTGGGTGCGACATCGTTGGGAGTGTGGCTAGACCAACAAAGCAAAAAATTATGAGAAAAAACAGGCAGGTTACAGACCCTTCATATTGTTATATTATTATTATTTTTTTTTACAATAAAATATATCTCATAACATCCGCCATGAAAACAGGTCCATTATGCAGCTTTATGTTACTGCTTTATACCTATATTACCATGCAGGGGTTTGCCTGAGTGTTTGTGCAGGAATTAAGTGGGAGGCGTGGCCACAGTGACACTTACCAAGGGGAGGGGCGTCGACACCTTTCTTGCCTGCTTGAATTTAATTCCTTTTTCCCCACATTAGTGGAACTGAATCCTCACATCTGACAACTCACACATGCGCATATCTGTAACGACTGCCCCAGCAAATCGGTAAGTTAACACTTAACGCTCTAGTCCATTATCACCGAGGCGAAAAGAGTCGATAATAAAATCCGTCTTGTCACTGCAAATAGAGCTTTATTTATGTTTTAAGATACATTTACAGCATAGTTGCCAACTCCCGGAACTTGTTTCCGGGAGAGGGGGCGAGACTGGAGGGCGGGACGAGGCCAATCGCGTCATTTTGGCCCCCCCCCGCAAAAATGTAATTTTTCATCGCGGGGGCGGGGCCAAAATGACGCGATTGGCCTCGTCCCGCCCCCTCCCGCCCTCCAAAATGGCGTGATTCACCGAGAATCGCATCAAATGACGCGCTTCTCGGTGAAATCCGGGATGCGGGAGAAATGCCATCTCCCCCGGGAGCCCGGGAGACTGACTCGAATTTCGGGAGTCTCCCGGACTTTCCGGGAGAGTTGGCAAGTATGATTTACAGTAAGTTACATAAACTGACAAGTGTCCTTTTAATAAACAAACTCACCATTATTACCACTCGTTTTTCTTACAACTTAAATCCAAAGTGCCCTTTAACAGTGAATAAAGGCACAGTAACATTGTCACATGATTTACTGGAGGTTGAACTACAAGGGAGCAGGGGGTTCAGCTGCAACAGGGTAATCCTTCCCCCTCTGCAGCCCTGCCCACTTTTCCCCTCCACATTTCCCAAACATCCCATCACCCTCCCCCCTTGTGAGGTCCCTACTCTGCACTTCGCCTCTCTTCCCCCCTGGTCACCTCCTCCCACGCTCGCATCCAAGACTTCTCCCGTGCTGCCCCCCTCCACTGGAACCAGCTCCCCCGCTCCATCAGAACTTCCCCCAACTTGTCCAGCTTCAAACGGGCCTTAAAAACCCACCTCTTCCTTATAGCCTTCCAGTCCCCCACTTAACTGCCCTCCTGTCTCCCACCTACCTTCCTCCTCGTCGCTCTCCTCTCCCCCCTCCCCTCCGTCTTTGCCTCCACTCTCCCCCTCTCCTCCTCCTACCCTTGCGTCTCTGTCCGTCCTACCCTCCCCTTAGATTGTACGCTCCTTCGAGCAGGGCCTCCTCTCCTCCTGTTCTCCACCACCTTAACTCTGCTCTCCGGCTCCTTGTCTCTTCTGTGAGGCCCTTCTACCCCTCTAGCTAGCCCGCTGGGGCTCTCGCCTGTCATCTAGCTGTACTTTGAGCTTCTGAGTTACTGTGCTTTTTGTTAACTGTACCGTGATGTCTCACCCTGTACTGTATTTCTGTCTGTCCCTGTACGGCGCCACGGATACCTAGTGGCGCCCTATAAATAAATAATAATAATAATAATAATAATAATAATAATGTCAGTAGTGAGGACACAGCAGACATTCTTTCACCAGTTACTACACATTATGGGAACTTGTGCTTATGATTATTATTTTTTTTATTATTATTAATTTTTATTTATAGGGCGCCACTAGGTATCCGTAGCGCCGTACAGGGACAAACAAAGTTACAGTACAAAGGTTGTCGCACGATACACTAAACAAAACGCACAGTAACTCTGTGAGCTCAATGCACAGCTAGAGGGGCGGGGGAGGGGAGAGCGGAAGGTCCCGCATACGGCGGAGCCCAAGAGGGCACGGAAGGCAGGGAAACCCCCAGAGTGGAGAGGAGGGAGCAAGAGGGAACGGGGAGGAGGAGGGCAAGGTAGCTGGAGAGCAGAGTGAAAAGTGGTGAAGACAGGAGGAGAGATGACCCTGCTCAAGGAACGTACAATCTAAGGGATTCATGATTATGATTCATGATGCATCTATCAATTTGTCAATAGGAGTATCCGTAAGAAGGGCTGTCCTTGCTATTCTATGATAATAATTGCAAACATAATGACAATCAGAAATGACTGCTACATACTTACAAGAGGGATTTTCTAATGGGGCCGACGTAACTTTAAAAAGTTTTACTGAGACTTTTCTAAACTTTAATTCCTATGTCCTAAACACAAACAGTACCTGAAAACTGGACAGAAAACAACTGTTACAATTGGAGATGTTCACTGACCCCCGTGTTCTGGTTTTGGTTTTGGGTCTGGATTAACTTTGTGTTTTGGTTTTGGCAAAACTGCCCTTTCGTGTTTTAGTATTGGTTTTGGATCCCGATTTTTCCCTCTAAAAGTCCCTATTTTTTTTTGCTAAAATCACATATTTTTGATTTTTTCCCCCTCTACGTTATTATTAACCTCAATAACACTAATTTCAAGTCATTTGCAGTCAATTTTGACCACCTCACAGGTCGCAATATTATTTTCATACACTTTCAAGCAAAGACTGCAGATTTAGAAGACCAAGCCTGCCAGACCTTTTATTTGTATTTCAGCAATGACAATTAACAATGGAGCACTGGAGCTCTCCTCTTTGTGTGTTACCTATATAACACAGTACAATGTGGCTGCAGATTTAGAAAACCAAGCCTGCCAGACCTATTATTTGTATTTCAGCAATGACAATTAGCAATGGTGCTCTCCTGAATGTCACTGTAGACTTTAAAGAGCACTGCTACCCCTCCTCTTTCTTTTCTACCTATGACGCTGTCCAACTGCACTAGAGACTGCCAAGAGCTGTGCTACCCCTTCTGTGTCCCTCTGTGAAATGGCGCTGGAGGGCGGTACTTATAGAATCCAAAGCTTGCAAGATCCAACGACATAACAATGACGTTTTGCCTCGCTTTCAATTCCGAGGTTACTCGGATCTGCTATGTTCAGGTGTGTTCAGTTCTCGGGGAACCGAGCCTGAGCATCTCTAGTTATAATTGATGTCCCCTCAATTGCACGAACGCTGTTGTGCTCCCTACTACATGTGTATATTTAGCTGTGTGTATGATGGACGCAGTAATGATTATTCTAAGGAAATGCCATCTCTCCATTAAGCAGGTGCTGGCTGCATAACAGCTGCCTCCATTAGTTTCCGTAATGGCAACGGGATCACAGCTGCACCATATACCATCGCACCGACGCGTCCTAGCTCTGCAATTATTTTCGAAGGAAGACAATTTATGGCATTGGGGGTCTCCAGCAAGGAAGTGGTACAGCGGATGCTCAGGTCTCTCTCATTAGATCTCCGCTGGTACTGCTGGGATTGGCTTTGATATCTGATTTAACATTATAAATAATGTCTTAATAATGGAACGCCACAAATACCCCTTTAAAGGCTGCTTATTTCTTTTCTATAGATTGTTGAGAAGTGGGTTAAAGGTCACGTTCCATCAATCCGCCGCTATCGCTCACGTCTGGCGATGGGTTTCACCATATGCCCCCTGCACAGCGCAATAAAGATTCATCTTATTTAGAGATAAATGGAGAGCTCAGAAATTTGACTTGCTTCATGCTCTTAAATGTTCTGAATATTTAATTTTCGTTTTAATTATGACAGTTGAATTCACTACGTTTTATTACGATGGATTGCACATTTTATTTTGTATTAGTTATAAATATATGAAACTAGATTTATTTAAACATTGCAATTAATGCAATTGAAAAAGCTTAGTTTTGACTATATTTAGTGTTTTGGTGCCTCACCTCCTCACGCCTTGTACCCACTGTCAGGGGTGTAGGAACCAGGGGGTAGAGGGGGCAGTCGCCCCCCCCCATGATTTCTGTTGGGTGGGTAAAGACTGTGTTTTACCCCCATAAATTTCTACATAAAAGCCTTTATGTTACTTTCTGCAGTCACGGTATCTGTTCTAAACTTGTGAAACTTTTTTTAAATGACAGATTGTCTTAGTATAACTAACAAATGTTCTTTAATATAGATTGTCTTAGTATAGATTTAATACAGATTGATTGATTTGTTTATTTAAACCGCTCTAAGTGTTCCATTCATAAACATTTAATAAATAACCTATCTTGATGATGAACAACAATTCACTCTACTTTTACCCTGAATTTCGTGCTGTACGTCCAGTAACAAACATGAGATATAGCAACTTAAATTTATAGCACAGACCATAACCAGTGAGGCAGTCACTATAGATTTAATAATAATCCCAATCAAATGAGATTAGACTGTCAACGAAATCTGAATAAAAACTAGGTTAAGGACTATAAAAAATGTACATTGTTAAGATAAACAATTGAATTTATCTATCTTCCTAACAGCTATTGTACTAATTGGCAATAATTATTAATACTAACATTTATTTAATAATGTATGGATACATTTTTGGCCAAACCCTGAAACACTGTCAAAAATTAATATAAGATTGGGAGTCCTTGTATATCTACATCATACTTGCCAACTTTGGCAAGAGGTACTCCGGGAGATCGACATTTGACCCCGCCCCTAAACGTTCATCACAGTTTCTGTCCAATTACAGCAAGGGGCGGGGCCACAATGGCGCACAATTCACGTTATAAGCCCGTCATAACCCCGTCACTTTAATATATAGATATTTAGTAACTGGTAGGTTGCACTGCTCTCGCGGGAGTCTGGGAGGACTGCCAGAAATTCGGGAGTCTCCCGGAAATTCTGGAAGAGGAGGCAACTATGATCTACAGCCACTGTTAAAACTCGAGTAAAAGGTTCTCCAAGCCCTATAGTGGTCCTTGGTCTTTTGCCCCCCCCCCCCCTCCCCATGAAAATTTTCGTTCCTACGCCCCTGTCCACTGTAGTTGTTTTTTTTGGGAGATATTCATTTGTCACCGGCGTTTTTACTAGTGTTTGAATCTCTTCGTAGACTTCCCCATTGCTTGAACCTGCAGTGAACATTTAAAATTGAGCACAACGAACTCTCTGTAGAGATGGGATGAACGTTCCCATTTGAATACGTTTATAAGTACGCTCTGCCGTATGTAGACAGACACAACACTGCGCCGTATACGCACAATACATATGTACACAAAAAAGTCCAATCAGAACACACTGAATTGTTTTTGTAAATACATTAACACCTGTTAATACCACAATCATTAATAAAAATCCGTTTAAAAATTGATTTTTTTAATAATTTTTTTTTAACATGAAATACATTTATCAGGATGTCGACTGTACATAAAATGCATTTTGACAGTTGCCCCTGAGTGCCAACACATGTTCTAGCTGTATACACAGCCGTCATCTCTAGTAAGCAGCACTTACACCTGACCTGTAGCTGGAGCCAGTGATACGGCTAAAAATCAAAGACGAGAGATGTCCAGAGCGTGAATCGGATGAAGGTGCGTGCGCTCCAGCTTGGCACGCCCTTACTGTACATTGACTATTTACATGCTTGTCACAAGTCTTATTTGCGTTGGCGCTTGAATTGCATGCACTGGCGTTCGCTAACAAGCGCAGAGCAATTTCATGCAAAATACAGAGCGTAACAGGACTTACGTTCCTTAATGAATCAGGCCTGGTGTGCCTATCTCTACAACACTAGCGTTTGTGCCAGGTTTGCATAAGGAGTGACAAGTTTTATACTCACGCACCAAGATAGCATAGAGAAAGTACAGAGACAGCGCAGAGATGGTGTAGAGATGGTGTAGAGATGACAGTGTTATTAGTAAATACTGAAGTCTTATTATACTACTTGTACACAATATAATAATGTATTATTGTCATATACACAGCAGAGAGTAGTGTCTAGACAGTGTTGTCACATTTTCCATATAAGGTAGAATTAAATGCAAACACAAATAAAAATAGAAATGAAATTAATAAGTTAATACATCTGTTGTTTTCCCCTTTAAAAATCCACTGGTAATCTTCTTTCTTGCCGCAATCCAAAAGGAAATATCAATGAAGTAATAATGTAGCCGCGGCGCTAATGATTCAGTGGGAGGAGTCCAGAAGCAACCAGCCAATCCCAAGTGGCTTGCTAGCGCTGCCGGTCGTCATCATCTTCATTGCGTCTTGTTGCACCAACCCTTCAGCGCCCACAGGAGGTGCGGCTCCTGACAAGTGTCTATGTGTCTGTATCCAGGGCCGTCTCAGTCATAAGCCCCAAAATGTGTTCCAAAAACTGGAACGCATCAACGCCACTGGGTATGGCGAAGGGCGCAACAGTAAAGGAAGCTGTGTTCAGTTCCATCCGACCTCCTACATAGGATATATAACACTTACTTCTATGTTCGATGGTATAACATTGATTTGTTCCCAACTTAAACAGGTCACGGGCTGACTTCAGCCTCTGGTTTAACGATAGAAGTGTTCAGGTAACGCTAGATAAATTATTTGTTTTACAGTTACCATTATTCCATATTTGAAACACGTTGTGCAAAATGCAATTCCATTCAACTTGATTTCATATCTTATTATTTATTTGTACATTACACCGCTGTGCTGACTATGGAGAGCTTTTAGTCACGAGATAACAATCTCCATGAAAACCATTTACACACGCCGGCTCTATAGATTTACAAACGCGCGGAGGAGCGGGGGGAACATCATGGAAATAACTAGGAACAAAACCCCTTCTCTGCTGAAATAAACTGTAGTGTCGATATGTTATGAAGAAGAGGGAGACACTCACAGGATTTGTTGGTGGTAATTCTGCTTTATTGACGTAACGTTTCAACAGCTATTTTGTAACCTGTAAATATATTGCAGTATTCTATCTTTGATTTGTATCTATTCAGGTTCTGTTATTGTCCTCAGTGTCGCCTTCGGGTTGGTGTCTCAGCTCAGACATCAACTGAAATGGCGCCATTCTCATCTCTTACACAAACTGCCACATACATGGGTCTGTGAGCAATATGCAAGTTAAGGTCAAATATTGTATTTTTTTTTAAGGGATTACACCCTATATTTTCACTTTGTCTTTGATATAAATCTGTAAGGAAGAATGTAGAACAATATTATTGTTACAAGACTTGGCCTAGTTTCAATTATTAGTCTAGTAATTATTCTTGCAGAGGTTTGCATTCAGTACAGATGCCATTGTTTATCTTTCTCAGAATCCCTTTATCTCCTTCCAGAGCCCTCCTGTCAATCTTATTGAGATGTGATTATTTTCCCTTAATACTTGGAGGCATGGCTTATATATATATATATATATATATATATATATATATATATATATATATGTTGTCAGAAAGTACAGCATTCACAGGAACCGGTATGCTGAACCATTTAACTGTTTATTAGCAGTTGTCAGGATGGTAAACAGTTTCCAGCAATGGTACAGCAGTCATCCAGAAACAGTAACACAAAAATCCCCACCACCTACATCTGGCTAGGCATAACTTCCCTGTCTGCAAGCCGGCCACTTACTGGCATCGGTGGTCCCACCCACACATACAGACAGTGCCTTTATGCTCTACCCAAGCACTACAACTAATCACAGCAAAGCAAAACCGATTACGCCCACGTGGAACACCTGTGTGTGTGTATATATATATATATATATATATATGTTTATATATATATTCATTCATTCGGGTCAGGCTGGCAAGGCATGACGCTAAGCTGGGCACCCTCCTGCCCCACTTTCTAGGCTTACCATGATCTGCCTGCCCTGGTACTGAGAGCAATTCAATTACAAGATCCTCGATAATGATCGAGTCTGCAAATAGGGCTTAATTTGATTATTTTTACTGGCACCTCCTAGTAACATTGACTGTACTATATCACCATATATTTAATTGCACACATCCCAAGATCAGTTTCTTCCAATATAATATCTTTTGAAGCACAGTATCCAGTCAGTTGTGAGGAATTAAACAGTTTTACGGTGCAATAGGCAACTTTATATCTCCACAGCATCACAGAACGATCACCTTGGATGAACTGCTCATGATTATATAGGAACACCGATGCCCCCTGCTGGCTGGGTTAGAGGTTTCACAGCTGGCATTAGAGACCTCTTTCATCTTCTGCGTGAACCAGTAGGTACCACAGCTCCCAAGTGGGAACTGTGCGAGCAAATGAAAGAAGGTTCTGTACTTAGTAGACGCTGAACATTCCCTTTTTCTGAAAGAGAACTGCACTCAGCCCGACACCACAGAGATCGCACACAGGGCAAAGTCATTTTTTAAAGACCCCTATCGAGGCTCAAGTGTATTAATCCCCTACTCGGTGATTTCGAAAGAAACATCTGGACTGAGGTGAATTTAGAAGCTGGTTTCCTTTTAGCCACCACTGAGAAACTCTGATATACAGGATTCTTGTCTGATAAAAGATGAAGGATTCAGCCCCACGACCAGCGCCACACGGAGAGCCAATACTCATTGTTCTCCGTTGACAGCACGCTTCAGGTTACATAAATAATAGTTGTGTTATAACGCTAGCAAAAGCATCCTGTGTTATTTATTCATAAAAATGAGCTATAAAGTTGCAATAACAATATATATTTTATTATATGTTGCAATTTAAAGGATGGTGCACATGCACTATATAAGGAAGGATTTATTGCTTGAATGTACTCACTATAAAAAAAGAAAAGTTGGATGTATGTTATTCCTATCATATATATGTATTTCAAACCTTAAACTTTCTACATTAGTTTGATAGGAGCTTCACCTAACTACTCTGTGCTGCTGGGGGACCCTGCTTCTTCCACTATATAACTCTCAGTCTGTGACTTCCTGCTGCCTCCATTCCCCTCCTCACATCATGTCACTGCCCCTGTCACATGCAGCCCTGTCCTCGCTAACACATTACTCATCTCCTGATATACTCTGTGCTGCTGGAGGCCCTGCTCCTTCCACTATATAACTCTCAGTCTGTGGCTTCCTGCTGCCTCCATTCCCCTCCTCACATCATGTCACTGCCCCTGTCACATGCAACCCTGTCCTCACTAACACATCACTCCTCTCCTGTATACTCTGTGCTGCTGGGGACCCTGCTCCTTCCACTATATAACTCTCAGTCTGTGGCTTCCTGCTGCCTCCATTCCCCTCCTCACATCATGTTACTGCCCCTGTCTGGTGCAATGATTGAAAATATTTTTATTTAGAGAATTTCACAGTTATGAAATCCTGATTTTAAAGGCTAACGTGACATAGGACCTGTCTGCAACCAGCTCAATGCCGCAAAGTGTCAGTTCTGTGTGTTAAAGTGTAATATTTAGTGCCAGCCCGCAGAGCAGTGGTGTGAAGAGAGGCCTCTCCATATACTGGCTTATTACAGCACTTCATAACATAATCAAGTCGCTTTTTCCATCAGCCGTATACTCAGGGTCAGACGGAGGCCGGTACCTGCTTCCTACACTACAGTGGGTCTACTTTGTACCATTTCTATTCCCTCCTTTCAATTTTCATGACAATGCAAATTCTATACAGAACCGTAAGGGCAATTCCCACTCAGGGAGACTGAGGAATGAAACCAGATTATTAATAGATGTGAAGCACAAAAATTTCCCAGCACGAACCTCCCAAACTCTGGTGCGAGCACAATATTAAACCCTTTAGAAATCCACATAGATCCTTTGTGTAACTTAAAAAAAATAAAAATAAAAAAGTTTCTAAAGAACACAGACAGAATTCATTTCTTGTTTCATGACATAAAGTCTATAGTTGGGGGACTTTTGTTATCTAAAGAAGTAATTTGAACTTATAGAATAATAACATTGGTTTCACCTTAAAATCGGTCTAAGCGTTTTCAGAGATAGTGTCTATGCAGAACAAAGTAACATTGTAACAATACAACATTTGGAATGAGTTGAAACTGCCATCAGTTGGAATAGGATACTGACGGAATACTCAGAAGTCACAAACACATTTACAGTGTATTATCTGTTTTTTTTCCCATCAAGCTGTCAGTTTTCGCATTTTCAGACTAGATTAGTTTCGCTGGGAATAACTTTTCTATTATTTATTTTACCCAAGCAAATTTTATATTGTTTTTCTTCGGACAAGTTGGGCTTTAGGCACCGTTGTCAAGTAAATATATCCTTTATTTATGGGCATTGTAGGAGAAAATACAGGAAAGTATTGAAACAAATTCAATGTTTTTGTTCCATAACTTTTCCCTTAAATACTTTTAAAAAAATTTAATTCAACCCACAAAATGTATACGCTTATTTTATTTTGTGACTTCTAATGTACTATTGGAGAAATCAGACTGTCATTCTTGGTAGCTAGTACACAATGCTGACCCTTCATCCTGGTGACTAGTTTAGAAAAGTGGTATAATATTCTCGTTACAAACCTCCAATCCTGGTATTATTTCAGAAAGCAGACTCTAGTCCTTGTGACTAGAGTAGAAAGCAGATCCCCAATCTTGCAATCTAATGTATAAAGTAGATCCTAGTGGTCAAGGTATAGAACAGCCCCCCACCCTGATGAATATTGCAGGAAGCAAACCCCATTCCTCGTAACAAGTGTAGAAAGCAGGTCTCCAATGCCGGTGGTTACTGTACAAAACAAATCCTAGAATCTAATGTAGAACACAGATCCCCAATATTGATGACAACTCCTAATTGTGGTGACTAGTGTATAAAGGAGACAGACAGTCCTGGTGGATAGCCAAGGAAAGAGTTCGCTAATTCAAGTGGCTAGTGTAGAAAACAGTTCTACAATCCTAGTGACTAGTATAGAAAGCAGACACAGTCCTGGTGGCTAGTGCAGAAAACAGATCCTAAATCTTACCGGTTAGAGTAGAAAACAGTTCCCAAATCTTAGTGGCTAGTGCAGAAAACAGATCCTAAAGCTTACCGATTAGTGTAGAAAACAGTTCCCAAATCTTGGTGGCTAATGCAGAAAACAGATCCTAAAGCTTACCGGTTAGTGTAGAAAACAGTTCCCAAATCTTGGTGGCTAATGCAGAAAACAGATCCTAGATCTTACCGATTAGTGTAGAAAACAGTTCCCAAATCTTGGTGACTAGTGCAGAAAACAGATCCTAGATCTTACCGGTTAGAGTAGAAAGCAGATCTACAATCTTGGTGGCTAGTGTACAAAATAGATCCCCAATACCAATGACTTTGTACAAAGGAAATATTTCCTCTCTCTCACTCTCTGTTTCTCTCTTTCTCTCTCTCCCTTTCTTTTCCTCTCTCTCTCTCACTGTCTGTTTCTCTCTCTCTACCTCTTTTCCTCTCTCTCTCTCACTGTCTGTTTCTCTCTCTCTACCTCTTTTCCTCTCTCTCTCTCACTGTTTCTCTCTCCTCTCACTCTTTTCCTCTCTCACACTCTCTATTTCTAGCTCTTTCTCTCTCTTCTCTCTCTCTCATCTGTTTCTTTTCCTCTCTCTCACTCTTTGTTTTGGTCTCTCTTCTTTCTCTCTCCCTCTCTCATTCTTTTCCTCCTTCACTCTGTTTCTCTCTCTCCTCTCTCTCTCTTCTCTCTCTCTCTCTTTGTCTCTCATTCTTTTCCTCTCTCTCTCCCTATCTGTTTCTCTCTCTCTCTCCTCTCTCTTTACCGCTCTCATTATTTCCTCTCTCTCACTCTCTGTTTCTCTCTTTCTCTCTCTCTCCCTCTCTTTTCCTCTCTCTCTGCCTTTCTGTATCTCTCTTTCTCTCTCTTTCCCTCTCTCATTTTTTCCTCTCTCTCTCACTCACTCTCTGTCTCTGTTTCTCTCTCTCCCTTTCTTTTCCTCTCTCTCTCCCTCTCTCCCTCTCTCTCTCTCTTTTCATCTCTCTCTCACTCTCTGGTTCTCTCTGTCTCTCTTTCCCTTTCTTTTCCTCTCTCTTTCACTCTCTGTTTCTCTCTTCGCAGATTGGGATTCTCGTAGTCGCAACTCTTTTGTGTCTTATTGACTGCAGCTTATCATTTATATTTCAAAGTAATTTTTTGTTCAAATCTAGAAAAAAGAAACAAAGATTCCAAAGAAAGTGTCTAAGAAAGATAAAGACACAGGGTGCATATTAGGTTTAGATTTGACAAGAAAGAAACTCTATCCTTTAAGGAAAAATATAAAATGTTCTTTTCATGTGAAGTGCATATTTAGTCTTGACATTTACTGATGGTGTTTTTTTTTCCGTTCATTGGTGTCAGTGATGGGATTGGCTATAAATGGGTTTTGTAGACCAAAAAAAGTTGCTTTGTTTCCCATGTAAAAATTTTCGTAAAGTAGCCAAGAAACAATCACAGGAATATTAATGTTTTAAAATTCCCGTCTGTGTCAAACTTTTCCTGAAGAGTCTTTAAAGAGATTTAATTTATAGTGTGAACTATTGTTTATCTGGAGTCAAATTGCTATAAGGAAGCAAAGTGTCCATAGTAAGACCACGCCGGTGATTGACGGAGCTGATGGAGTCTGGGGGATGAACTTGTTTTCAGAGAAAAAAGAGGAATTACTCTTTTATCACTGATTATTGTGCATGCCCAGAGGAACTGGTTGTCCAGATTTGGGCTACTAATTCACTAATCAGTTAAATAAATACATTGTAAAAATAAATGCAAAATATAAAATAATATATAAAAAGCCTTACACATTATTCAGTAAATAAAGCATTTGCGCCACAATATTTTTTTTTATCATTTATCATCATCCTGAGATGGTGATAGCAGAACAAGTATTCATCATTTTAAAAAGTGTTTCCCATGCAAAGGTACGAGAAAGCTATTGTTGGATTTCACCAGTGAATGACACCACTGTCGAAATCCAGTATCAGAACAGCTGTAGTTTGTTGCCTGGGACCCCATCTGTGTAAGAGACACTCAAGCAATGGCCGGCCTCATATGCGCTTCCTACACATATGAGATTTATATGTATCAAGAGCCCTGATTGGTCAGTGATTCAGTGTAGGTCTACATACTGTGCTTCCGAAGCATAGAGTTTAAAGATCATCTTAATCAAATGGAGAATTAGATGTTAGAGGGTCATCAAGCAGGTGGTGGTGTGTATCTAACAGGGGTTCAGTTCATCATGGACTTTTTCTTTTTAATAATAAAATATATCATGCAATTTAGGGGGTGTCTAAAACAAGGAATGAGGGGTTATGCCTCTAACTATGTCCAAATATGCTCATTGGGGCAGCACGGTGACTTAGAGGTTAGCACTTCTGCCTCACAGCGGTGAGGTCATGAGTTCAATTCCCGACCATGGCCTTATCTGTGTGGAGTTTGTATGTTCTCCCCATGTTTGCGTGGGTTTCCCCTGGGTGCTCCGGTTTCCTCCCACACTCCAAAAACATACTGGTAGGTTAACTGGCTGCTATTAAAATTCACCCTATTCTCTCTCTTTCTTTAAGTGTATGTTAGGGAATTTAGACTGTAAGCTCCAATGGGGCAGGGACTGATGTGAATGAGTTCTCTGTACAGCGCTGCGGAATCAGTGCCGATATATAAATAAATGGTGATGATGGGAAAAGACATAATTAAAAATAAATCTGTATTTGTGATGATTGCACTGTGAGCTTTTAATGCAAAGATAAAGCACCAGAATATTACATAGTCTAAAGCTGCTATACTTTGCTGTGGTCAGATGTGGTGGGGGCAGTGGTACCATGCATGCAAGTAGTTGGGAATGGGGGGCAGAGATGGTCATGCAGAATTACCCTGGCATTGGGACAGCCCACCTTTTAACCTCAAGCCACAATTATCAATTGATGGGATACATTAGCTGGGTGACCATGTTGTCTTACAATAGCTGTGAGAGGATCGGCTGCAGTGAACTGCTAAGAAGGAAGACACTGAAGAATCTGATTGGCCAGTAGCTGGGTCCAGCCAATCAGATACTACAGTCAGCTCACTCCTCCCATTCTAGCAGACTCACCTGTTAGGATGGACCCAATACCCCAGCACTGACAGATCACTGGTTATCATAGTGAGAACCCATCCGCGTCCATCAATTCAGCTGAAAAAACAATTCTAAGATATGATCCTCCCTTCCCCTAACAAACTGAGAGAATGTGGGAGTTATAGGGAGGAGGTGTCAGTTTATAAAGCTGCTGGTTGGCAAAAAGTGGAATGGGAAAGGACTAATGAAAAAAATACAAAACCCCCCAAAATAAACACTTGCGAACAGATGCAGCCTGGGACAAAGACACACACACACCTGAGAAAGCCAAATTACTAGGTGGTCGGAGGCAGAAGCAAAGAGCGGATGACGATCGTCCCCAACTCTAGTGATCCGCCTCTGATTGGATGTTTTGCGAATAATCCGCTTGAGCTGATTGGTTGCTCCGGGATGTGTGATGTTTTTGTGCCTGTGTTTCAGCAAAACTTTTCTTATTTTGTTTTACATGACACAGAGATTTATTTCTGCTGTATGAGAAATATTTTAATGATGTCTTATAGTGAATACATTTGTTGCAAATAACATATATGGTTTGAAAACATGGGCGCAAGTGGGACGTATTTCTGGCGTAAACCAGGCACATTGGCTACTGTTGCTGCTTTGCATCGGGTCACGATCGCAGCTTTTATTTAATGAACACAAATTGCGCTAACGCGTTGGGGCGCAATTGCAGCCAATTCTGCATCAACCCCTCTACAGCCAGCATTTTATAATATTGAAGGAGAAAGTGGGAAAACATAGCGACCATTCTATACTAATCACTAAGGGGTAGATTTATCAAAAAAGGAAAAGTGGAGGTGTTGCCCCTAGCAACTAATCAGTTTCTATCTATCATTTATCTTATAAATGCTAAAAACCAGTAGAATCTGATTGGTTGTCACGGGCAACACCTCCGCTTTTCCTTTTTAGAATGTTTGATAAATCTGCCCTTAGTGAGTGACAATCTTGTGACGATGGAGCGATCAGTCAGAACGGTTTGTGTTTCTGTCAGATCTAAACCTTTTTCATTGACTGTTCCCAGATTCCCGATACTTCTTCTCTTCCTCCTATCTCATCTTATATTCTGCCTCTTGGCTCTCGTGTCTTGATCAGCTCGTTTGTCCTTTCACCGCCCGTCATGTGGCCCCTGTGACATGAGAAGCAGGAGGCCGCTGGAGACTGACTTCTTCTTGTTAAGGCTCTTAGTTCAGATAGATTGACGGGTATGTTCTTATAGGCTTGTATCATCAGGAGACTAGCGTTCAATCAACAATAACTCACATACACAGGACACACTGGCTCGTTAAATCCGAGGCTTGCTAAGAACTTCTTTGTTTTTATTTCAGCTGATCAAATTGATGGGCAAAAAGTAACAAACATGAAGGTCTGCCTTCTTCTATCTACCCCCCATGTGGGGCTCATGCTTCCCTTTATAGACTAGTTGTGATGAGAGATTTAAGTAAGGAAACAGGGCTACACCGTAATCTCAGCATATTGCAGTGAGGACCTCCTGCGGAGCTCCAGGAAACAACGGATAGTGTCTGTTTTGACAAGTGATGGCTGCAAGCGTCTTACTCACGATAGGAGGTCTCAGGGAAAAAGACGATATTATCGGTATTATTTTGAACTTTATAGAAAGTGAAGACAGGTTTACTTTTCACAAAATCTGTAAGTGCAGATTTCATTTCTTGTCCAGGAATAGAAAAGCAAAGCTGCCCAAAATCACACCCTCCAATGTGACCCTTTCCGGAGCAAAACACCCATTTCTGGAACTTCTCACTTAGGGGTCCATTTAACAATCCTTTTTTTCATAAAAATCCCACGAAAAACGTTTGTTTTTGGAAGATAGCTGCATTTTTAAATGTAGTTAGCATTCACTAATAGTCTCTGCTGCTTTGCTTTTTTTATTGAAATTCACAGCAGTTCCCATAAATATCTATGGGCACTACTATGTAACAAGTGATGAAAAGCCATTTACACATATGGTAATGTACGTCGGCTCAGACACATACAGCTCAGGCTGGTGTAAATTAACGTATGTGTAATTATCAGGTCTGCTGTATGGGGAGAGCGTTGTGATAGACGGATCTTCGGATTCCTCACCGCATCTTACTGCTCTCATCTCCGGTCACAATCGGAGAGGTGATCACTTTGTGATCGTGACCATAGGAAAGATAGGAAAGGAGTTTTCGCGGTAAGAGCAGTTTTTCGTGACCACTGTTCCTGTTGAAGATTTTTAATAATACACACAATATTTCAATCCTTATCTTTGCGATAAGGATTGAAATGGTTCGTGTTAAAATTGCTGTCATTAATAAATAGGGACCATTGAATGGAACAGTGATTATACATAGATGTATTGACCACTTTGCAGTATTTGACCTCTGGTACAATCAGTTGCATCTACCGCATATTGGACGCAGCTACAATACCTGTTGTTATAGAGAGTATTACGGTAACTTCTGTGTAGAGATGGGTAAAATGTACAAAACTGTTCTGCGGAATCTTCGCCTCATTCTACATACAATGGTGGAATGTTGCAGGTTTCTCACGACACATTGAGCAGCTATTAAGACACCGGGCCGGAGCCACCATCAGACTATCCTAGGAGATTGCTCAGGGAGCTAATCTAAGCTAATACAATCTGTATGTGAGTGTTACTGCTGAAGGTCCAGTTCAGTCAGCACCAAAGGACTGGGTCTGGATCTATGTGGGCAGCTTAACTAGGAAAAATATGGTTTAAACAGTTGTACGTGTGTACAGCCCCCGCTCGTTAGACACACTTCCCTCACACGTACACTTTTGGTGGACCTACTCCCTGTGGGACCCCCACTGTGACCAGATTACATTGAGTCCTAACGCTGAGAGCCGAGAGAGGACAGAACTAGCAGCGAGAAGTGAGCAACAGATACAAACTCCCACTCACTGACCACTTTGCGATAGTGACCATAGGAAAGATACGAGAGGGATCTTCGCAGGAACAGTAGTTTTTCGTGACTGCTGTTCCCGTTGAAGTTATTTAATAAATACACACAATCTTTTAATCCTTGTCTTTACGATAAGGATTGAAAGGGATTGTGTTAAAAATGCTGTCATTCCTTAATTTTCTATAGCAGTTATTATGCACAGGTAACTGGAATAGGAAATGAGGTGGGAAGTTTTGGGTGCGGAGCATTCCTGTACTTAGAGGTGGGGATCATAGTGGATGGGCTGCAAATTCCTGCTGGGGTGCATTTTTCGGGTGCCATGGTAGAGTGGTCAACTTTTTTGCATACTTTCAGGATACTGTACTAAGCAGTGGTTGAAGTGGAAATTTAGATGTGTCAGTATGGAAATTTTGAGTGAATGGAATCATAGTTTTACAATCAAAGCTGTTAGTGAACATACCACCGTATACTGGCCCACATGCATCATTATATAAGGTATAAGACCACTTGTATTATCGCTACGGATAAGTGAAAAATAAGTAAATGATTGTTTGCCCTTATCATCTGGTATTATGTTGGTGCCCATTTGCTGCCTCACGTACCCTCTGCAAAGTATGGTTACCCAAAATATACAGATAAGAGTACCATACAATGACCACCGACCTTCTTAACAAACATGCTTTAGTCCTGGATGATAATTCTAAATAGTGATCTACTCCTACAGTTAACACTTGGACGTCTATTCAGTTGATGGAAGCTCCAAAACTTCCAGTCCACAGTGGCCGACCGCTAAGGACGATATCAGGGGCAAACACAGGATTTGCAGAGGGGGGTTTCCACACCACGCTGCCAGTGGGTGTGACCAGCATGCATGGGGGCGTGGCTATAATTTTGGACAGTGCTTGGCTGCTCTCCAACTCTTCCTATCTCTATAATATACATGGGCAATGCTGTGTGCACTACGTTAGGTGCACACAGAGCCATGTGAAGCGGGGGCAGGGTCCAACCATCTCAATTTTACAGTGTCCCAGGCTTGGAGGAGGGTTTTCCAGGCACTAGGAAACCCCCCTCAATTTGCCTTTGGATATCCCGGTACAGAGAGCGATTGCAGCTGGCTATTATTGCCGTTAAAGTATACTAGGGGGTAAATGTATTAACCTCCGGATTGTTGAACTCCCGCGAGTTTGGCGTCTTCAGCGCTTAAATTTAAAGCGTCGCTGCCTTGTAAAGGGAAACTTCCCTTTACAAGGCAGCGCCGCTTTAAATTTAAGCGCTGAAGATGCCAAACTCGCGGGAGTTCAACAATCCGGAGGTTAATACATTTACCCCTAGATCTAATGTTGGACAGAGAGTGGCTATAGTTCTTTCATTGAATAAGTCCCTAATGAAACTGTATTTTGACATTCACAATATAACCACATAACAGAACATAACACGAAAGTGCAGACGAAAGGGTGTTTCAAGTGTGATTAACCTTTATTAACACTTGGTGTCCTGCTTTGATCATAAGTTCAAATATACTTTTTAAATGAGGCACAGTATGTTGTTGTGTTATCAGCAAGTGATTTCAGGCACAGTCAGTAAGATTAAATTGGGTACAGGCATGTTTTCAAAACAAAATACTCTTTTAATTGTATAGGACAGTTAGATCTCATCAGGGCGACAGGATTTTCATACTATTTCCCAAACAGAACTTGACACACGTAAAACTTGGGTGACATAGTGCAAAGATTAATTAATCTGTTTGCTGCTCCCTGTCCTTTAATGGATGTTAGAAATTTAGGAATGCCTTTTAAAAAGCTTAGCAAGCCAACACAATGCTTTATTTAATGGATCTTTTGCCAATTTTTGGCAAAAATTATAATGATTTTTGATAATAAATTTCGCTTTAGCTGGAGATCCACAGGATACCAAAAAACAAAAACAACTGCGTCCCCAGTCTCTCGTGCCTTCCAAATCTGCGTGTTTGACAGAAGCCGAGCGGGTGCACATTCCCCTTCACTTTGAACTTTCCATTTAGGGGTTTGGACAGTTAAAAGGGGAGGGGTAAAGGAAAGCGCTTGGCGTGTTTCAAACAGACGGAGTTGGAAGAAGCGTGTCAAGTGCATCGTGGGACTTTTAGAGAATGAGGCCCCCAAATGGATGTGAATGAAGTACAGTAATCAAATGTCTTTCATTATTTTATCTTATCTAACGCCAACAAAAATTGAAATGAAATTCAATTGAAATAAATACGGAACCAGTTCAATGAGTAACAGAAGAATGAAGATTTAGCCCTGAAATTGCTTTGGAAAACGAAGCAGGATTTTCCATATATATGAACAAATGAAAGCAGAGAAACACTAATCAGTAAGTATCAGTAAATCTGTAAGTGGTTTTAGAGAAATACTCTGCGGAGTTCAACATTGTATTTGATGTTAGATAATGTAATCCTTCCAGTTATATATTGTTTTCCTCTCTGATACAGGTGAAACATAATTACCATATTTACTTGTTGAAGACAAAAGGTTCAGTCTGTCTCTAAACATTAATTGCAATTGTGTTAATTTATGGACACAATTACCTTGTAATTAAAACACTATTGTGATGAAACCGGTAATTTTCTACATTTGGTTTTATATCGAGTCGCTGAATGTGGGCATTAAATATTCCGCGCTGTCTGCGCTCAGACTATTAAACATAAGAATTGTCAGTGTTGTTAGATAAAGAATTTTCATAGCCCATTAACTTCCATAATTTCATAGTTTATTTATTCATCGGCGTTGTCCATTCCAAATATGAGCAAATACATTTACAGAAGTCACTACAGGACATTTATGAAAATTGATGCAAGGGAACGAGGTTACGTTCATCATAGCAACCAATTCATTTTATAAGCTATACTAGAAAAAGGACAAAAATAAGTTGATTTATCAAAGGGTGAAAAGCCCTTATACCCTTGGAGAGCTATCAACGTGACAGCCAAGCATCACTCAGTTGCCATGGCGACAAATTATTGGTTAATCAAGGTGAAAAGTAGTTTTATATTCTTATCACCGACATAACAATATTTTAGATAAATAGGCACCCAAGATTGTTATTGGTAGTTATAGGCAAAAAACACTTTTCTCCTTCACACCTGTTTTTTTTTAATATAATTTCTGCTCTGCACAATCCCCAAATAAAACAAAACGTAAAGTATACACATGCAAATGTATAAATAAACGTTTATAGTAGTCAAAATGAACAGTCCTTGCAACAATGTTACATCATTGGTACGTTTGTTAGTTATTATCTAATTAGAATATTGACCCGGCCTCTATTGTTTTAGGTTAAAATTAGAGATGCTCCCTGACCCCCGTGAACTGGTTTTGGTTTTGGATCTGGATTTGCTTTGTGTTTTGGTTTTGGCAAAACCGCCAATTGTGTGTTTTGGTTTTGGTTTTGGATTTTTTAGGAAAAATCCTAAAATATGCTAAAACACATATTTTTGCTATTTTTATGTTCCTACATTATTATTAACATCAATAACACTAATTTCAAGTCATTTGCAGTAAATTTTGACCACCTCACAGATCACAATATTATTTTCATACGCTTTCGGACAAATACTGCAGCGACCTGGCTGGATGGTAAGCGACAGAGCAATGACACAAACACACGGCAGTTCCTACCACATCTAGGACACATTGGCACACAGCAGTGGCAGAGAAGAAAAATGGGGTCCGCCCTCCCTCCCACCCGGGGCCGGATTTTCCACTAGGCAACCTAGGCAATTGCCTAGGGCCCAGTGGTCCCCAAAGGGCCCTCCCAGGGCCGGCGGTGAGACCAACCTTTAAAAATGGGCTGCTACTTATGGGCCAGTGCTATGTGCTTGCCCCCCTGGGCTAAAGTCTGCCAGCAAGC
The DNA here is from genome assembly GCF_038048845.1 of Mixophyes fleayi. Classification (NCBI taxonomy): domain Eukaryota; kingdom Metazoa; phylum Chordata; class Amphibia; order Anura; family Limnodynastidae; genus Mixophyes; species Mixophyes fleayi. The sequence continues at coordinate 9,642,719 of NC_134407.1, read as the reverse complement.
CCCTGAATAGGGGTATATGTTATGCTAAAAAACTATAGTGCAATGGATTTTTTCAGGGAGGGGGCCCCAAACCAGTATCTTGCCTAGGGCCCCATGAGGTCTAAATCTGGCTCTGCTCCCACCCCCCGTTATCTTGGGTCTGAAAATGGAATAAAAAAATCGCGAGATCCGACGACGTAACAATGATGTTTTGCCTCCTTTTCGGCTAGGCTCGGTACTCGGATCCCCTAAATTCGGGTGTGTTCGGTTCTTGAGGAACCGAGCTTGAGCATCTCTAGTTAAAATAGGATCCATTCTCTATGTATGGTGGACATGCCCTAAGACACATATAAATTAAGATAAGCAGCTTATTACCTCCTTACTAACATATAACCCCCTCTTCCCTATTGCATCTTATTTTGGGAGTCAAAGTTCATAAATTAGATTGACCCTAAAATTGCTTAGTGGCTCGCATCGCCTTGGCAGTCACCCTAGGATGGTCTCTCGTTATCAAACAAATCAATTAAATATTTCCAGTAAACGACTTGGTAGCTAGAATTAAGCGAAATAGAAGTTACTTTTTGTGATAGTTGAGTTTCACAGCAGAACAGGACGTTCCGGTGATATAAGCTTAAGGTTCCGTCTTCAGAATTCCACATTCCATAGAATTTATAGTCTAGGAATAGAGCTGGGAAGATCGTTATCAGCTCATTCAGCCGTGTGGGACGGTTGGGGTAAGATCCAGGAACACACCGAGTTACACCACCGAAATGTGAACAATGTCACAGCTTATGTGTAAAGGACAATATATTGCAAAGCAGTTTTTAAAATTTCACTTGTTTCTATGAGTAGCTGTAATTTTTGCTAGAATTTGTGGGACTTGGCTTTTTTTACTTCTGCCTCACAGCGCTGGGGTCATGAGTTCAATTCCCGACCATGGCCTTATCTGTGTGGAGTTTGTATGTTCTCCCCGTGTTTGCGTGGGTTTTCTCAGGGTGCTCCGGTTTCCTCCCACACTCCAAAAACATACTAGTAGGTTAATTGGCTGCTATCAAAAATTGACCCTAGTCTGTGTGTGTGTGTGTCTGTGTGTGTGTGTGAGAATTTAGACTGTAAGCTCCAATGGGGCAGGGACTGATGTGAGTGAGGTCTCTGTACAGCGCTGCAGAATCAGTGGCGCTATATAAATAAATGATGATGATGATAATCCCACTTTTATTATGCTGGTCTTTTCCATGTGCCCGATTTCTCAAAATATGTATCTAGAATTTTCTTTCATTTTCAATATATTATATATATATCTATTAATAAAAAGTTCAAAAATACATTATAAACCAGAAGCACAAAATAGAGCAAAACGAAATGTCATAAAAGGATGTTACAAGTATTCTGCATCCTCTCTGTGGCTTCTTCACAAATTGTGAATTGTATAAATTTACCTCTTAATATTCCTGATTTGAGAATTGGGACATTTAAATGTCGCCCCCAATACTCCGCCTAAACGACCATTTACCCTTTACCACCTGATAAAATAAAAAAACTGGGACTACCCTATGAAAAACAGGGATATGCATATTTACATCAGCAACGAACTTGGCTCAGAATCCCAGCACATATCCTACTATTGTTTTAAACTAATGGTGCGATTGAGCAACAGTCGCCTGATGTGTCAATTGTGTTGTTCGCACTTAACCCTGTCCTCCTACAATTAAAATACAATGCTCTCCGTTGCAGAACATCTGCTGCCATCCTGAGGTTGTCATATTGTGCAATTAATCTATGACACTGATGCTCCGTCTGTATATTCATCTGACGTATATTCAGCTCTTATTTCCCTATGACCTATACCCTAAATGTTGAGATGCTACAAAATTGCAAAACAATTCAACCTCCAGCCTTAACGTTGTAGCCTGACGCCCTCATAACAATGATTTTGTTTTTTTAATAAACAAAACAATATTTTCCTACTTGAGCTTATCCCAGTATTTTCCAGGTGTATCCATGTATCACTCAGGTGAGAGCAGAAATGAATACACACCAGGGGGTTAAATGTATCAAGCTGCGGGTTTGATTTGAAAAAGTGGAGATGTTGCCTATAGCAACCAATCAGATTCTAGCTGTCATTTTGTAGAATGTGCTAAATAAATGATAACTAGAATCTGATTGGTTGCTATAGGCAACATCTCCACTTTTTCAAACCCGCAGCTTGATACATTTACCACCAGAAATTAAATTACCTGTATTTTGTTTTACCAGTGGACCGTGTGTTTTCTTTCTTAATGTTGTAAACTATTGGGACTTCCTTAATACAAAGTGGCAATTTCAGTAAAAAATGGAAAATTCATTTCATGAGTGAACTGCAAACACAATGGCAGTTCACAGATGACTTATTTCAACTTTTAGACACACAATTTCATACCCGATTGAATATAAGGCAGTATATACCATAGCCTGCAATGTTTAGGATTACTGTGTTCTTCACCTGCATCTTTAGAAAGTGGCAGTAACTTTCTAGGACCTTTTTTGAAACGAAATAATTTAAAGTGCTGAAATACCTGTTTAGCTGTGTTCCAGTACAAATATGTATACATACATAGGAAACAGGGTGTTCATATACAGTAGGACAAGAAGGTTAAGTTGCAAAGCATAGCATGTCAGTTATTTCCTTTCTAAATTGACACGTTTGATATACCTGCACATTTCCAACTTTTCTTCTATAGTAGTATAACAATATCCACAACCTGGTAAACTTGTATATTAGCGTAATTCTAGTGTGTAGCTTTGTACAGTAACCTGTACAAACCTGTGCAAGTTACATCCAAAAGCCCATTGAGGTGTTTGTACCAGCCTGTGAGAGTTTGGAAAAGTCTTTATGTAACAAAGCTTTAGTGCTTCTCAAGTTATTGTTACTGCAGTGTGTATCCAACCTGATTTATCTCTTTATAATATTCTCTCTTCTTCTGTCTCATTTCTCTTACTAACCCCTCTCTTATTCTCTCCCGTCTCTTCTTTCACTCCTTTCTTTGTTTAACCACTACTCTATCTATTTCTCCTTCTCTGTCCCCTCTCCTCCTCTGTCTCTCTATTCTTTTCTCTCATTTATCTGTCAAATCTCTCTCTCTCCATCTCCTCTCCCCTTCTCTGGCTCTCTTCTATCTCTACTTCTCTGTATCTCTTCTCTCTCCTTCTCTGTCTTTCTATCTGGTCTATCTCTCTCTTCATCTCCTCTCTCCTTCTCTGGCTCTCTTCTATCTCTACTTCTCTGTTTCTCTTCTCTCTCCTTCTCTGTCTTTCTATCTGGTCTATCTCTCTCTCCATCTCCTCTCTCCTTCTCTGGCTCTCCTCTATATCCACTTCTCTGTTTCTCTTCTCTCTCCTTCTCTGTCTTTCTATCTGGTCTATCTCTCTCCATCTCCTCTCTCCTTCTCTGGCTCTCTTCTATATCCACTTCTCTGTTTCTCTTCTCTCTCCTTCTCTGTCTTTCTAGCTGGTCTATCTCTCTCCATCTCCTCTCTCCTTCTCTGGCTCTCTTCTATATCCACTTCTCTGTTTCTCTTCTCTCTCCTTCTCTGTCTTTCTATCTGGTCTATCTCTCTCTCCATCTCTTCTCTCCTTCTCTGACTCTCTTCTATCTCTACTTCTCTGTTTCTCTTCTCTCTCCTTCTCTGTCTTTCTATCTGGTTCATATTTCTCTTCATCTCTTCTCTCCTCCTCTGGTTCTCTTCTATCTCTACTTCTCTGTTTCTCCTCTCTCCTTCTCTGTCTTTCTATCTGGTCTATCTTTCTCTATCTCCTCTCTCCTTCTCTGGCTCTCTTCTATCTCTACTTCTCTGTTTCTCTTCTCTCTCCTTCTCTGTCTTTCTATCTGGTCTATCTCTCTCTCCTTCTCTGTCTTTCTATCTGGTCTATCTCTCTCTCCATCTCCTCTCTCCTTCTCTGGCTCTCCTCTATATCCACTTCTCTGTTTCTCTTCTCTCTCCTTCTCTGTCTTTCTATCTGGTCTATCTCTCTCTCCTTCTCTGTCTTTCTATCTGGTCTATCTCTCTCTCCATCTCCTCTCTCCTTCTCTGGCTCTCCTCTATATCCACTTCTCTGTTTCTCTTCTCTCTCCTTCTCTGTCTTTCTATCTGGTCTATCTCTCTCTCCTTCTCTGTCTTTCTATCTGGTCTATCTCTCTCTCCATCTCCTCTCTCCTTCTCTGGCTCTCCTCTATATCCACTTCTCTGTTTCTCTTCTCTCTCCTTCTCTGTCTTTCTATCTGGTCTATCTCTCTCCATCTCCTCTTTCCTTCTCTGGCTCTCTTCTATATCCACTTCTCTGTTTCTCTTCTCTCTCCTTCTCTGTCTTTCTATCTGGTCTATCTCTCTCTCCATCTCCTCTCTCCTTCTCTGGCTCTCTTCTATCTCTACTTCTCTGTTTCTCTTCTCTCTCCTTCTCTGTCTTTCTATCTGGTCTATCTCTCTCTCCATCTCCTCTCTCCTTCTCTGGCTCTCTTCTATCTCTACTTCTCTGTTTCTCTTCTCTCTCCTTCTCTGTCTTTCTATCTGGTCAATCTCTCTCTTCATCTCTTCTCTCCTCCTCTGGTTGTCTTCTATCTCTACTTCTCTGTTTCTCTTCTCTCTCCTCTGTCTTTATATCTGGTCTATCTCTCTCTCCATCTCCTCTCTCCTTCTCTGGCTCTCTTCTATCTCCACTTCTCTCTTTCTCTTCTGTCTCCTTCTCTGTCTTTCTATCTGGTCTATCTCTCTCTCCATCTCCTCCTCTGCCTTTTTTTTTTTTTTTTATCTCTTTTTCCTTATCTGTCTCTCTTCTTTCTCCTCCACTGTCTCTCTTCTCTCTTACCTCTTCTGTACTACCTCTCTTTCCTCTTCTATCTTTCTGTATCTCATCTCTTTCTCTCCTCTAACTTTTGTTCTTCTTCTCTCTCGTCTCTCTTTCACATTCTTCTCTCTTTCTCCTTATCTCTTCCCTCCTGTACCCTGTCTCTTTTCTCTTCCTCCTTCTCCATCTCTCTTGCAATGAAAGACTTCCGGACCACTATGCTTCTGGTATTAAATTATTATGTTAAAGCTTATGATTAAAAATACATACTTAAAGTGTGAAAAAGCGATAATACTCTTTCTTCCTTTATTTATTGGAGCAAGGCTTTGTATTTATTGTGCGTTATTTTCGAGCAGCTGTGTGCTGGATTTGCAGCTGGTGGACTCTATAACTCATCTTCACTCTAACCGTTCCATTGTAAAGTTCCCAGAAAACAATAACTAATTGTCATTAAAACCAGTCTACATCTAAGGCATCACTGGATTCCTTTCTGCTTTCTGTTGTGTTGTTCTTGTAGCCCTGACATTTGGCAATTCATTTCTCTACACTTGCAAATGAATGGCGCGCTGTGAGCAAGGATATAATTACATTTTGGTCGGAGCTGGGATATTACATGATAAAATATGCATGTTGTCACTTGTTATTTGTTGCATTATAATGATTTATTTGTGAAGTTCTCTTTGTGTTTGAAAAAAGAAAATGAGTCTCCCAGATGTGCGGAGGTTTGACTCATCTGTAAGTAGATTTTCTATGAAAATGGAGAATTTTTAATCCCCCGGCCTGTGGAAATTCAAATAGTGGCTGTCTTGTAAATTGATTTATTAACCCTTTAATTATGCAGCCAATCTCAGGGGCTTGGTGCAATTGTGAAGTGTGAACCTGAATGATTTGTGAAATAGCTTTAGAAAAGCCGCTTTCATACACAACTTTATCCAATGTATCACAATATACAATGTTTTATTGAAACATTGTTTTCTATAGAAAATATTTTTTTTGCATCATTAGAAAACATTTTATGAAACAAGAAGAGAGATGTCCCCAACTCCAGGGTATAAACTAGGCAGTTATTTAATGCGGATGCCAGTGTGCAGAGTGGATTTATTCTAAAGTGGAGAAATTAATTGCAACTATTTTACAAAAATGACAGCAGAAAAGTGGTGGAAAAAGAGGATGTGTCAGTAGCCTGTTTTATGGAGAGGTGTGAAACTCAGGTTATTAAAGGGAGGGATGTGTGGTGTAGGTTATTGTAGGGAGGGATGTGTGGTGTAGGTTATTGTAGAGGGGTTGGTGTGGTGTAAGTTATTGTAGGGAGGGATGTGTGGTGTAGGTTATTAAAGGGAGGGATGTGTGGTGTAGGTTATTGTAGGGAGGGATGTGTGGTGTAGGTTATTGTAGAGAGGGATGTGTGGTGTAAGTTATTGTAGGGAGGGATGTGTGGTGTAGGTTATTGTTGGGAGGGATGTGTGGTGTAGGTTATTGTAGGGAGGGATGTGTGGTGTAGGTTATTGTAGGGCGGGATGCGTGGTGTAGGTTATTAAAGGGAGGGATGTGTGGTGTAGGTTATTGTAGGGAGGGATGTGTGGTGTAGGTTATTGTAGGGAGGGATGTGTAGTGTAGGTTATTGTAGGGAGGGATGTGTAGTGTAGGTTATTGTAGGGAGGGATGTGTAGTGTAGGTTATTGTAGGGAGGGATGTGTGGTGTAGGTTATTGTAGGAAGGGATGTGTGGTGTAGGTTATTGTAGGGAGGGATGTGTAGTGTAGGTTATTGTAGGGAGGGATGTGTGGTGTAGGTTATTGTTGGGAGGGATGTGTGGTGTAGGTTATTGTATGGAGGGATGCGTGGTGTAGGTTATTGTTGGGAGGGATGTGTGGTGTAGGTTATTGTATGGAGGGATGCGTGGTGTAGGTTATTGTAGGGAGGGATGCGTGGTGTAGGTTATTGTAGGGAGGGATGCGTGGTGTAGGTTATTAAAGGGAGGGATGTGTGGTGTAGGTTATTGTAGGGAGGGATGTGTGGTGTAGGTTATTGTAGAGAGGGATGTGTGGTGTAAGTTATTGTAGGGAGGGATGTGTGGTGTAGGTTATTGTTGGGAGGGATGTGTGGTGTAGGTTATTGTAGGGAGGGATGTGTGGTGTAGGTTATTGTAGGGCGGGATGCGTGGTGTAGGTTATTAAAGGGAGGGATGTGTGGTGTAGGTTATTGTAGGGAGGGATGTGTGGTGTAGGTTATTGTAGGGAGGGATGTGTGGTGTAGGTTATTGTTGGGAGGGATGTGTGGTGTAGGTTATTGTATGGAGGGATGCGTGGTGTAGGTTATTGTTGGGAGGGATGTGTGGTGTAGGTTATTGTATGGAGGGATGCGTGGTGTAGGTTATTGTAGGGAGGGATGCGTGGTGTAGGTTATTGTAGGGAGGGATGCGTGGTGTAGGTTATTAAAGGGAGGGATGTGTGGTGTAGGTTATTGTAGGGAGGGATGTGTGGTGTAGGTTATTGTAGGGAGGAATGTGTGGTGTAGGTTATTGTAGGGAGGGATGTGTGATGTAGGTTATTGTATGGAGGGATGCGTGGTGTAGGTTATTGTTGGGAGGGATGTGTGGTGTAGGTTATTGTAGAGAGGGATGTGTGGTGTAAGTTATTGTAGAGAGGGATGTGTGGTGTAGGTTATTGTAGGGAGGGATGGGTCGGGTGGTGTAGGTTATTATAGGGAGGGATGTGTGGTGTAGGTTATTGTAGGGAGGAATGTGTGGTGTAGGTTATTGTAGGGAGGGATGTGTGGTGTAGGTTATTGTTGGGAGGGATGTGTGGTGTAGGTTATTGTATGGAGGGATGCGTGGTGTAGGTTATTGTTGGGAGGGATGTGTGGTGTAGGTTATTGTATGGAGGGATGTGTGGTGTAGGTTATTGTAGGGAGGGATGTGTGGTGTAGGTTATTGTAGAGAGGGATGTGTGGTGTAAGTTATTGTAGGGAGGGATGTGTGGTGTAGGTTATTGTTGGGAGGGATGTGTGGTGTAGGTTATTGTAGGGAGGGATGTGTGATGTAGGTTATTGTATGGAGGGATGCGTGGTGTAGGTTATTGTTGGGAGGGATGTGTGGTGTAGGTTATTGTAGAGAGGGATGTGTGGTGTAAGTTATTGTAGAGAGGGATGTGTGGTGTAGGTTATTGTAGGGAGGAATGTGTGGTGTAGGTTATTGTAGGGAGGGATGTGTGATGTAGGTTATTGTATGGAGGGATGCGTGGTGTAGGTTATTGTTGGGAGGGATGTGTGGTGTAGGTTATTGTAGAGAGGGATGTGTGGTGTAAGTTATTGTAGAGAGGGATGTGTGGTGTAGGTTATTGTATGGAGGGATGGGTCGGGTGGTGTAGGTTATTATAGGGAGGGATGTGTGGTGTAGGTTATTGTAGGGAGGAATGTGTGGTGTAGGCTATTGTAGGGAAGGATGCGTGGTGTAGGTTATTGTAGGGAGGGATGTGTGGTGTAGGTTATTGTAGGGAGGAATGTGTGGTGTAGGCTATTGTAGGGAGGGAAGCGTGGTGTAGGTTATTGTAGGGAGGGATGCGTGGTGTAGGTTATTGTAAGGAAGGATGTGTGGTGTAGGTTATTGTAGGGAGGGATGTGTGGTGTAGGTTATTGTAGGAAGGGATGTGTGGTGTAGGTTATTGTATGGAGGGATGCGTGGTGTAGGTTATTTTATGGAGGGATGCGTGGTGTAGGTTATTGTAGGGAGGGATGTGTGGTGTAGGTTTTTGTAGGGAGGGATGTGTGGTGTAGGTTATTGTAGGGAGGGATGTGTGGTGTAGGTTATTGTAGGGAGGGATGCGTGGCGTAGGTTATTATAGGGATGGATGCGTGGTGTAGGTTATTGTAGAGAGGGATGTGTGGTGTAGGTTATTGTAGGGAGGGATGTGTAGTGTAGGATATTGTAGGGAAGGATGTGTAGTATAGGTTATTGTAGGGAGGGATGTATCTAGGGTTCAGGATAACACAGTCAAAGAGAGAAAGTGGATCCAATACTATCTTTATTACAAAAGATAAACATCTAATGCAAATAGTCACAAAAATGTATATATTCTTTAAAACAAATCCCAAGTGCTCACCACACTCCAATTCACACCCCAAAGTCCTCCCAGTGAAGTAAACAGAATAACAATTATGAAAAGACGGAACAGTCCTTTGGTGTTCTTCAGGCCTGAAAGGATTAATACAGTTCCGTGGTGCAACACGTGGTAATTGGAATATCTCACTCTGGTCAGGTGGTAATCCGAATGTAGTAGTCCTGAAGCAGTTACCTGAATAACAGAGCCTTCGGACCACTGGATCCCTCTGAACAATAAACTCCCAGTGAAGTTGTCTTTATGATACCGTGGCGGTAAGGGCAGTACTACCGTCCAAGCAATCCTTGTAATATTGGGGCAGTACAAACAAAATATCCTTCCGAACTGTAGTAAATATATCCGTGGTACTCCTCAATAACTTGATGTTTGCGGCCGCTCAAGCAGTGCTTTCTATCAGCGTGATATGGGTCTGAGCCCCAGTCTTCCTGTTCCAGCAGACTCACCAGCTGAGCTTATCTGCGAACAACTCTGGATGGAACAGGTTCCTGGGCAGCAGGACAGATGAAGTAGTTGCAGAATCAGGCGCAGGAACCCACGATGAAGCTGTTGAGAGACGACACTCTACACCAAGCTCCGAAGATCCTTGAACTCCCTCTATTTCCCCTGCAGGCTCTTTTAAAGTGTCCAAAGTTCTCTTGATGGAAATCCCACCCTCCAGGTGTCGTCTTAGATTAGCTTGAGTTAGGATTGGCCAGGGATAGGTTGGTGATGGGCATGGATTAAGTTTCTCCACTTGTGTGGCTTTCTCCTGCTGAGCTGGTGCCTTCAAGTCTAGAAACCAGGGTAGAATCATAAACGTGAACATTGGATAATGAGATTCCTAATCCTAGTTGATGAAGAGCAACTCCTCTGTTTAAGCCCTTCCAAGCATTTGTGACATTGAAGGGGCTGAAGGAGTTGCGAACATTCTGTGTGTTTGTAGAGATGCGGATGGATGCAAGGAAGTGTCCAATAAACCATCTTGTACCCCAAAGGGGAAACGAAAATACCCATGTTGTATTCATGTAACCCACCTGGCAACATTTAAGAATCAGATGGGGTTAGGTCTGTGTCATATGAAAAGAAAGGGTACAAAGAGCAAACATAACAGTCCCTAAATATATACCCCAGTTTGAATATTTCAGTGTGACCGATGGAAAGATGAGATCTATGTAGACCCGTCGTATCACAAGCGTACAGGACGTCGAATGCTGGTTTCAGTAAGCAGAACGCTGAATGCTGGTTTCAGTAAGCAGAACGCTGAATGCTGGTTTGAGTAAGCAGAAAGCTGAATGCTGCTTTCAGTAAGCAGAACGCTGAATGCTGGTTTCAGTAAGCAGAACTCTAAATGCTGGTTTGAGTAAACAGAAAGCTGAATGCTGCTTACAGTAAGCGGAACGCTGAATGCTGGTTTCAGCAAGCGGAACGCTGAATTCTGGTTTGAGTAAGCAGAAAGCTGAATGCTGCTTTCAGTAAGCAGAAAGCTGAATGCTGGTTTCAGTAAGCAGAACGCTGAATGCTGGTTTCAGTAAGCGGAACGCTGAATGCTGGTTTCAGTAAGCGGAACGCTGAATGCTGGTTTCAGTAAGCAGAACGCTGAATGCTGGTTTCATTACGCTGTTCTAAATTTCAGCTGTTTTGTTTTGTTCTGCTTTATTTTAAAGTAATAGGATACTTAGACAAGTGGTTTATCCACAGAGATGTGTACATCAGACACATAAAAAAGGAACATGGAAGAGAGTAGGGTTTATTACCTATAAAGATAATAGATACCCCACAATAATTAGCCAGGTTGGTCAGGGGCTCGGCAGCAGTGGGGCAGAGAGATGGTGGATGCGAACTGATCATGTGACGCTCACATCTCGCCGTCTGATGCCCTCTTCAGCCAAGTATCCCCGGCTGCTGCCAAGCCTCCTGCCCGATGTGTTTTATAATGTGATTCCGCCAACGCTTCATTCCCGGTTACCAGGGGTATTTGGAAGGTGAAAGTGTTAGTTTCTTCCTTGAATTTATCCTGTCGAATTGAGTCTTCATTGCCACAAGTTATATAAATAAAAAAAACAAAGCTTAAACATGATTCATTCCACACATGACTACCTTACAATGTATTATAATCATAGGATCGTTAATCTCAGAATCAGGGACTATTGTTAGCAAACTGAATCAGCCCAAGTGCGGCGTAACAATGAGAGATAAGTCTTTCGATTATACCCTGACTTCATTGTAAACACGGGCTGCACATGAAATATTCATGAAGATTTGTCTCTCATACAAAAGGCCGGGAAGCCGTGAAACGTGAGCTTCTACTATATGAAGCCCGTGGTGGATCTACCACCAGCTTATACGCTCCTCTGACTTTGACCTTTCAGTAGGTTAATCAGATGTTCCATCCGTTCCGGGGTCTTTAGTGAATTTCCTCTCTTCCTTTGGTGATTTGTGCGGTTTGCTATACAGAATGTCTACATCTCATTCAAACATTTATTAGTGGAACTATAACATATTATTTAACCCTTCTCGTCCCCGCATATTTGAATGTCAGATACTGTTGCTGATTCAGGGAGAAAACCATTTGTAATATACTGTTACCAAAGATTATCTATGTGATTCACTAACCATATAGATGGTTGAATTCAGAAAAAAGGATACGTTTTATTTTGCAAATGATCTTATATGAGATTTCCACCTTTAGGTGGGTTACGTCCTTATAACAATGTATTGGTATTTTCAGGCACTTGTTTATTTTCCCTGGGATACGACTCAGTTCTGTCGTGATCTGATCACAACTGTGCATAAACAACACACTCTGATTATATGAATTAAACCCCCAGGTGCAGGTAGGGTTAAACGCAGACTTTCTAGAGAGATATTTCCTAATGCTTGATTTCGGAATATACTAAAGAAAGACGCAGCAATAAGCCTCCAACAGACACGTTTTTGGAAGTCAAATTGTTTGACTGTAAATAACAAGTTTGGTTGAATGACAGAATGTTGCTTATTCACAAATGTAAGACACTAACATGAAATGGTAATTAATATTACCGACCCCTTATCTGGTGAGTAACACTCGTACAGAAGCAGATACTGCCACACCGTGACTCCACGTGCAGAAGGGGAGATACGCCGGCACGTGATTGACCTCCAATCTCACTCCGCGTGAGAGGCAGCTGTGCGTTTATTTTACAGTAATAGAGGCCCTGGGCCAATATCAAGCATGGAGACACCCACAGCTCTGTGGAAAAAGCTACACACAAATTTAAGGATGATTGCACATAACAGATGCTGAAAATGACATGCAGGGAAGTGGTACTGTGCAGTCTCCATATGTACAGCATGACAGTGACATTCAGAGAAGTGGTACTGTGCAGTGTCCATATGTACAGAATGACAGTGACATAAAGGGAAGTTGTACTGTGCAGTGTCCATATATACAGAATGGCAGTGATATAAAGGGAAGTGGTACTGTGCAGTGTCCATATATACAGAATAACAGTGACATAAAGGGAAGTGGTACTGTGCAGTGTCCATATATACAGCATGACAGTGATATAAAGGGAAGTGGTACTGTGCAGTCTCCATATGTACAGAATGACAGTGACATAAAGGGAAGTAGTACTGTGCAGTGTCCATATATACAGCAGGACAGTGATATAAAGGGAAGTGGTACTGTGCAGTCTCCATATGTACACCATGACAGTGATATAAAGGGAAGTGGTACTGTGCAGTCTCCATATGTACAGAATGACAGTGACATAAAGGGAAGTTGTACTGTGCAGTGTCCATATATACAGCATGACAGTGATTTAAAGGGAAGTGGTACTGTGCAGTCTCCATATGTACACCATGACAGTGACATAAAGGGAAGTGGTACTGTGCAGTGTCCATATATACAGCATGAAACTGACATACAGGGAAGTGGTACTGTGCAGTGTCCATATATACAGCATGACAGTGACATAAAGGGAAGTGATACTGTGCAGTGTCCATATATACTGCCTGACAGTGACATTCAGGGAAGTGGTACTGTGCAGTGTCCATATATACAGCATGAAACTGACATACAGGGAAGTAGTACTGTGCAGTTTCCATATGTACAGCATTAAACTGACATACAGAGAAGTGGTACTGTGCAGTGTACATTTGCAGGGGAAATTTAAAATGGTCAATGTGTTTAAAGGCAAAACTTGCCTTTAAAGACATTGCCGTTTCAAAATCCGCAGTCTAATACATTTACCCCCTAGACTCTAGTCATTGGTCCTGATACAAAGAGAACAGACGCCCGTTTGTGTAGCCTACACTGCGTGAATGTTCTCTGCCCGTGCCCACAAAAAACCTGCAAGTACCTACGTCTATACACTTCCGCCTGCTTGTGTCTGAAGAGGTGTGACAATACAAGGGGTGCAAATTAGTTTTCTGTTTTGCACATAAGTTAAATACTGACTGTTTTTTCATGTAGCACACAAATATCAACTTTACATTTCAGTGTACAAATAAGCTATCAAGTATTTGTGTGTTACATGAAAAACAGAAAACTAATTTGCACCCCTTGCATTGTAACATGGTTTTGTCCAGGAGACTTAAATAAGAAACTTCTTAATTTAAGATCCTTAATGAATCAGGCCTCTTGTGTGTATCTCTCGATGTATCTGCTCATCGGTACTGTAAATAAAATGGATAATAATTAAAAAACAAAATCTGCTCCACCAAAAAGTGTGACCCTCGGCAGTGCTTATAGAGGTTTGGTACGGGGGGGACGGGGGGGGGACACAGCTTGAGAACTTTGGGGGCCGTCCACAAATAGACAATTAGAGCGGCTTGCTTCTGATAGTCTGAGGCGTGTGAATGCTGCTTAGAGACCCCTCATGAATTCATTGTAAGTCACATCAATGAGGACTCTGCTGGAGACTTGGTGTAATGTTGTAGTAGCGCTGGATATGAGGAGGAATATGATGCACATTAGGTTCATTAATATAATTGAAAACAGCTGACAGCTCTCTCTCCTCCTATTGTCATACATAGCTGACAGCTCTCTCCCCTCCTGTTGCCATACACAGCTGACAGCTCTCTCTCCTCCTGTTGTCATACACAGCTGACAGCTCTCTCCCCTCCTGTTGTCAGACACAGCTACAGATCCCCACTCTCCTGTTGTCATACACAGCTGACAGCTCTCTCCCTTCTTATTGTCATACACAGCTGACAGCTCTCTCCCCTCCTGTTGCCATACACAGCTGACAGCTCTCTCCCCTCCTGTTGTTATACACAGCTGACAGCTCTCTCTCCTCCTGTTGTCATACACAGCTGACAGCTCTCTCCCCTCCTGTTGTCATACACAGCTGACAGCTCTCTCCCCTCCTGTTGTCATACACAGCTGACAGCTCTCTCCCCTCCTGTTGTCATACACAGCTGACAGCTCTCTCCCTTCTTATTGTCATACACAGTTGACAGCTCTCTCCCCTCCTGTTGTCATACACAGCTGACAGCTCTCTCCCTTCTTATTGTCATACACAGTTGACAGCTCTCTCTCCCCCTGTTGTCAGATGCAGCTGACAGCTCTCTCCCCTCCTGTTGTCATACACAGCTGACAGCTCTCTCTCCTCCTGTTGTCAGATGCAGCTGACAGCTCTCTCCCCTCCTGTTGTCATACACAGCTGACAGCTCTCTCCCCTCCTGTTGTCATACACAGCTGACAGCTCTCTCCCCTCCTGTTGTCATACACAGCTGACAGCTCTCTCCCTTCTTATTGTCATACACAGTTGACAGCTCTCTCTCCTCCTGTTGTCATACACAGCTGACAGCTCTCTCCCCTCCTGTTGTCATACACAGCTGACAGCTCTCTCCCTTCTTATTGTCATACACAGTTGACAGCTCTCTCTCCTCCTGTTGTCAGACACAGCTACAGATCCTCACTCTCCTGTTGCCATACATAGCTGACAGCTCTCTCCCTTCTTATTGTCATACACAGCTGACAGCTCTCTCCCTTCCTATTGTCAGACGCAGGGGAGACAGAGGGGTGTGACAGAGGCGACTACTACATATTTTTATTGTTAAAATGTACCTTTACTTCTGAGAATTAGTGGCCACTGTATGTTAACATAACACTTCATGGCATTGGTTAATATTGTTACTAGTTGTTTTATACAATTTGATACCTTTCCAGTTATTGCTAAGTGTCATCTATTGCAATGTACATAATACAGACTACTGAGCACCCAAGTGACCGAGATAAATCGGGGTAGGTGCGGGGGGATTTTATGCCTTGGGCTCTTGAGCTGCAATGGTAAATGTAGAGGAGGGGGTCCGTAGCAAGATATATTGTAATATATAGAAGGGATCATTAGAGGGTCTATTGTATCTAGGAATCCCAGAACAAAGCCCGGATAAGCTACAGTCCTTCTATTCTCCAGCTCCCAGGTCAGATAACAGATACAATCCGTCCGCTTTATACTAAGCAACATGTATTGTTACAGCAGACCGAGCCATAAGGAGAAATTGTTCTTCATAAAGACATGTCCTGAATGACAAGTACTGTGACTGGATCACTATTAAATAACTTTTGGTAAAAATTTATTTCAATCAAATAGCACAGGGCACTTATTTATGTAATTGCGCGTGCACTTATTTTGATATAGTGTGTGTATATTGTGAGATAGGAAATCGTTATCTCTGAGACCACGGTAGAAAAGTTGTTTTTCTGTTTAACATTGCTATAGGATAAGCCTATTTCTGATGTATATATCTGATATAATGAACCTGTGTTTACCAAGCCTCTTGTGTATTGTGATGTGGGAAACTAGCTTGTTATTGGTTTTTGTTGTTCTGTGTGAATATGTATTCCGAACGGTCTGATGAAAGGCCACATGTTAATTAGATCTTTTGATGTGTGAAGGTCCAACATTGAAGGCAGGAACTTTTAATTAAGACTGGCTCATGGTTTAGGACAGCACGGTGGCGTAATGGTTAGCACTTCTGCCTTACAGCATTGGGGTTATGAGTTCAATTCCCGACCATGGCCTTATCTGTGAGGAGTTTGTATATTCTCCCTGTGTTTGTGTGGGTTTCCTCCAGGTGCTCCGGTTTCCTCCCACACTCCAAAAAACATACTGGTAGGTTAATTGGCTGCTAACAAAATTTACCCTAGTCTGTGTGTGTCTTGTGTATGTGTGTTAGGTAATTTAGACTGTAAGCCCCAATGGGGCAGGGACTGATGTGAGTGAGTTCTCTGTACAGCGCTGCAGAATAAGTGGCGCTATACAAATAAATGGTGATGATGATGATGATGGTTTCTCTGCATTTGAAAACCAGGTGTAAGACATCACAGCGTTTCTAGAATTTCACAGATAAGTGTAAATTTTGTTAGCCTTGAAATGCATGTAAAGCTATGTTTTGGGAAGCAGGGTACTTCCTGATTCTAAAAATAGACTATTTCTGAACTGTATAAAAGATGAGCTGTGTGAGCATGTAAGTGTTCTTCTGATTTTAATATCTGTCCTGATCACACTGGTATCTTCCACCAGTGTGTGTGAGCAAATAAACATTTTGCTTCAAAGACCTGCTTGGAAACATCTTCAATATTGTTGTATTCCTGTGATCTACAAATTAGACCCAAATCTAATCTGTTCTCCGGCTGTCTCTGAGGTTTTGGACCCAAGCGTTTCCAGTTCCAATGCTCTGGCTGCTACCCAGCAGCCCTGGTCAGTGTGATAAGCCAGAGGGGATCCATTTATAGCAACCTGTATCCATAGTAAGAGGTCCAGAGTTACCAGCCCGGGTACATCAGGAATGAGACACATTAGCTGCGTCAGTGACCTGGAAGAAGCGTGGTTCTGGGCGCCATAAAGGAGCTCAGTGGTGGCAGCAGGCCCCTCCCACTGTGGCAGGAGGGGCGTATTCGTAATAACGAAAGGGAACGGTAGCAAAGTAAGCCCAGCCGGTTCCCAGCAACAACAGACAGGGTGGCATAGGCGGTCCATCCTGTCACAAGTACAAACTGTTTTCTTCATCTACACATTTTAGTGTGAATGACCATCCCGGAATCACGGAAGGTTAAGCAGTACAGTATACAACTGTATGAGAAGATGGCAGCGGGTGATGGGCAACAGACGGCCCTCCAGGGCTTCACCTGTGCCCCCTGCTCCTTCCTGCTCTACTGTCAGACGTGTTTGTTATAGACTATAACACTTATATAAAATGCTGATATATTATTATAGATAGGTCATTAAATGTATTATTTTTTAGTTATCTGAGATTAAGTATATAGTGTGGCCCTTTTGAAGTTGTAGGTTTGGCCTGAAGTGTATTAGGCGGCCCGTCACTGCTTTATAGCGCACAAAGTATAGTACATGTTGCAGGAAGTGAGCGGTAATCCACAGCAACAAGCCGCAGGCAAAAGGCGCCATGAATGCGAGATTTGCGCTGTTTTTACAGGGACTTTCCAAAGCCCTCCCCAATCTTTTGTAATGGTTATAACGTAATTACCGTTGTGACCTCACAGTTATCGGCAGACTGCGTTCAAATGGGTTTGTGAGGAAAAGTGATGTCCGTTGTTTAGTGAAAAAAATGGCTTCATTTTATATAGTGATAGGAAAAATTCTGTACACTTGTACAATCACTATAAGCCAGGTCTATGCAAATTACTGTGTGATGCGTTATTTAAATGATTAGGAAGGGGGAGGAGCAGGGCTCTCCTACCTTCTGTTTCCATCACTTTTAACTGCGCTCTCCAGCTACTCAGCTCACCTCCTCTCAGTCCCTCTGCCCTCTGTCTCCTCTCGCTTCTCTCCGCTCCCCTCAGTGACTCTCAACCTGTCATCCATGCCCACCCTCTTGGACCATAGTTACCTGCCTATACTCACTTTTCCCCTCCCTCCCTCTCTTTCATGCTGTGCCTGAGCCCCCAGAGTTATAGTGCTTACTGTTACTTGTACTGTGCTGTTTCACCTTGTACTGTGCCATTGTTTGTCCTTGTACAGCGCTACGGATACTTTGTGGCGCCCTATAAATAAAAATTAATAATAATAATAATAATAATATCTGGATAAATTGCATGGTACATTTTATTATTAAAAAGAAAAAAAAATGTATTTATTATTAGGCAGGTAAATGTATTTACTTCTGGTTAAAAATCTCCCACAACAAGGCGCCTAATGTGTAGCTGCTGCTGAGCCACCTGTCAAAGTATCAAATTGTATTTTGCAAGTTATGAAAATATGTAGTCATGGAATTCAGAAAGTCACATTCCTCTCCCTGTTATTACAGACTGTCAGCGAGGGCGTCTGACACGGGTGAACTCTGCTGTCTAACAATACATTTCACAAATGCCTCACATTTCGGGAGCATTAAAGTAAAAAATACTAACTATTTTCTGTGCAAAAAGAGCCTCCTAATTATTTTTATTATTGATGTTGTTATTGTATCATGCTCAGAATTGCCCCAGCCACGCCAGTTCTGCTGTTCTGATAGCAGAACGGAGGCCTCGTCAGGATGAACTGACATTGATGCCCCCCCCCCCTCCTCTCCGGGCCCGTACTGACCCTTGCTGTGGCTGTAGTACAAAACAGGGACATACAAGGTAGACAAAATAAATGCAGATGTAAGAACAAAGAGGTGGGAGTCTCCTGCTTGTCACAGAGCTTACAATCTAGTAATTTTAAACTATAAGTCACTGAAGTTAATTATCAATTCTACCATATTATCATCATCATCATCATCATCACCATTTATTTATATAGCACCACTAATTCCACAGCTCTGTACAGAGAACTCATTGACATCAGTCCCTGCCTCATTGGAGCTTACAGTCTACATTTCCTAACACACACACAGACAGAGAGAGAGACTAAGGGCAATTTGATAGCAGCCAATTAACCTACTAGTATGTTTTTGGAGTATGGGAGGAAACCGGAGCACCTGGAGGAAACCCATGCACACACGGGGAGAACATACAAACTCCACTCAGATAAGGCCATGGTCGGGAATTGAACTCATGATCCCAGTGCTGTGAGGCAGAAGTGCTAACCACTAAGCCACCGTGCTGTATTATAAACAAAATCCCAAAAAGCAAAACAGCTGTTTAATTCTTAACTGAAAACTATCCATCTGACTTTTTAAAACACTTACGGGTCTATTTATTAAAGGGAGAAAATACCTATTTGGTTTTCATCAGAAATAGGCCTGTCTCTATCAAAGGCTTCCGCTGTGATATCACAGGTTAATAATGTCCACCGGTGAAGAAAGTTGCTGGGGTTCTCTGACAAAACAAAAAGACAGTTGTTGTCAGAAATTATCTGCATATCTGAGTGTACCTAGCAAAATGAAAACATGAGATTTTGGTTCATATTTTGATTAAAACATTTAAGCCTGCATCCCAGTGTCAAGGGTACCTCATTGTATGCAGGTCCTGCACTGACTTTAAACACCATTATATAGCAGTTAAAATCAAATGCTTTCACCTCCCAGGTATAGCGGATTACATCTAGTAAGGACTGGCTTGTGAACCACACCCAAAATTAGCCTTAAATAGGCTTGATGGACAGCAGCTAAGGCAATATAAGACAATATTTTGAGACAAAACCAGAGATTAAATAAGTCTGCGCTGGCAAAATCTTCTTCTAAGTTTTGAGGGTGTCTATTTAATAAGGATTGGGGGTGTTACATGTACCACAAAAATAATAATGATAATGGTCTTTAAAATCGTCACTTTTTAGCAAATAGACTCATTTATCTTTCCTGAAACAAAGTTTTTCTTTCTTGAAGTTATAACACCATTAATGAACACATAGTCTTCGTTGCAAATTGCGCAGCGTCCTCACGTTCCACAGGTCAGAGAATCTGAAGTTGTGGGATTTTTGGTAAAATTCTCCTTCAAAGCTTCGAATCTTTCATTTAATGCTGTGGATCGTTCACATTGTTTCATCTGCGGAGATGTATTCCTGCTTCCAAAGGCATTTCCAGGACAGAAATGAACGTTTCAAATTGTTCCCTAACGAATACAGAAAAATAGATTGCCACAGAAGCCTATCTCTGGCTGTCTTATGTCACGGCTACAGGTTTATGGCGCCAAGCTCCCATACTGTTTGCGAATGTTCCGGCTGTCCCATTTAGCTGTCGGGTTGAAGTTAAACCGGGGGCCTCTTTTGATGTTGTAATAAAACTTTTGTCAAATTACACATTAATTCAACCTACATTTTCATTACACTTGCATTTTGTCTCACTCTCCGTTCCTGCATATTTTATTAGGTCACTCTGACCTTGCGCTTATGGGATTCTAGGGAGCTATAAAGTCTTCTGTTTGTTTTACTGTCCTCACTTTGCAGGCGTGAGGTTACATATTGCAGCGAACAGTTCTGGCTTCTGTGCACCTGATGTAGTCTGTCCTCGCACCTGCCTGCTGGTCTGGAATCTGCATTCGCTTGTCAGGGTTCGAGTCCGCTTGGGGTGGACTTTGCTTAACCCATTCAAGACCTGAGGTGGTCCTCAAATCTATGAACTGATGGATGGCATAGCTAAAGGACGTTGAGCTTAGCTATTCGGATATTGACCCTGATGGCTAACGTTGGTGAGAGCATCGCATCTTCAGATCTCGCTCAGGCTTTGGGGGGTATTCAATTGTTAGGAGTTCCCCCCCCCTTGAATTGTTAAAAAAAAATAAAAATCTCTCTGTGGGTTTTTGACGGCAATAGAGACCGTTTTGAGTTAGCGCAGCGGGAAAACTTGTGCAATTCAATTGAAAAAGAAGGAACGCTGCCCCGCACGTTAATCATTGTGTTTGCGATTTTAGCGGAGTGAAACAGAGTTTTAACGCGGTCATGTATAACACAAAAAAAAAGTTTTTGCCTACATTTCCATACATTAGATTGCATTACACATTCCAAAAAACATACATAAATATAATTAATTAGTGATTTTCTTTATTTTTTATTTCATTATTTTTTCACAAGAAAATCAATTTACACAAGTTAGGCATTACTGGTAAACATGGGGAAAAAAACAGCGTTAAAATAACTTAATGAGGTAAAAAAAAAACAACTTGCTGACAATTGTATACCCCCCCCCCCTTTGTGCTGCGTTCTCTATTGACGCACTGTCTCCGTGTCAGTTCCCGAAGTTGTCACCGGGACCGCCTCTGATCGGATGCCGCGTCCCGGCATGACTTTTTTGATAAACGACCTCAGTGCTTCATCCCAAATTGCTGCGAAAAGGGATGTTACTGTATGTGCCAATTTTGTGATGGGTCATAAAAAGACCCCTTACGGTCTTGCATGGGATAAATGATTCTGTTCCACCACGCAGACATTTAAAAAAATGCAAATGAGGGCTGTGCTCTGCTGTCTTCAAGCATTTTAGAAAAGGGATAGAAGAGTAAAGTCTTAGGGCCTGAGTCATTACGGAAAGTAAGGCAATAAAAAGGAGTAAATGTTCTAATGGACAAACCATGTTACAATCGAAGGGGTGCAAATTAATTTATTATTTTGCACATAAGATAAATACTGGCTGTTTTTTCATCTAGCACTCAAATACGTGATAGCTTTATTTTTACACTGAAATTTAAAGTTGAACTATGACATGCCCTAACCCAACTACAAATCTATGCCTACATTTAAAATATACCTCCCCCTCCAATGCAACATGGTTTGCCCAGATTCAAAGTTACTCCTTTTTTATGCTTTACTCTCCTTAGTGACTCAAACCCTAAGAGCATAATTGATAGCTTTGCAGTCTCCTGGGTAACAACGATGCTCTGTACAGATTGGTGGATTGACACACAAAGGCATGGCCAGTGACTAGAAAACCCCCCACGGTTTGCCTGTGCATACCCTAATGCAAATTTTACTAAATTCAGTGCTTAATCTTTTTGACTCCCTTAAATGTTTTATCATCAAAACGAAGTCAGTGAAAGGCAACCTGATACATTTCAGGGAACGCAGGGGCGGCCCCTGGTCGAAGGAACCCAGAAAGACAGACCATGTATTTAGTAAAGGTTGCAGGGAGGGCGCACACAAACTAACAGACTAAAGTGGTCTGAAGATTAAAAAAACTGTTTTATGTCCCCTTAAGTATTTTGCCAGCACATACACTGAACAGTAGAGTCTGGAAGATAGTAGGAAGGCAGGGGCAAACGCAGGATTTGTAGAGGGGGGTTTCCACACCACGCCGCCAGTGGGCGTGACCAGCAAGCATGGGGGCGTAGCTATAATTTTAGACAGTGCTTGGCTGCTCTCCAACTCTTCCTATCCCCATAATATAAATGGGCAATGCTGCGTGCACTACTGTTAGGTGCACGTAGCTCTCCCTTTTCAAGCAGAGCCGTGTGAAGCGGGGGCAGGGTCCAGCCACCTCAATTACACAGTGCCCCAGGCTTGGAGGGGGGTTTCCAGGCACTAGGAACCCCCCCCCCCCCCTCCTCGGTTTGCCTATGGAAGGAGGGTAGAAAGTCATTTAATGTGCCTGGTTCAGCCCTCACTAACCTTTGCATGTTTCTGTCTCTAACAAGAATCAGGCAATACATATGCATTAAATAACTGTTGCTGTCTTCTGTTTCTTTTGAATGCTCTCTTATAACAATGAGCTCGGACCCCCCTCCCCCCTCCCACACTTCAGTCTGGCGTCCAATGCAGAGTGTCTAATTGGGATCTCTCAGCATTGTCTCTGACCTGAGCGGTACCCGGACCTATGAGAGCAGTTTAACAAGCTCCTGTATTTAATGGACGAGGACACAAAGTCATGAATTATTTAAAGCCCCTTTATCCATCATCGCGCTGCTTTGCTATTGTGCATTGTGACAGCGCTGATGAACCTGGTTCGAGAGGAGCTTTAAAAATTCAATGCTGGTTTTTTTATTTTTTGCTTCCAATCAGTCTTGAGTTAGTTTTCAGGTTCCAAGTACTGTGGCGGCGTTAACCCCTTGTGCGGCCAACTCACCTGTTGAGACAATGAGACGCTGGCGTTCTGTCTGGGGGGGCTAATTTTGTAAATTTATATTTATCCAATAGTAAAACAAAACATGTCAGTGTAGGTAGCAGAGTTTGTTTATTATTTTTACTGTATGGTATGTTATAGGCAGGGTAACCTCTGTCTCCGCCGCTACAGTCATTGTGGGACTGCAAGTCCCACAATGCACTGCCAGCCAGAGACTGGAAACTTACAGATATAAAACTGTATCTTGCCAGCCGTTGTTGATCTATAACGCCCAGCATTGCCAGTTTGGCCACTGGCTGGCATCACATAGTGGGATTTGTAGTTCTACAGCAGCTGGTGAGCTACAGGCTGCTTATCTGTGGTTTACAGGCTTCATACACTCAGTAATTGCTACTAAAATTGAAGACTTTTCTGGACCTAAATCCCAATGACTGTTTTCGCTTCCAAATCATCCCACTTTTGAGTCTAATGTATAAACCAGCAGGTCAGCCAACTGGCAGAATTTATTTACATCTTTATGGTGGAATCATCAGACTCTGACGAAGAATGAGCGCAACGCACTACTTAGGCAGTGCCTGCCCAAAAATAAGTGTAACAAATTAGAGCAAAACAAATAAATGAACACGCCATTATGCTGTGATACATAGCAGCACTGGCAAAAGTCATTCTTTAAGGTAGTTTGGTACACAAAGCACACTGACGAAATCTTACATTAGCATGTTACTACAGAAACAATGAATATATATATATATAGTAAGATATATATTGTGAAGGGCGGCGCCTTCAGGTGTATACAATGTATATAAACATATAAGCACAGATGTACACAAAGTAGTCCAGAGGAGTTAGAACAGGACGGTGTCTGAATAAATGCACCGCAGGTGACTCATAAACACTGTAGTGCAGGATAAAGATGATCTACGATTGATCGTGCAGAATAATTGAAGTGGTGTGCGTACCAGATATATAAAATCAAACCGCTTATCTGTATAGTAGCTCCTTAGAAATCCCGGAGTATGATCTGCAACCAATTCTCCTTAACGATGGATAAAATGTATGTTCTAAAACAAACGCGACACCAAACTTATCCGCTCATCATAAAAGAAAATATATAAGAAGCCATATGGTGTAGTATTTTATATAAACATTTTATTCAGGTATAGCATTTAGAGTGCAAACTCACAATATATATGCTTTAAATAGGCTTATCTGTAAGTGACTGGTCTGCAGTCTCATCCCCTTAGGTAGTAGAAGTCTCTCAGCAGGCTCCACACAGAAGCTCAGTGCAGGATATTCTAATGGTATGTGTCTCAGGGTGTAGCAGTATAGCCAGTAATCTTCCAGATATGGTATAGGGGCTCAACGCGTTTCGTTTAGTCAATGAACTTCATCAGGAGTAATAAGATCTTATTCAGACACCGTCCTGTTCCTGCGCCGCCCTTCACCATATATATCTTACTATGTTTATCGGACTAGTCATCCGTTTTTAAGGTTGGCTGCCACACGCACGCTGTGGAGGTGTTACTGCTACTATTATATATATTTATTTATTTATATATATCATATTTATGATACACGCATATGCAATTTTGTATTTGTGTTACCATCCATATATTGGGTAAGCGCCACCTGTAGATATCTGGTTTGTTTTTTCTACCCTATATATATATATATATATATATACTCTCCCTGAATTCCGGGAGAGTGGGCAAGTATTATATATGTATATATAAAGATCTCTCATGCACGTGATGCAAGCACTCAATATTGCAAAAGATATCAAAACATTTATCCAGCCCATAATACGCAAACAAAGTGACCAACCTTAGTGACACTGTGTACCAACTTAAAAACCTGAATATATGAGTGTATTCAATTCTTATATATTATTATTATTATTATTATAATTATTAAGCTTTATTTGTTAGGTACCACAAGGTCTCCGCAGCGTCGCACATAATACAAACAATAGACCTAACAGGATAAACAGCACAGAACAATAAACTAGTATAACTTAGACTCCAGGCAGGACCAGGATCAGTGTGGCTGGAGCAGAAGTACCGTATATACTCGAGTATAAGTCGACCCGAATATAAGCCGAGGCACCTAATTTTACTACATAAAACTGGGAAAACTTATTGACTCGAGTATAAGCCTAGGGTGGAAAAGAGCGCTAATTTAAAAACCTAAATAAAAATGATAGGTTCAATCTATGAAATCATTTTTAGCTAAACCATAAATAACAGTAGATGACAAGGAACATTCATAAATGATTATAAAATCATTGGCATTGGGTACAACCTAACCTAAATAAAGGGGTATATAAGGGGTAGGGATATAAATGTATGAACATGGTGGCTGTATTGTTTGTTCATTATGTAATTGCACTGTAAATTTTTTTAAAAAAGGAGAGAGAGAGAGAGAGAGAGAGATTTTTTTTCACTTACCCGGCAGTGGAACGCATATGCATTCCAACAACAGGAAGTTCGGCATTTGGAACGCAAGTTTGCGTTCCAAATGCCGAACTTCCTGTGTTGGAAGCATATGCAGAAGTTGAAGCCGAGGGACCGGACACCAGGTAAGTTCACCCGTGTATAAGCCGAGTGCCCTTTTTCAGCATACAAAAGTATGCTGAAAAACTCGGCTTATACACGAGTATATACGGTAATAAGTATTGAGATAGGAGGGAAGAGGGTTCTGCTCGTAGGAGCTTACATACTAAGGGGGGGCGAACAGACAGCAGGCACATGACGGAGTCAGTGTAGGAGATCAGGCGCAAGAGGAGCGCGTGCAGGGATGGGGGGGGAGGTGAGAAGAACAAGCACGGAGAAGTTTAGGAGGATGACTGGTAGGCTAAGAGGAGAAGATGAGTTTTAAGTGCCCGGTTGAAGGTGCACAGATCAGAGGACAGTGGGATAGAGCGAGGGAGGTCATTCCAGTGGAGGGGGCAGCACAGGACAGATGTGATGAGGATGAGGTGATCAGAGTGGAGGAGAGGTGACGGTCAGCACTTCTGTGGTGATATAATTGGAAGCAAAAAAAAGCCTTAAAATAAATAATGCCCAATTGATCAACAAATCAACAAAATTGTTTTCTTTTCCACTACAGTTGCCCTTGAGCACCTTCCTGTTACTGGCTCTGTTTGGTGCCAGCCTAAGCTCTCATCACATCACTGCTGCAGGTAGGGATAAAAGGAGAAGTTTAGGATTAGCCTGTGCTATAGAGAACAGGGAGAGAGGACAGTTAGAGGGAGGTTAGGTTGTTTTAGGGAGGTTAGAGATCAGATTGCTAAAGGGTGAGGTTTAGGCCAGGGCCATCTTTTCCATTAGGCACGATGGGCAGCTGCCCAGGGGCCTCACAGGCAAGGGGGCCCCATAGGCACGGCTCTTAATGAGAAAAAATAATCCTGCAAAAGAAAAAAACCTGCAAAAAACACCTTCAAGGGTCACTGAGCAAGTACATCTATCTATCTCTATCTCTATATATCTATATCTGTGTCTGTATACATCTATATATCTATATCTATATCTATATCTAGAGGCCCCAGTGCACTGCTTTGCCCAGGGGCCCATAATGTTGTTAAGATAGCCCTGGTTTAGGCTAAAGGCAGGAGATTTTGGCTGCTCAGAGGTAATAGGTTGAAGTATTGGGGGACGTTAAGTCTAGGCTGCCCCCACTGCTCTGTGGCCCTTGAGGATAAAAGTAGAAGTTAGTTAGGTTACTGGGTGGAAGTTAGAGCGACGCTGCGGACAGGATGGTAGGTTTAGGCTGCAGTGAGGAAATTACAATTTGGCTAGGTAGAGGTTAAATTCAGTCTGAGGTTAGAGTTATCCTGTAGAGATGAGGTCAGAGTTATCCTCCTGGATGAGGTTAGAGTTACCCTGCTGGGATGAGGTTAGAGTTACACTGCTGGGATGAGGATAGAGTTACACTGCTGGGATGAGGTTAGAGTTACCCTGCTGGGATGAGGTTAGAGTTACCCTGCTGGGATGAGGTTAGAGTTACCCTGCTGGGATGAGGTTAGAGTTACACTGCTGGGATGAGGTTAGAGTTACCCTGCTGGGATGAGGTTAGTGTTGACCTGCTGGGATGAGGTTAGAGTTACCCTGCTGGGATGAGGTTAGAGTTACCCTGCTGGGATGAGGTTAGTTATTAGCTGCTGGAGGAGGTTAGGACTTGAGATTGAGCACCTAACTTACTAATATCCTCAATGTTCAAGCAATTGTTCATTGATCAAATAAGCCACAAGCAAATGGTTGTGAGAGATTGACCATAAAACACTAAAGGTTCGGCTTTCATTTTGGTAATCTTTGCAGAAAGAACAATATATACAAGGAGCACTGTGGGAATAACGCTCGTGTAGCTATATATACAGAAATGACATAATAAAATAATCATAAACCCCAATGGAATCACAGTCAAAGGAAACAGTAAAGATTACTGTAATATAAAGCACTGATGCAGCAGTAACAGAAGTTCCCGACTCCCTCACTATCAATATAATCCAGCATAGAAAATCAGAGTATTACAATTACTTGTGTTTTATATGGCTATTTTCATGTTTAGCCTGTAATAGTGGAAACATTAATAAACAGATTTAATTAATTAGGGATGAGCAAATCTACTGCAAGTCGCAATATCAGCGAATCTGCTCTCAAATCTTTTATTACTGGTTCATTATTATTTATAATGTACACTTGCTCTTTTTTTTTTCTTCTAAAAAAATAATTTTTATTCTAAAAGTTTTATTGCGTCCTTCACCAGCTGTGAAATGCTGAAAATCTATCGAAATTTAAAACTTACAGAAAAGTTTTGATTAATTTGTAACAGCAATAAACAGCAACGTTACTGATAATCTTGCATAGGGGTCTATTTAAGAAGCGATGAAGAGCCAAAATGCCGAAGTAGACGATGGCAAAAGGCTTTTTTACCGTTTTGAGTTATTTAACAAAGGGTTAACGTCAGATTCCTCCAACAAGAACCTAATTGTTTCCCGCCGTGCCTATAGACCTCTATGAATACAGCAGCATTAGTTTCCGCACCGATACGTACTGATGGCTACCGCGCTGGGGGTCATACATAGATTCCTTAACGTTCCCGTAATATCACATAATATTGAGATTGGGCTGCGGGTAGTAATGTTTACAATGAGCTCTTGGAATCCCGTTGATCCGCCTTTCTCGCATACATAAGAGGCGTAGAAGTTATATAACCAATTCTGATAAGTTCATCGGCACTTCTTAGACTTGTTTCTTGCAGATGTCCTCTGGGCACGGCGCTAGGACACACACAGATCACTGATCAAGCCGGTAATGGGCTGTGACTGACTTTCTAAGACCACTTTGGGGATAGCCAAATTCTTGCCTTTGGAAATGCACTTGTAAAATAGAACTCCAGAGAGAGAAAGCCGTGTCATCCCCTCCGTGATTCATCGCTAGGCGGTTCAGTATTTCATTTATATAGGATACTTTAGAGCCTTGTCTTTGTGAATTAGGTGAGCCATGCACTCAACCTTCCTGGTGCCCTTCAACAACTTTAACGTTCTCTCTCTGTACCAGTTACAGCAGCTGGATGTGTGACCCTCTATCACTCACACGTGGCTCTGCAGGCAGCTGTCTGAGCGGGATGAATAGAGAGGTGAGATGAATGGACGTCCTTCTCTGGGAAGCGGCTTACGGCTGGCTGTCCACACAGGGAGAGGTGTTAGGAAATCAGTAAGCTGGTGTTTCTATTTCTCTATCCCATGTTATCGCACAGAGGTCTACATGCAATGTGCATGCATGTCACCCCCTGAGAGCGATGCCCATAAACCGAGATACTACAAATCTCTACAGATTTTATAGGCTTGGCCTTATAAATCAAACTATTTGCTTCAATTTCTATGGAGTTAGCCCAGAACACCCAATATTGCTGTTTCTTGCCACTTAACCATATAGAGTTAGAAGTTAAGCAATGAAAGGTGCAAATTTACTCCTGGACCAACCACTCTGCAAATGCATTTATTTTTCTACACATTTTAAATGATCCCCCTATAGTGCAACATGGTCTATCAAGACCCTCCTAAAACGAAGATTTATTTTATCGCTGCCCAACGCAGAAATTAAAAAGTCCTTGACCTCCCTATCCTGACAATAGTACAAAGAGTCTGACGACTCTCACGGCCAAGGAAGGATCCCTCTGCGCAAGTATGAGCCGGCATTAAAAAAAAATTAAGTTAATGTCAAAAAACTAAAAAAAATTTGAACAACGAAAAAAATACCCTGAAAAAAATGCTTCATGTTATTAATAATGGGGGGGGGGGGGGTTTGCCGGTGGATCTCGGTAAAGGTTTGTGCCAGTGATGGACCGTACTGGTTCAGGGGCTTTGATAAATAGGGAGACGCTTGGAAGTTTTTTAGGGTTTATCTCCCGTTGATAAATAAACCCCTAAATGAACACTCATACTCATGTGACATGAGGTTTGCATTGAGGTTGCATTGTGACATGAGGTTGCATTGTTTTACATTATTTGTACCAAATAATGTAAAACAATGATGGGTGGTTGTTCACTCACTTACCTGTTCACTTAGGTGCATCAGGAGTCTGAATTATGAGAAATATGAAATAAAGGTCATTGTTCCAGTGGGAAATAGAGATTGTCCATTGGACACAATGTAACAGATGGACATTCAGAGCTATAGCACTACTGACAGTTCCTATCATTCTTAATCTTGTCCTATGCTGACCCCTGAACAGTGCTGCCCTAGGCATAAGCCTGGGTTGTTTATTTGGTAAGTATAGCCTTAAATATCTAAATATTCCAATTGACATAAACACTACAATATATCCCTCAAATAAGATCAGTTATACAATGCACCTGTAGACGACAAGATATTCCTATAGACTCAGGCAAGTTACTTTTATTATTTGGAGGATTTATTAATACGGTCAGAGATATCCAGAGCTCTGTCAATTCTAATGGCTCTTGTTGGAGGGTATAAACTCATATTAGCATAAAATACTACAATATATACTTTATCGTGCCAAAGTACTGATCATTATAGTATACATAGTATTGTGTGAGACTATAAATGAACACAGGGCAGAATTCTCCGCCATACAAACTTGACCATATTCTTTAAATCTGCATTATCACCTACATAAAAGATTTTACTCCCCCCTAAAACCCACAGGCTGCTACATGCAGCCGTTATCCCCAAGGTTCCGGGAACATTTAGTTTACCAACTTTAAATGTCATTGGAGGGGTTTGTGAGCTGACCAATCACAAGCCGCAGTCAAGAGACTACAACGTGTGATTGGTCTTCCTGCACCCTCCACTTTTTCACCCAGGGCTGTAAGAAAAACATGGAAGCCCAGAGGGTAATGGTTACATGTAGAGGGCCACGGAGCTCCAGCAAGGGAAAGGGACACGTTAGTGAAAATCTTTTATGCAGTGCAGCTTTAACATTTTGGCTTTGTCCCATGGAGAGGGCATTTAAGTTGCAAATTAATTTGAACACCCCAAACATGTCTCATATTCTTAAAAACACAGATAATCTTAATTATTGTATCTGCAAAGTGGTTGGGATTTGATTTGGGATTAATTCAATAATTTGACCTCCGACCATGAAGTCTTCTGACCATGGCGAATGCTGGTTGGACAGCGATGTATCATGTAGGATCGGAACCCTGCGTGTAACTAATATCAGCTGTAATCTTAATGTGGATGGTAATCAGCTGTGTCCATAACCAATCCTTTATCCAAGCTGCAGAAGTGAGCTGCGTTTATATTATCCTAGTTTAATCTCTCACAAATTTACCCTACTGAGTTATTAGACATTTTTGCTTTTCTAAAGTAAGCCTCATTTTTTTTTAACCTCTATTGTCAATCTCTAGACCAGGGTTGTCCACATGCGGCCCAGCACACCTGTAAATGTGGCCTAGAAGGAGTTTTGATTGTGGCAAGGGGGCAGCACTGTTAATGGAAAAAAAAATCTTGCAAAAAAAAGAAGAAAATACTTACCTTGTGGATAAGCGGTACCGTCAGCTGGTACTCCGGCTCCCTCCCTTGTCTCCTCCGTGCGGTGCTCGCAGTGAATGTCGGGCGTGATGTCATCGCGCCCAACATCCATTGCGGAGCGCAGCACAGAGGAGTTACCGGCGCGAGAAGAACAATTAGCAGCACAGAATTGGAGAAAAGAAGAGAAGAGGACAGGAGAACAAGCCGATTAAAAGGTAGGTTAAGGGGGATTTTTTTTATTATTTCAAGGGACGCTGACCAGTGAATAAAAGTCACCTGGTCCTGGAGCTTCATGGACCTTATCTCCCTGCTACATACTTCTACTTGTAATACTAATGGGGCATTATATATTATTCTCTTTGGCCCATTATAAGTTGTTATCCCTTAACCAACATAGTGGTGTAATTAGCAAAACAGGTGACAATTTGGGGTCACAGTGATGTATATGTCAGGTACTGCAGGCCTGGTCAGGGCACTCTGATATACAATGCCTGGCTTAAATGCACTTTATTGATATTACATCGAAGCAATACAAAAAGTGATTATAGTATAATAACTAGAGAGGATTTTTTGAACAGGGCGATTGAAAGGTAAGTATAGGGGGATTTGAAAAAAAAGTGATATATATATATATATATATATATATATATATATATATAATAACTTTTTTTCTCATATATATATATATGTTAACTATGTTTTCTATGGTTTTTTGGATGATCAGCTATCATTATTGTTAGTGTATCTTATGTGCGGCCCAAACCAACTCGTCGTCTTCCAATGTGGCCCAGGGAAGCTAAAAGGTTGGACACCCCTGCTCTAGATGAAATAAAGACACGATTTCTGGATTACCGAATTAATGAAATAATTCACTTTTCAACTTCTATTATTTATGTTTGCAGAGTTTGGAGAACTGGTTACATTTTGCAGGTTACAATACTCAGCTGCTAAGCGGCACTATCGCGGTGAATTTTAAGTTACCACCCCCATAGTGACGTGGCCACGCCCCCTGTCCAGCTGTCGGGGACGTTCATGTTGGGAGGCAACTGCACACGTCCACAAATCTCGCGGGCACAACCATGATTTCTTCTCTCATTCCAAATGATTGATTTTGGAACAAGACAAAAAAATAATTTCTAAGCAACGAACACTTATTTGTCGTTTTAAAACACACATTTAAAACCTTATACAAAATTGCGCTAAATGATATATAAACTAATTGGAAAATGGAACCCGTTTTATCGTGTTTCGGTTGAGTGACGTTGCATTGCGTTGTGTTGTTTTCAAGCTGCTTGTTCCACTTAAGTCTGTAGAATTTCATTCATTTCAATGGGAACACATTTTGAACATTCCACTTCCGTTCCTCGTATTCGCAAATACTTAATAGCTTGTTTGTACTCTAAAATTTAAAGTTGATATTTGTGTGCTACATGAAAAAACATTATTATTGTTTTCCATGAAATACATTTATCAGTATGTAATTAATGTCTCCTGTACATAAAATACATTCTTGCAGTTGCTCCTGATAGCAAACACATGTCGTAGCATGTTTACACAGCCGTCATCACTAGTAATCGGCATTTACACCTGATCTATAGCTGGTGCAAGCGGTATAATATAAAGACATGTACTGTAGGGACAAAGCTTGAATCGGACGCTGCTGCGCGTGCTTGACCTTGGCTCGCCCTTACTGTACATTGACTACGTGCATATGCCCAGTCCACACTCCGTTCCGGCCATGAAATTGCAGGCTGCCCTTTGCATTCAAAGATAAGTTGGATGTTGCTGCGTTCATTGGTTTTTCGTCCGTTTCTGGGCATGCCCGGTGGGATTTAACGCAAAATACGGCAAGTATTATCATTTACGTTCACGAGATTTTAACCTGTGGTAGCCCACAATCAGGCACATATAATTAACCTTTGGTGAAGAAACCCAGGAAGAAGTGGAATGACAACTTTGCTTATTTATTTAAGTTTATTGAAACATTTTCTGGATATTCCGTAAAAAATATGAAAAAAGCTTTAAGATTCCTCTGCAAAGTCTACGAATAAGGAATGTCTGGCAGGATTATGCCTTGTTGCTATACGGAGAGCCGTACACATAGCTACACATCACTTTATAACTCTTATACATGAGCCGCACAACCACTATCACCCTCCAGGTCTACATTTGTGTCTTTCCCAGGCATGTTACTCTGCTGCCACCACCGTATTTTATATGTTCAATGACTGATTATTTTATTGCTACAATGATTGTTTATGAAAACACCACATTGACAATTCCTCTGCTTTCCATCTACACACTGCTGCCCTTTACACATAACCGCTGCAATCACGTTCCTTGGGGACTCTGGTTACATATTCCGCTTTGAAGACTGGGAAGATTTTTGTGGTTGTGGAGTCAGACTGTTGTCATTTTACAAGCCCGAATCATACAGAATACTGCGTGTGATCAGTGTTTAACGTTGGGGGTGGTGTGTACCGTGCTGCATGCATCTGTGTGGTGCTGGGTTTTGTAGTGCCGTGGGATATTGTGTATCTGCTCGTTTCATCTGCATTACACAAGTGAAGTATTAGCACAAGGAAACTACAAACCCCCTTTCTTCTTCCAATAACGCACAACTTAGATTAGTTCTCAATAATGAAAACATCACTTGATTCTATTTCTAATTCATTGTTTGTCTCATATCCAACTGTCCTCACTTACTGACAGATAGAGAGGAACTGATCAAAACACACTGGTGATGTCCATAACCAGATCCTTAGTTCTTTGTAAGGAGGTCCTTATGTCTATCCCAAGCATGTTTAAATTGCTCTTCTGTATTGTCCTCTACCACCTCTGATGGGAGGCTATTCCACTTATCCACAACCATTTCTGTGAAGTGGTTTTTAATCAAATTTCCTCTGAACCTACTTCCCCCCAGTGTCAGTACATGTCCTCGTGTTCTAATACTTCTCTTCCCCCAGTGTCAGTACATGTCCTCGTGTTCTAATACTTCTCTTCCCCCAGTGTCAGTACATGTCCTCGTGTTCTAATACTTCTCTTCCCCCCAGTGTCAGTACATGTCCTCGTGTTCTAATACTTCTCTTCCCCCAGTGTCAGTACATGTCCTCGTGTTCTAATACTTCTCTTCCCCCAGTGTCAGTACATGTCCTCGTGTTCTAATACTTCTCTTCCCCCCAGTGTCAGTACATGTCCTCGTGTTCTAATACTTCTCTTCCCCCCAGTGTCAGTACATGTCCTCGTGTTCTAATACTTCTCTTCCCCCCAGTGTCAGTACATGTCCTCATGTTCTAATACTTATCTTCCTTTGAAGAATGTTTCCCTCCTGCACCTTGTTATAACCCTTGATATATATGAAAGTTTCTATCATGTTCCCCCATTCCCTTCTCTGCTCCAAACTATACATATTAATTTTTGTGCTGTGCTGTAGGCCATTCATCAGAGAAATGGGTTTTCTCCCTATAATGAATAGACTCCTTAGCAAGGAATGCCCAACTCCTCTGCAGATGCAGGTACCGTACTGGTAAAAACAGGTGCATAAAACATGCTCATGAGGTCACATGATAATATTTTCCTTTCACATACCCCCAAGAAAGGTAAAGGAGAAGGTACACACTGTATAACGATACATTTATTTAAATTCAATTAAACATTTTCTGGATGTAGAATGTTCAGTACACACATATTAAAAACAGCTTTTCATTAAGATTCCGCTGCAAAGATCCCTGGAGGCACAAGCATAAATAATGAATGACTGACAGGATGGTTATAAGCCTCGTTAGTACAAGGTTAGGAACATAATACAATTAAGCAATTCTGGGGTTAACAGATGGGCCCTGTAGACCTAGACACATATGTACAGTGCATATGCTCCATGAATGTACTGCGATTGGTTCACGTGCACTTTTGATATATTACGTATACCTCCCAACAATTCAGTACCCGGCATCTGGGAGAGGGGGCGTGGCCACATCAAGGTGGGGGTGTGGTCACATAACAATGCGAAGGTGGCCACACCTCTAGAGGGCTGCCTAGCACTGTAAAGCGCTAGTCTGTCCCCTAGAAATCTCCACTGTCACCCACACAATTGGGTCTCTGTTCGTGCCCCTCTAGTGCCTCTTTTACTGTGCCGCCCCCTCCTTCACATTGCCATATCTCCTTATGATCCCAACCCCTGCTGCTCCCTATCTATATATAATAAATACATTGACGTAATTCCACCCTAAACCAGCCAAGAATTCCATAGATGACCTAGTGCGGAACAAAAAGCAGCAAATAGGACTTTGTCCCTAAGTTGACACTAATGTTTTTGGGGTTTGGTACAACTTTAAGAACCTAGCAGAAATTCCCCCCAAATCTATCTTTTTATACCTGAAATTTGTTGTGAAGTTTAATTTTAGCTTCGCAATCAACAATCACAGAGATTAGTCATTCAGATGTAGCGCCATCTCAGATTATTAAAGCGTATCATATTTAATTCTAATTTATAGATTACAAGACTTGTAATAAGCCATTTAGGAACAGCCATTCATATAATCATAAGTGATTTCAGGGGTACTCATCTGAACTCACGATTTATCTTCCATTAGTAAAATTATCCTTCATACTGTATTTCATCACAGAGAGAAGCCGTATTACTGCTTGATGGAACAGCTTAAACGTTTCTGCAAAATTGTATCCATGTAGTGTTTGTTGCTTTATGGGTGTTTATTATATATATATTTTTTTACAGTTATCTGGTCTTGTCAAGGCCATTATAAGCGATAGTTATTAGGTAAACCTATTATTGTTCAATCGTTTAAGTGGAAAAAAACTTTACACTTCATCACGCTCAGAATCAGGATGAGCTTTAAGACAATATTTAGTACTGTGACTGTAGTCTTTCTATCTGCAGTTACATTCCTTTCCTTTCTGGAGTGGAGTTTATACATCATCATCATCACCATTTATTTATATAGCGCCACTAATTCCGCAGCGCTGTACAGAGAACTCACATCAGTCCCTGCCCCATTGGAGCTTACAGTCTAAATTTCCTAACACACACACACACACACACACACACACACATTTTCAGGACTACACTTTAAAAGATAGATATTTAGTAAGTGCAAAAGGGTGTTGGTCACGGAATGAACACTCTTTTTGAATTGGATGACATTCAAGAGACAAAAGAATCGCTCTTTGGATTATATATACTACGTGGGAATGGGTGAAATAAGAATATATATTGAACATTTTACACAAGTTATTTTTTGTCTTATGTTTTTTGAATAAGGCACTGAACAGACTTCTCAAGCAAAGTAATGAAGAATATTCTATAAATGTGCTTGATGTATGTGATTGTATGCACATTTAACTTTGCTCATACCTCCTAACTGTAACAATTTTGGTGGGACAGTCCTGATTTTAGGGCTCTTTCTCACTGGGCAGCACGGTGGCTTAGTGGTTAACACTTCTGCCTTACAGCAGTGGGGTCATGAGTTTGATTCCCAACCATTACCTTATCTGTGTGGAGTTTATATGTTCTCAGCGTGTTTGCGTGGGTTTTCTCCGGGTGCTCCGTTTTCCTCGCACACTCCAAAAACATACTGGTAGGTTAAGTGGCTGCTATTAAATTGACCTTAGTCTCTCTTGGTCTGTGTGTGTGTATGTTAGGGGATTTAGATTGTAAGCTCCAATGGGGCAGGGACTGATGTGAGTGAGTTCTCTGTATAGCACTGCGGAATTAGTGCACTATATAAATAGATAGATGATGATCATGACTGTCCAACCCATGGACATGTTAGAATAGATTTGTGTAGGGTCTGTTCCCCCTATGTTCACATTCCATCCCCCACTTAAATGTCATTCAATACTGTAATAAGTACCATAGCAATTGTTTCTGTACTTGACTTTAGAACCATTATCTGTATAGAAATGTACATGTAAGTCATTGTAATATCATCCACTGTTTTATTTGTGCCTCTTTGATTGGTTCTTCGTAAACCAATTAGATGTGTTTTCATGAATATTGGTTACGCCCACAAGATGGCCTCCTCCACTGTGTGTAGGTGATAGGTTCAATCTTTATTTGAAATTCTCAAGGCGTCAAAGGGTTTTATGTTAAAGTATGTCGTCTTTTTAACTTACCCATAGATAATTCCGATGCTGGTTGATTAAGCTCTGAGCTCATTACAGAAAAAGACTAGTTGTGTTTTGTTTCCAGCTCTAATAAGTCGCTAAATGTCCCCTGGGCGAATGTGCTTTGAGTTTTGTTCACCAGCCTAATGCCACTTTGTCCTGACAATATTCCTGGAGACAAATATGCTAATATATGTCACATCTGATTTAATCCAGATCCTTTCTCCCATGTTCCGTATAATGTGTTATGGTAATAGGGTAAATTAAGCCTCAGGCAGTTTTCCAGGCATTTTTGCATTTATATATTTTTGCGCTGTTCTAGCTTTTAAAGCCGTGGAACTTTGTGACCTTAAAAGATGCTTTTAGCAGCTGAATACATGCGGTTACCAGCCAAGACGGCATATTATATGTACACACACATACATACATACATACATACATACATACATACATACATACATACTTACATACATACTGTGACATGTACACCCGGCAGATGACAGACACAACAACTTCTTCCTTGGATAACTGTTTTTTATTGTCCACATCACAAATAACATAGCAGTCGTTTATCAGGATGACACCAGGCCACCCTAGCTCTAGCTAGACACTTCTGCCTTGACACCGGCCAGCTAGCTGGCATCGGTCACGCCGCACAATAGAATTAAAACAGGTTTAAATACAATAAACCCCTCCTTTTAATCTAATTACCTCATTAGACCCTGTCCTCCACTTGTGTATGTTAAACCTAGGACTCTGTAAGAATTTAACCCTATTTACAGCGTGTACCTGCAGACTCCTCGGGACCGTACCTGTCCCTATGTAGGAAATGCGTGGCAAATCACCCTCTTTGTCGTAATACATACGACCATACATAATGTTTCTTCATCGGTTAACGCTGATATCCGATGACTGATGTTAGACCACACCTTGCACATTATCTGTATTTTATTTAAAATTAGAAGTCCAAAACAACAAATATCTTCCCAAGAGGACCCCTCTTCCATATAGTATTTGACACCAGCTTCTTGGTTCCCACAATTCTCTGGGTAAGAGCTTCAAACATGACTGGCTCTGTGCTCGGTTGTCTGCTGGAAATGATTAACAGCGGTATTGGTGATAGGAGTGTCGACTGAACCATCAGAGTTCCGAGCATGGAATCCTGACAGTTCTATTACCTGGGCTACAGGTTCTGGGGCTTGTAGGCATTTTATTATGGTTCCCTTCTATAATTTGTGACTATACGTACTACTGATCTACTCTTAAATTCCCAAATTTGATTTTTTTTTTCTTCAGTTTTTAGGGTTATTGGTAATATCATAAATGTGGTGGTTATTATATAACAGTGGGGGAGTCTCAGGGAGGATCAGGGACCTTGTTGTTGGGGGAATCCCAGAATTGCTGATGGAATTCCCCTTTAATCATACCTCCCAAAGACCCCCATTTCAGCAGGACAGCCCCAATTCAATGGGACAGTACTGATTTTAGTGCCCGGGGACATGTTTGTCTCGTGGGTGGGAATGTTTGCGGAAGGGAGGTATCTTATTGGCAGCTCACTGGGAGTGTGACCTCATTGTGTCCCAATCAGAGGTAAAAATATATAAATAATTTAAAAAAATGAACAACAAATTCAGAAGAATGGGATCCCTAGAGGAGTAAGTTTGGCGTCCCAGAACAGAGGTGTCTAAGGTCCTGCCCATTTTACCAAAGTAGTAAAAAAATTAAATAAATTCACATAATTAAATACACAACAAATACTCTTTTATAATTTTATTAAATAAAAACGTAAAAAATTTCTTCTGTCCTAGAAAAAATCTGAGAAAAGACAAAAAAAATTCCATTAAAAAAAAGTCCCACTCGCACACAAACGACTGCCACTAAATTATAAAAAAATATATATAATAATAATTAATATAGATAAAAGCATTTTCCCACACTGCTCGCTTGTTAGTGGGCAGTACAGGTTACATCCAGAATTGTTCTTAATTGATTAAAATGGTATTTATAAAGCACAGATGCTGTCCTTACATGTCAATCATCGCCTGCAACATTTTAGACATCTGCAACAAAATAGTACGGTTTATTAATGTACCAAAGTGTGACAATATCATACTTGCCAACTCTCCCTGAATGTCAGGGAGACTCCCTGAAATAGGGGTGATCTCCCTCACTCCCTGAAGAGTCCGGCATTCTCCCTGATGCTGAGCCAGTACAAGACGTGGTTGGCTTCGCCATCTGTGGCATGATGACACAGTTCAGAAATTGTGTCCTATGTCCATGTATTGATGCCTATGGAGGTGGCCATTTTGATGGAGACCAATATTTAATCAAAGACTGACAGGTAAGACAACATGACTTCAGTAATGGAGACAGTAATATAAAAGACACTTCAGTATCTAAAGATTCATTAGCTGCTTTTCTTTAACGCATAGTTGCCTACTCTCCCGGAATGTCCGGGAGACTCTCACATTCCTGGGAGACCTCCCAGGAGAGCAGGGCAACCTCCCGGTTCTCACCCCGCAATAGATAAGTGGTGAGGGTGTGGCTTAATGACGCAAATATTGTGTTATCTTAGCCCCCCTGCTGTAATTGCCCAAAGTTGTGACAATCGTTCAGGGGGCGGGGCCAAAATGATGCAATTCATAAAGCCCCGCCCCTGCACGCCCACCTCCCCCAGGATCTCCCTGAAGCCAACGAGGAAAAGTTGGCAAGTATGGACAATATCAAAAACAGCTCCTATAATGGAGGACATGACCATCAATCAAACAGTTTTAGCACATTCCAGTGTTTTATCTGTATTTACCCAGAAATTCCATAAATCGTCCACTGGACTTGGTAAAGCTGGGTACACACTAAACTGTTTTCGTCCAATAATCGGCTCAAACAGCCGACATACGACCGCTCGTTCAAAAGTCGGGTCAGTGTGTGCAGTGACACGATGGTCGAAAGTCTGCCCAAATGGACGATTATCACCTCATTTGGTTGGTCGTACCATTTAATATTTCGTTCCAATCTCGTTTCCGTTGTGTAGTGTGTATAAACTTCCGACCGATCCACAACAGTGAGTACGAAATTACAGTCATTGCTCACGACAACATGGCTGTAAAAAGTCACTAAAGGGACGTCCGCTCTTCCCTTTATCGTCCTAAGCAAGGCTGGTGTGTATGCAGTCCATGGACCGAGCGATCGGACCATCGATCGTATGTAAAATCTCACGACATAAAAAGTTGGTGAAAGATTCTGTAGTGTGTACCCAGCTTAAGAAACAGCCTCTGTTCTGCCCTGTAAGGCACAGACATATCTGAGGGGGCAAACAGTTGTCCTTCATACCCAAGGAAGCAGGCAATTATTATGAATTCCAGTTACTCTGGGAATTTGTTTTTCTGCAAATCGGTTACATCTGAATGAAATGAGAATAGACCTGGTTAATGCTACTTACATGCTGACCCTCTGAGACAATATCACAGGATTTATAGACACTATTGTATATACACCCTATAGGGACAATTTGTACATAAGCCTTTCCTTATTAAGACTTCTGTATAATGTCATGAGACATAGATATAAACCCGCTGGTCCTCAGCAAGCTCTGAGTTAAAGGACGCAGGGATTGGGAAGCTCATGTGAGTTTGGTAATATAATTTCCCTGTTAATCTCGAATTTTTATACAGTCAGTGTCATCATTCTTATCTTCCTCCCGCAACAGCTGCAATTCATTTTCTTTTTATTGTTGTGTAGAATGATCTAGTGGCAATCAAGGAGAACATTCGTTATGCCCTAAGTATAAGACAGAGTCTCATCCCTATACTGTTTAATCCCTTAAGTGATTTATTCTCTTCGGTGAAAATGGCGTTTCTCAAATAATGAGATGACTTTTGTTTGCTGTCTGAGATTCAACTCAAAACGTATCCCGACTATTTGAAACCATAGAGCTTCGAACTTGGTCAGGCGAGTGTTGGCCGAACTGAGGCCATCTTTGTTGACTCTTATGTTCTGATTGGCTACAGGTTGTCGAAGCTCCTGACCGTTTGTGTGTAAAGAGTTTTGAAGAATGAATACAATAGATCTTCTCACCCCCTGCGCAGCTAAAATGGGTGTTAACGTTAAATTAAAACACAATTAAAATGTGAGTGCAACGCATGTTGAATGCAGACTTGTTTGCCTGCGTTTGTAAATAGTGTTGGAACGCGAGGCATTCAGAAAAGACACACACAAAAATAATGCGGCCAAATAAATTGAGTGCCTACACAACTATTGGAAACCAGGAAATAAAGTCTTCATTTTAATGTGTCATTTATGTAGTAAACTGTTTCCTCTTGTGGATGTTTGTCTACTACTCTTATAAAATCACCTACAGTGTCCCGCTTCTACTGCCATGT
This sequence comes from Mixophyes fleayi, assembly GCF_038048845.1. Lineage (NCBI taxonomy): Eukaryota > Metazoa > Chordata > Amphibia > Anura > Limnodynastidae > Mixophyes > Mixophyes fleayi. The sequence continues at coordinate 9,601,410 of NC_134407.1, read as the reverse complement.
TTATATCCATTGTCCGTGACGGCGTTGGCCAGCATGAAGCCTATTATTCCGGCTAGCCCTCTGCTTCCCAATCTGCAAATGATCAGAGAGTTCCTCCCATAATACAAACAAGGATTTGGCGGTGTTAACCCTTTGAAGTATAGGACAAAGCGATTAAGAGCCCTTACGCCTTTTAATGCACCTTAATCACTTAACTTACCCAGCACTGTTGCTCAGTTTGTGGTCCTTTTGGAAGAAAAATAGACTTGGCCAAGACTGACTCTGAGGGGTAAATTTATCAAGCTGCGAGTATCCGGCGGGTTTGAACGGTGGAGATGTTGCCTATAGCAACCAATCAGATTCTAGCTGTCATTTTGTAGAATGTACTAAATAAACGATAACTAGAATCTGATCGGAAACTCGCACCTTGATAAATTTACACCTGGGACTCAAATTGTTGTTTCTCTCTGACAATATCTTACAACTGTGTACTTACCCACTGAGCCAACACAAGTGTCCCTCTTCCAGAATACATCTTCATGGTGTATATAACACAAATAAAACATTCTGTTTTTCCTGATTTACAATAAGTCCTGTCTTACATGTCCACTTAGCACTTTATAAAAGTGGTAAAATCTCTAGCGGGATCCTGTAACAATTTATTTTATCTTTTATTCCCTGCAGAAAGATTATAATTATATATACTGTACTTTGCATCTAGGTCAGGCGCGCCCTGTAAAGCTTTTAAATGCAGGCAGCGGTATCTCATGATCTGCTTAAAAACTCTTTTATTTTTAATTTGGTGTCTGCTGTAATCATTCATCCTCATATATAACCAGTTGCCTTTATCATCCCATTCAACATCTCTTCTTTACTTTCCGCCTTTTGTTCTGCTCCGCGGCAGTCGTCTAATCTACCGTTTCTCAACTTCTCTCACGGTTTCCTTGTGTCCTTTCTATATATAGTATCTCTTAATGTTGTATACGTGTTATTCTCTGTTCTGTTGTTCCTGCAGTCTGTTCCTCTTACTCCTTCGTTACCTGGATAGGTCTGGATATGGAATAAGATAAGTCTGGATATGGAATAAGATAAGTCTGTATATGGAATAAGATAGGTCTGGATATGGAATAAGATAGGTCTGGATATGGAATTTGCTGACAAGTCTGGATTGTGATATATTGCTTATATCAACGCAAATATTCACGGAGATATAAAAGGGTTAATCCATTATCAGTATTCAGATACGATCAATTCAAGGGATACTAGTTAAAAGATTTACTTCTATGAGAAAACATAAACTGATTTGCATAATAAATCACTGTTCATCCCACTGATGATTTATGACATCACACAGGTCACTGCTGTCCTCCCAATCATTCAGTGCAGTGCTAAAGGCCAGTGTTGGGGGTTTGGACCCTGCCCTAAAGGGTCCCGTTCATCACTAACCCCCGGGAGCCAAAAGGCCACACAGGGACAGGTGCCTTCTGGCTCCGCCTCACCGAGGTTTGGGGGGCTCCTTGACATCCCCAAAAAGCTCCTTAGTAGGCAAACGTCTACAGGTCCACCTCCAAGTTGACCCCTTTATCCCCAAATTCTGTCAAAGCTTCTGTCAGGGAACTGGATCTTCAGCTCCCCCTAAAAGGAGGAAGCCTCCGATGACTAGGGGAGTAGGTCGCAATTCCCCTTTGGGTCATGAGGTTAGCAGAGCCGGAGGAAGTTTTCTGTTCAGAAGAGCAAATACGGCGGCCTCGCTGAAACAATGAGGATGTTTGAATTAACAGCATAATATCCAAATATGACAACCACATTCAGGAGAACAGGCTTCTGGGAATTGAAGGCTCTTTGAGATCATTTCAGACTCACTGAGAACATGACACAAACCAATGCTGAGACTGTATTCTGACCAATAGACACTGTCTTGTCCTTATTAGGATCCATCAGTGCAGGATAGGGTGTTTTCTGCTCTGCTTGTGAAGATCTATAGAAGCAGCCTCAGTCAATGAGAAAGGTTTCAGGAAAACCAGAGTTGCGCTGCGTAATATGTAGGCAGCATATAAAATAATATTACTAAATAATAAATAAATACAATGCACCAGAATTGGGACTCTGTGCTTCCAGAATAGAGCGCTTGGGATTACCAGTGCTCCTATAAACAAGTCACAATGGATAAACTGCAGCCAGTCGATGGTCCCCTAGGTAAATTTGGCTAGAGATACGGTTATCCTGGATCGTCTACCTAATCCGAGCTGTACATGGCATGTTGAGATGCACCCATTCAGCACCAAAATGTCGCAGAAAATTAGATGTTGGACACTAAGCAATATCCCATCAGTGGTAACATCCTATGCTGGAGCCCAGGGGTGGATTGGGGAAAAAAATTGGCCCAGGAAATGGGGGGACCAATAGGAAGCCAGAAAGAGGCTTCTTATTGGTCCATGGAATCACTCCCCCACCAGATATGGTTGTTTGTTCAACAGAGCTAACTAGCCAAATATGCAATGAGCTGTAGTTCTGGTACCTTCAGGTCCTGGACAAAAACCACTTCAATGTACAGTCCCTGCAGCTCAGCATCAGCCAGAAGCCGGCTGGGGGGCATGTGATGGGCTGGTCCCTTAGTGGGCTGTCTTGGATTGGCTCACTGCATTTTTTTTCCCTTTAAAATGGTCCTAATAGGTTGTTAAGCCGAATCTTATCTTCCTCCCCCGGCCTAAAATTTGTCAACCAGCCCTTGACACCAGCCCACAGTGTACAGGCCCACCGGGACTTGGCCTATTCACTGATAGGATAATTGGCCGATGCTGGAGCCAATCAGATCAAAATAAAGACCAACCAAAAACCTTATAGACTCTGCCTAAAGAGATCTAGGGGTATATTTACTAAACTGCGGGTTTGAAAAAGCGGAGATGTTGCCTAAAGCAACCAATTTGATTCTAGCTGGGCAGCACGGTGGCTCAGTGGTTAGCCCTTCTACCTCACAGCACTGGGGTCATAAGTTCAATTCCCAATCATGGCCTTATCTGTGAGGAGTTTGTATGTTCTCCCAGTGTTTGCGTGGGTTTCCTCCGGGTGCTCCGGTTTCCTCCCACACTCCAAAAACATACTGATATTTTAATTGGCTGCGCTCTCTCTTTGTCTGTCTGTGTATGTTAGGGAATTTAGACTGTAAGCTCCAATGGTGAATGAGTTCTCTGTACAGCGCTGCAGAATCAGTGGCGCTTTATAAATAAATGGTGATGGTGATGATTTTGCAGAATGCACTAGATAAATGAAAGCTAGAATCTGTTTGGTTGCTATAGGCAACATCTCCACCTTTCCAAACCCGCAGTTTAGTAAATCTAGCCCCTAATATATTTCTTAGTGCTCTCATATATTTGGATAGGAAAACAATTGATAAATATATAAATGATTTGTATATAAGTAGCTAACATATAAAGATAAATTAATTTTACATGCTTTCCGCATCTATATATACAAATAGTGTATGTAAATAATTCCTCTTAATGATCTTTTCTCTGTAGTTCTCTAGATTATAAATGATCAGTGGCAGGACCCTCTCTCGTTATCATGTCTGCACCTTCCCCGTCAACCTGGTATATCCTTTCTATTTTACAATGTATGTTCTTGGCATTTTTTGTATAGTAGAGTTTTGTGGCACCTTATAAGTAAATGGTGATGATGCATGTTTTCTTTACATACCTTTCCCTCAGTCTTGGCCATTTCTATTCTGCTAGGTGATACTGGGTAATATAGACATATAATAATTGCCAGCCTCTAAGCCGTGATTCTGTGTCCACTCAGATTACGATGATTTATTTGTCAAGGTACAAGCAACATTAATGATCATATTGGGCATGATTCATTAAGGAGAGCAAAGCAGAAAAAAAAAGTAACTTTGCACCTGGACAAAACCATGTTGCATTGGAGGGGAGGTAAATTTAAAATGTGGGGCCAGATTCATAGTTGGTGTAGGGCATGTCCTAGATCAATTTCAGTGTAAAAATAAAGCTATCAAGTATTTGTGTCCTACATGGAAAACAGTCAGTGCTTTTCTTGTGTGCAAAATAATAAACTAATTTTCACCCCTTACATTGTAACATGGTTTGTCCAGGACCAAAGTTACTCCTTTTTTTTTTGCTTTGCTCACCTTAATGACTCAGGCCCAATATATCTACCGACAACTTCATAGCGTCCTTTCGTACTCTGTGCATTAACAGTTTGAGACTTGTCAATTACTAACCTCTCTAGACCGCTGCCCCGTTTCAATTACTTCTCGAATCACACATCTTGCAGTTCATTAATACTTAAATCAGACCCCCCCCCCCTAAAAAAAAAACAAGGTACATATTAATCCCTGACTGAGAATCTGCAGCTCTCACAGAAACTGCAGGATATTCCTTTAATTAATTCTGTTCCTTTTCGCTTCCATGTTCCATTGCGTGTTCCACAGATTGGAGACAGCACTTTACCGTTATCACTTTCCCTGGAATATTTTCTTTCTGTGTTCCCCCCACAGCTGGTCGGAAATTGCCCTTGTTGCCCTAGAGCGGACGAGAGCCTCTAATCACTGTGAAGTCTTGTATTCATACTGTGTACAATCCGCAGGAAGCTGATGGTGATGATATCTTCAAATCTTTTAGCTTAACACCAGTTGTTTTCCGCTATTAAGGTTATAATAAGGTCATGTTAGGTTTGCCCAAAGAGAAACTGGAAGGAAAATGTTTATACTGTTTGGGAAGGATTGTCCTTTGGTTCTGTGGCGTTATATTATCTCTCCTCAGGCTTTTAGCCGTCTACCTCCTAGGAAGTCACAGATTTGTATATGTGCTAGAACTACAATATGAATATGTTACACATATCGTAGGTAGGGTTTTTATTAGAGATGTTCACTGACCCCCGTGAACTGGTTTTGGTATTGGCTTTGGATCTGGATTAGCTTTGTGTTTTGGTTTTGGCAAAACCGCCCTCGTGTGTTTTGGTTTTGGATTTGGATTTTTTAGGAAAATGCCTAAAATATGCTAAAATCACATAATTTGCTCTTTTTTTGCTCCTACATTATTATCAACCTTAATAACACTAATTTCAAGTCATTTGCAGTCAATTCTGACCACCTCACAGGTCACAGTATTATTTTCATACACTTTCGGACAAATACTGCAGCGACCTGGCTGGATGGTAAGCGACAAAGCAATGACACAAACACACGGCAGTTCCTAGCCCATCTAGGACACATTGGCACACAGCAGTGGCAGAAAAGAAAAATGCTCCCACCCACTGTTATGTTGGATCTTAGAAAGGAAACCAAAACTCACGAGATCCTAGATCCGACGACGTAACAATGACGTTTTGCCTCATTTTTTTCCGAAGGGCGCGCGAAAGAACCGAGTCGGCTCGGCTCGGTGCTCGGATCCCCTAAGCTCGGGTGTGTTCGGTTCTCGAGGAACCGAGCCTGAGCATCTCTAGTTTTTATCTCGTCTTATAAATGGACGGACATCAAGCCCATCAGAAATTTCATTTTTAGAGGGACAGTCAATATTTTGAGAGGCCAAAAAGGTTGTGTTTCTATATCTATATCTATATATAACTGTTTCCCCCCTTGTTAGTATCAGACAATTGCACTGTAGGCAATGTGTCCATGGAGTTTGCCTTACAAAGGGTCCATGCAATGTGTCAAACAATGAAGTCTGTGCAACGGGGTCTTGTGCAGTGTGCTTAGAAATAGGTGGGTACAATGTGCTGGCCAATGACTGAGGATTTCTTTATGGGGTCCGGGCATTTTGGCTACCAATGGACTGCCAATGTATGGGCTGGGTACAGTGTACCTTTCATAGGGTGTTACACCCTGTACGTGTCTGCCTGAAAGTTTTAATAAAAATATTTCTTTATCTCTCTGTCTGTACTTTTCAGTCCCATATTTATACTATTCAATAAGTAGTTTCAATGATTTAAAAATAAACAACCTATCCTAATGATATAAATAATGTATTACATGTTATACTTGAAATAACTGGAGTCTTTACACTCACTGTGCCTTCTTTCACTGCTCTGTAGGTAGATTGTCAGGTGGGGGAGGAACTTTTCTAACACAGCAGACACAGAGTGACTGACAGCTTTGTACACCTGCTTTACAGAAATGCACAGGTAGATTCATATAGAGGTGTGTGGATTGGTGGATTAATACAGCGGTGTGTGAATTGGTGGATTCATACAGAGGTGCGGGACCCATAATGTCTGCGATCTCATGTCTTTGATCTGTATGAGATCCCATCAGGACTCTGTCTTAATGAAGTGGGTGGAGCTTCAGCTGCTTAGAATGGAGCAGGTTTGTAACACTTTACTTTCTAACACAGATGCAGTGAAATCATCAGGGTAACACTGAACAGTGTATTTTACTTTTATGGTTCTCATCAGAATATGTTAATATTGGGATTAGTGGTCTATTAACTTCTTTTCTTTTCTTTATCTTAGAGTACTATTGGTTCCAGCCATTTCTTGTTATTCCGGTGGGTCAGAGCCAACATTTTGTTGGGCACAATCAGTTATTAATGGCACGTACAAATGCACGGACAGCCGCAGCAATAAACTATAATAACCTCAGCGTCTGCGTGGGGCAGGAGGGCCGAGCGATGAGATCATTTGTGGAGCAGTTAAGCACTGGACTCTCCTATCTCTGCACAAAGCAATCACAATGCTCACTCTCTCATACGTCTGCACAGGACTCTTCCTTCTCTTCTCCTCCTTCTACACTATCCCCTTCTTCATTCACTGCACCAGAGTCAGATACATTTATACTCTAAATGGCTGGAAACAAAGCCACATATTTCTCCTTCCACATATGCAAAGCACTTCTACTCATTTAAACTTGGCAAGATCTTTAGATAGGGTTTAATGAACTAAAGTCATTTTCTTTCGGAGTAAAATTTTATAGGCCTGAACATTCTTGCTGCCAGTAAGTGTGGTCACACGGGAAAGAGAGAGGGCTGATTTATTGGTTATGTGGGTTATAATTCCTTGTCTACTGGGCACCCGCCTGAGGTTATTGGTGTCTTCTTGTATCAGTTTGGTGGAAACAAATTTTGTGTTCCCTTATTACATGGTTGAGGCTTTGCAGATATAATTTTACCTATCAAAAGGAGTATGAACTGTGTAAAGTGATGTCGAGTGCATAGTAGGGGGATACTGTCCCAATGTAGATCTAAGGGGATATATCATCCAAATAGGTTTTTAAGAAGTTGAGAGGTATTCATCATATGTAAACTAATTTTGTTACAAGAAAATGAGCACCTATAATTAGATTTTTGTTTCATGCTTTTCTATTATAATTTCAATGGCGTGCAGGGCTCTCTTCAAGCCATATGTCCAAGTAGTAACTGATGACGATAGGATGTTCCTTGTATGGTCCTTGGAATAGAAAAGATTTTTTGGACTTTGGATTAGGGTTGCATGGGCATCATCCTCAATTCACTCATCATCCTCATCCATGTCAACATGATCATCATCCGATATAATAGTGTCATATTCTGAAATGCCAGCTATACATCTCATGGACCCCCGTACACTGTCCTCAGGATGACATGAAGGCCCGCTTGGATCTTCTTCTGATTCGTGGATGTGTCTGTTTTGGAGGAGACAGGCTGTGGGGAAACGAGGTATTAATATCGCCTCAACCTGCCTGCACCTCGATTCTCACAAACTGCGGACTATAAAAACATATACTTTTTCTAGCCCTCTGGTTCCCCATATTTCTCAGTCATATTTAGACTTGTATATATTCTACTTTGAAATTAGTTAAAATGTCTGCCAGCATGTATCGTTATCTTGCAAACTAGGCCATTGTTTCAGTCTAGGCAAAAGGATCATTGTCCACCAGTCCTGTATGAATGTACATCACACCAGGGGGTCTCTTGTCTTTGTTTAGCTTTGAGCTCTGTGTTTAATTATAGAAGACTGCATTGTGTATTTAAATGTAAATGTGTCTGATTGTGATCTCTCCTGTTTTAACAAACTCTACTGTATAGCCACAGAACAATACCTGTTCCTAATTAAATCAGGAATGACTCATCTGCTATCCCTTTGGCTGTATGTTTACCTGTGAAAAGGTAAACACAGAAAAGGACCAATCAGGCAGGTCCTGAAATTGCTAATGAGGTCTTTTTGGGCTTAAAAGAGATCTTTAGAGGACAGCAAATTGGCATTCACTACCAAGTGATAGCTGAAGTCAGGCTGGCGTTGAGATATAGATCTCTGCCCCTGACAGGAAAGGGACAATCGGTCCCTGGAGTACTGCTGTTGCCCTGATCTACCTCTCCAGGTCTTGGGGAGCTGTGTGTCTGCCGAAAGCGGAGTGACAGTGACTTAGGGCCACTACCTTTGCTGGTAGCCTTAAAGGAGAGAGGGGAGAAGCTTGGATTGATAGACAGCAGTCCCTGAAAGTGACAAGGATACTGGTGAGGTGTTTTCATTGTACCCTGTATGTTATCTGTGCCAGACTGTAGTGTTATTTGTTGCAAGTTATTATTTAAATATGTTTGTTGCTGTTTTGTGCTAACATTCTGTTAAATAAACTTATTTGTTTTATTTCGGATATTTGCCTGGGTGATTTTGAACCTTGGATAGGTACCACAGTAGGCCAGCTCTGCGGCGCAGAAGGTTACGTTAAACCCGGTATCCTCACACAGGCCTATACTTAGAGCTAGGAGGAGATGCATGAGAAGTTACAGATGATACGTGACCTTGGTGGCCACGTGCTTTGAGCAATCTAGTTCCAGCCGTGGTAGTAAGAGGTGCCCATGGACTGAGCTTTTTCTTTCCACTGTAGGTGGTCAATGTGATGTTGACTATTCTCTTTTTTCACTATCATTATTATTGTCATCATGTTTCCCTTTAATGCTTCAAAGACATCTTACTTTGGGAAAGATCATAAAGCATTTTTTTGGAGAACCTCATCTCAGACCTTCTCCTTACATGACCTTCACTGGTCGTAGAAGTACTCTGCCACTACTAGTACTAAAATGCTCCTGCTCAGCAGAGTGATCTAGAACAACAGCAGTAAAGCGGAGTTCTACAGAGTCACTGAACAATCAATCGAATGACAATTGAATTGTCTCTTGTTTTAGCTGCCACCACACCAGGTGAACGCACAATGAGGTAGGGAACGTAGGGACTGTAGAAAATTGCAAATCAGCCACTGTCTCATGGTTTGTTTAATAGCTCTTTTTTGTTTTTCGCTCTCTGGCTGCTTCTCGGATTATCATAATATATATTTATTAGTTTAGTTAGTGTTTTGTGCTTGCTTGTTTAGTGTATCCTTCGCTGAGTGCTCTCTTTCTATTGTTCTGTTCCCCGGTCCAACTTTTGACTCCGATGGAATAAACTCGGAATGGTCAGCAGTATCCGTACCGTTCATCTGAAACTGAAATCAAACCCTATTAGTGAAAAACTATGCAGGCCGCTCACTAAACATTAACTGCCACTCCTCCCTAAATGTGGCATCTCCATCATTGATCAATCTCAGTGGTATAATTTCAGCGCACAAAACGGAACCTATTCACATTGCTTATAATCGGTTGTATGTGCATCAAAAGGGCAGTTTTGTACCTTGATGAATGACCCTTAATGACCTCAATCAGCAAATTAATGACTTTTGTACAGTAGTGAGTAGTAATTTGGAAAGTAGCAAACCAGCTAAGCAGCTTGTGTTGAAAAATCCAAAATACTGTACTGAGTCAAAGAGAATGTTCTCATGCTTAATGATAGCTATTAATATGTCTTGAGCACTAGCCAAGTCATTAAGGCACAATTTATTTCCATGCAGAATATATAGGTAAATTCTTGAACGCAGGTTTATCATGTGGAAAACAAAATGCCAACTGGAGATCAAAATATACACTTTAAGAAGTGTAAATCCTGGGTGGTGCGCATTAGGTCTGCAACTCCTTACTTTATATCTCACTATATATCAATCCGACAGCTCACTGGGTATAAAGACATAAATATTAATCCTGACTGATCACGGAATGTATTTATGCTTTGCAATGTAATCTGCTGTAATGGCTGTTTGACGTAGTTGTAATAATCTTTGTTCGATAGTTATATTTTTTACCATAATAACGATTAATTCGGATCAAGTGCGTAAACCACAGTGTTTATTTACTACCAATTGTGTATGTGCAACCCATAGCAACTAGCAATTAATTCAATTTTAAAATCTGTTGCACGAAACGTTCACCTCGTTCTGCATTTGGCGGAGAAATTCTGCATGCTCCATTTGTGGAATATGACATTACCCCATCACACAGCAGAATGAACTGACCGTTGTCATTCCTGCTCATAGACTATAAATTCCAAAGAACAGTGGTTCCCAAACTGTTTCAGTTCAAGGCACCCTTAGCGTCTCCATAATTTTTTCAAGTCACCCCTAAGCCAAAATAATTACCAAGTAGTCCCCTGCCTTTACCACTGGTCCTGGCCGAGGCACCCCTGTGGGATCGCCAAGGAACCCCAAGGAGCCTAGGCCCACAGTTTGGGAACCACTGCCATAGAAGACAAATTTACAAACGCTGTGTGGAATGGCAAAGCAAAAACGGAACTGAAGCTTGTTGCTTCGGAACTTCCGCCTCTTGTCTTGTTACTCTACTCAACTTTTGCATTTGTGCCATCTAGTGGTGCAATTTACAGTAACAGTAGTATCAAATTTGTTTATAATTTACATGGTAAAGGTATAATTTGTATTATGTATGCATTTATTTTTATATATAGCATCAAGAATGCTGTCGTTGCTATTTTCAACAGAATATATTTTGCACTAAAGACAGTATCCAGTTTTACTTTTGTATCACTGATATAAGTGCTTCCACATAGTAGCTTAGAAGCTACCTCTGTAGATCCCTCTCTCAGTCTCAGTGACTTGAATGACAGTAACTGTGTTATCACTAATTAGCTGATAGTGTTACGTATAAATAAGAGTTCGCAGAAGACCCTTTTGAATGAATATAATACAAACGGAGACCTAACTGCCGTGCAGGGCTCTTGTAGAGACACAAACAAACATTATCTTGACACTTTTGTTGTATTGTTGTTTGTTAGATAAAAAATTACTGATCTCTATTTAAAAAAACAAACAAACTATTCCTTCTTTCCCTACCGCTGGTACCTCTAACAGACTGGGGAATTGTAACTGTGAGGTTACAATTATTGAGTGGAGCAGTTCTGTAAATGTTGTAAGCAGAGTGATCACAAATCCAAATTGTATGACATCCGCTTTGTATGTAGGATCCATCTACAATATAGCTTCCACTAATTAAGGGGTTTATGTAGCACTGGGCGCAAGTGGAGTTTTATTGTGCAAAATACACTTTTTCGTACTCTGCTTGTGTGCAAAAAATGCATAAGTCCCTATTAAGACTGTAGGACAAGAATAGTATTCAGACGGGTGGGGTACGCATCGCCGATGCTGGTAAATCCAACGCTGAGGACACCCACAAAAGAAAACCGATTTGAGAAGAAAACGACAAGAATATACACAGACTTACCTGATCAGTGATTGTCCAGATATTCGATCGTAGCAGGACACTGACAGCAGCTTCTTCCGAATACACAGGTGTCCGGCAGTAGTGTCTGACGTCAGTGCGCACTTAATGAAATTTTATTTAAAACGGCAATGTCGAGACCCCTCTCTTAACAGTTAACTTGCGTGGTCCTGACATTGCCGCATTAAATAAAAATTCATTGAGGGCGCACTGACGTCAGGCACTACTGGCCGGAGACCTGTGCATTCGGATGAAGTTTCTGTCAGTGTCCTGCTATGATCGGATATCTGGACAGTCGCTGATCAGGTAAGTCTGTGTATATTCTTATCATTTTTTTCTCAAATCGTTTTTCTTTTGTAGGTGTCCTCAGCATATGGCATTTCTATAGGATTGGGCTTATGTGCAGTCTCCAGTGAAAAAGCCACTATCTGTACAAGGCTAAGGTAATATAGCCTACAATCCCCCTGTTGTTATGCCAACCAGCCCTAGACCATTTCCTAGGAGGATCGGGTCCACAAAAATATGCACCCCACCCCTGGAAATACCAGACACATACCTGGTGTGATGGGTGAGTGGTAATAAAGAGGTAATGTTGAAAAATGTATTTTTTTCCTGCAGATGCACTACTGGTCCCAGTAAGCCCTGGCAGCTACAGAACAACATACACAGGCATAGCCATGGTTGCCAGAGAATGCTGGCACTTGTAGAACTACAAGCGCCAGCATGCCAGGCTGGAGATCACTCTGTTATACTGATTGAGTTAGAATAACAGACTGGAAGCTTTAAAAGGAGAGTGGTGCTTGAAATCATTGCTCTTCCTCTGTTAACAATGATTACCTGCAAGGAAACACGTGCAGTCATTATTGCTTTGCACAAAAAGGGCTTCACAGGCAAAGATATCGTTGCTAGTAAGATTGCACCTAAATCAACCATTTATCGGATCATTAAGAACTTCAAGGAGAGAGGTTCAATAATTATGAAGAAGACTTCAGGGCTCCCAAGAACGTCCAGCAAGCGCCAGGACCGTATCTTTTGTACTTTTGTTCATTTTAAATGAATTGGTTTTAGATGTGATACAGTGATGCACCACAGTATGTGAACTCAAGTCTACTCCATCTGTACATAACTTGGTCCAAAGGCTACTGACTGTCCTCTTTAGTACCAGGAACAGAAAAGGACAGGATAATACAACTAGCAAGCCCAAGATCATTTACCTATTCTGAAAACCCTCTCGCACATATCAAGTATTTTACAACTGTTCACCTAAATCATCAAGAACCTGTCACTTTAAGGATCGTTATCTTCTGCAGCAGATCTATATTATTGAGGTATGGATTGACATCACATGACCTGTGCTAAGCACCAGCAATCTGGGAGAAGCTCCATCGTTCCAGCTGTCAGCTGCCTCCTGTTTTCTTCTCAGACTCCTCTTGGGAAACGAGGTTAAGCAGTGAGGCCGCCTGTGTTTAAAGGACGAATGCCCCAAGCATCTGTCACTGGTTCGTTATGAGTGATCAGGGACCAAACAAGAAGGGAATTGCCAACTTTTTTGGGACATTCACAGATATCCCATCTGTGAGATCTTGTCAATAACTCAGCTTTACAGCCTGAGATGAGCTGGTTTAACATACTGAGTACCTGCGTCTCCTTCACTGATCTCTCTCCCTGGAAGCGCTTACAGCATCGTCACGGACACTGAACATGTGTCACAGTGACCTAATAACATGTGATAACATGCATACTAATGACTAATGGGTCTATTTATTAAGAAACACCCGTTTTTGCTCGACAAAGTGCTTCTTCCTACCTATCAAAAGCTTCCGCTATGATATTGCCAGCGGTAGCCATCAACCGTGGAGAGATTAAGAAATTCTCCTTTTTGTTCTGGATCACGGCGGTACTTGTATTTTAAAAAAAAAACCCATCACATTAATGGTGTACAAATGCAACTGGTTTACATATGATGCAGACATGATCGTTGCACTCCTGCATTTCAAATGCCCAAGTAGCAATAGATCCCCTGTCCTATTAATACTTTTTAATAAATAGACCCGTGAGACCTGCACCCGTAGGGACCATTGTGTGCTCGGGACTTTCACTGTATTTTTAGAGGGCATGCGCAATAAGTATATTTCATAAACATTTACATCATGTACATACATTTACATATGTATATAAGAGTTACCAGGACGGGTTGGGTACGCTTTAACGGTGCGGAAAATTCCGACACAGAGGAGTCCTCCACTTAAAATCCGAATCTGTAAATAAACGATTTAAATCTAAGCAGACTTACCTCCATACCGATGTTGGAGATCTCCGATCGCAGCAGGATGCTGAGCACAAGTTATTCCGACTAGTCAGGTGTCCGTCACTAGACTTTCACGTCATTGCGACCTCTATCACTTTTAATTTAAAGCCGCATTAGACATAGAAATAGCACATACATAATGAATGCAGAACGTTCCCTGCATAGAGATACATATTTATATATGTCTCATACCCTAGCCCTTGTATTGGGGTGAATTATCATAGTCTGTAACTTATATTTCACTCCAGATTTTCTTGACATCAGCATCACTGTGCTCTCTCCCCTTTCCGATACTGAATAGTAAAAGTCTGTCACTGTAAAGCCAAATTACAGTACAATAACATTGGAGCCAGTTTAAAGTGTTATACAGTAGACAATCCCGACGGTGTAAGTCAAATTCTCAATCACCTTTTCTTCTCTTGGCCAAGTTTGGTGGATGTATTGTGACATTTTCATGTTGTAAAGTTTTGAACTTTGGTGAAGTGTTTACATAATACGTCTTAGGAGCTTTTTACTTGCGATGTCTAGACGAGACCCATGGAGATACTTGTTATCTGATTTTCTGCCTCTCAGTACAGGAAGACAAGTCTGTCAGCTTAGCTTTCTATGAGTAAGGTAAGGGATTTGGTATATCTTCTATTTTGGCAGCTTGTGTCTGTGCTTACTTTATCTTCAGATTTGTTGTTTTACACCTTTTACGAGCAAAATAACAAAAAATTGCTTCTGCAACTACATCCTGGCCTAAAATTATACAATTACAAACTGGCTTGCACAACATAAATCCACACAACACCCAGAGCCCTATGTTGACAGCCAACCACAAACCCTCTAACAAAGCAGCTAAAATACCAACACCAGGTTGGAGAATCACCAAGACCCTCGCTCTTGAGTGTGCAATGCAAACACAACCAGTGTTGGAATGTGGCATGAAAGGACCAAATGGGGAAAGAAATGGTAAGGACCCACAAAATAGTGCATGCTCCACTAAAGGTGCAAGGCAAGCCACCAGAGAGCAGAGAGTTGTGGCCAGCAACTAGAATAGTCACCGCACCTGAGAGATTTTCCTTTCCTTCCGGCAGTGTCAGTGACTGTCCTGCTCTCTTACCTGTTCTTGAGGTTTTCTCTCCTTGCTGCTGCTGGTGTCCTGAGCTCAGTAACTGTTAGTGTGAATCCTGGAATATTGGGACCCTGTTTGGAAAAAAGGATATGACATGAACTATGCAATGAGTGATCCCTCTATTCCTACTTGCCCCAAAACCAACCTGACGTTAGCACCCACATTTAATAAATCTTTTCCCCAATATGTAAACAAATAGTTTTAACATTTAATAATTCCCCTCCCCACAAAGCAGCCCTGACTTGATATAATTCGTATTCACATTACATGAATACGAGTATAATTTATTTCCACTGCTGGCAAAGGCATGATTAAACCAATCTATTCTCATTATAACATGAGCAATATAGGATCTTACTTGGTGCAGATATAATCTCGGGTGTTCACACTACCACTGGCCCACGCTGGCTCCTCAGAAATGAAGTGTGAGGACACTACAGTCAGCCACTACTTTCATCTTAGATAATCTTCTCATCATGGCGGTAACAGAATTCTCACAACGGAAATTAACCACTGACATGTGGCACAGTGATTAGCATTGCTGTCTCAAATCGCTAGGACCCTATCTGTGTCAGCGTTTGTCTCCCACAGTCTAGAAACATACTGATTGCTAGTCAGAATAAATTTGTCTCAGGTTAATTGACAGGGTAAAGAGTGGTACCCTCATGCAGTGGGGCGCACCCAGTACCCTAGTGGGCTAGTCTGACCCAGCATCCCCACTGAATAATAATGCATAGTATTAGTACACCCCCCCAATAATAGTGTGTAATGTAGTGTCAGTACTCCCACCAATAATAGTGTGTAATGTAGTGTTAGTACTCCCACCAATAATAGTGTGTAATGTAGTGTCAGTACTCCCACCAATAATAGTGTGTAATGTAGTGTTAGTACTCCCACCAATAATAGTGCAGCAGCGGCGTTGTGAAGTCATTGATGACCGCAACGCTTAAAGGTACAAAGAGCTGAGCCTGTTTCTCACACATTGTTTGTGGATATGTTAGCTTTGCAGAGCATGAGCTTTGCAGTGGAGGGTGGGGACATCAGGCATCTGGGCCAGGATTTTCCTGGTCCAGTGGGCCAGTCCGATGCTGAATACAACACATCTTCGCCTCCAACAATGTTTTCCCGATTTGCACAGCCCTCTCTCTCTGAGTTTCTAGAACTCCCAAGCAAAAAATATTTCCCATTAAGCCCAATCCTATAGAAATGCCATACGTGGAATGAATGTAAAACATTTCCCACATTCCGATACATATTTTAAAACTGTCACATTCTCAGTGTACAAATGTAACCAGTTTACATGTGATGCAGACATGACCAGTGCACACGTGCATTTCAAATTCCCAGTGACAATAATATTTAATTAAATTTGGGATGCAAAAATACAAAATCAATTCTGAACCATAATTTGATATTAATACTAAGCAGGTTGTTCCTAGATAATAAAATCTCCTTATTTTTAACATTGGGAAATCCTAAGGTTTTAGCTAAACCCGAATCATTGAAAAAATCTCAGGGGAGAACCATACTTTAGAAAAGCTGATCAGGCTGTACACTCAAACATACAAATTCATGCAAATACAGATACTAGCTGCTATTGTATTGACGGTATGAGCCAGTGTCTGGCAGGGATCCTCTTTAACCAAAAGATGAGCAAATCTTCTTTTATTAACACATTTCAAGTTTCTATATTTATCATCGTTTCAGAGCCAGCAAATTTATTTGCAAAGTTTGTCTGTAATTAAATAAA
Source organism: Mixophyes fleayi (assembly GCF_038048845.1). NCBI lineage: Eukaryota > Metazoa > Chordata > Amphibia > Anura > Limnodynastidae > Mixophyes > Mixophyes fleayi. The sequence goes on along the minus strand of NC_134407.1, from coordinate 9,584,731 downwards.
TATAGCAATAAATTGAACAAGTGTACACCTTAAAACACCTTGTATACCCTTAAAACATATTTTAAATTATGTTTTTTTCTTTTTAAATCGTTTGTAAAATACTTGTGAATTATTCTTCTGAAAATTAAACTATGGTCCTAAAACCATAATCATCCCACAAACAACCGAGATTGTCGCTTTTCTCCTCTGCTAGGAGTCAAGGGAGACGAACGAGGAAGTGGGGGATTCAGGTTAGAGATGCTCACTGACCCCCGTGAACTGGTTTTGGTTTTGGATCTGGATTAGCTTCGTGTTTTGGTTTTGGTTTTGGCAAAACTGCCTTCTTGTGTTTTGGTTTTGGATTTTTTAGAAAAAAACCTAAAATATGCTAAAATCACATATTTTTGCTCTTTTTTGTTCCTACATTATTATTAACCTCAATAACACTAATTTCAAGTCATTTGCAGTCAATTTTGACCACCTCACAGATCACAATATTATTTTCATACACTTTCGGACACAGACTGCAGTGACCTGGCTGGATGGTAAGCGACAGAGCAATGACACAAACACACGGCAGTTCCTAGCACATCTAGGACACATTGGCACACAGCAGTGGCAGAAAAGAAAAATGGGGGTCTGCCCTCCCTTCCACCCCCCGTGATGTTGGATCTTAAAAAGGAATCCAAAACTCGCGAGACCCGAGATCTGACGACGTAACAATGACGTTTTGCCTCGTTTTCAAATCCGAAAAAGTGTGGCAGTACCGAGCCGACTCAGCCGACTTGGCTCTGTACTCGGTTCTGCTAAGATCGGGTATGTTCGGTTCTCGGGGGAACCGAGTTTGAGCATCTCTAAATTCAGGTACATAGAGGGACAGTTGTTAGAGAAGATGAATGGAATGTTCAGTTCCATAGATAGATGGTCAGTAATAAGGAATGAGAGACAGGGGTCATTTCTCTCATGTAGAGGGGCAGGTGGAGGATCAGGGGTATCAGACGTGCAGAGGGACAATTTAAAGGGACAAGAGACAGTGTGATATTAATCCTACAGAGAGACAGTTTAAAGTCATTGGATTTTTAGTCCTGTACAGAGACACTTGGAAGGGAAAATAGACAGGAATTAGAGTCCTATAAAGGGACAGTTGGGGAAGAGAGACAGCAGGATTTCAGCCTTGTAGAGGACAATATTTTTTTTAAAATAGGTTATTGAAAGGCCGGGGACAGGGCTTTATTCACCAAAGTGCCCCCCAAAAATGAATAAAACACAAGAATGTGCACAGGGGTACGGTTTCAGAGAACCCCTTTATCCCCAGCCCCCCCCCCCCCCGGAGCCAAAAGGCCTCTTATAGAAGTTAAGGTCTTCAGTCACTCTTCGCAGAAAGGCTAGGGGGGGGGGGGGGGGGGGTTCAGCCAATACTTCCTTCAGGAAAATAAATCCTCTGTCACTGGTTTCAAAGAAATGAGAGCCACTAGGAACCCACCACCTCCCCTAGATTGCTGGGGATGGGATCCATAAGGATAGCCGCTCCTCCTCCAATCCGTAAATAAAACCTGAAAAAAATGTGCCATTGATAGACGCGAGAAAGATAAGTTAAAGAAATAATGACCATGCAAGACAGGACATTCAGCTGGCCAGAACAAAGGAAGCGATGTGTAGCTAACAAGTGGGATTCGCACACCGTGCCGGGCTTTCAAGTGAGGGTCACCACTCCCCTAGTGATTACAGGCACCCCCGGGTCGCTTCTCCGGCCATTCACGCTACCAGCCTTTTGGCCAGTGGACCAAGGTAGCCTGTCCATTATGGGCGGGGCCCTCCTAGGACAAACATTACCCTTGATCTTAGCCAAAGGGCTGAGAAGCTTTAGAGAGACAGTTGGGAGATCCGGTATCTCCAATAGTGCAGAAATACTGTTACACTCTATTAATAAGCATAAAGGGACACTACAGAGCTGTGCTACAAAGGACTCCACAATCACATTCTCTGCTACTACTACCTGCATCCTCTGGTATGTGCCTATATTGCCTGGGGGAAGCGCTACCTGTATGAATAAAGATGCAGAAGCATAAAACTCTGGATTTAAATGAATTTTTATCCTTTGATGATTTTTCTGTTGCTTAGAATTTATTTGCATAACGCCTCTAAAAGTCACCAAAACGTATTAACGCACTAAAGTATTTTGTTTTTCTTTAGAAACTTCAAATATTGACTTGTGTGGTCTTCCTGTAACTACTTATTTAAAGCATTTTTCTACATAGAATTAGTATTTCCTATGCAAGTTACAGAATAGTTACTTTCTTTGATGTAATGATTGTTGCACTACATTAAAGGCCAGCAGGTGGTGCTGTTTTTATCCATGGAAAGCCATTTGCCAGGGCTAGAATGCTTCCATATGTATCTATAACGGTAACTTACTGCGCCACAGAACAACGTATCATCTTAAAGCAACGCTACAGAGTTTATGCCAATGCGTTTCTGTTTATGTAGCACGTTAACTGGGAAAATTGAGAAAGACGCATTGCATATATAGCTTTAAATAATACTTGTTAGAGGGTCAGAATAACAGGCGTCAGACCAGATGCGTTTTGAAAATGTTATTTTAAACAGTAACTTTTATATACAGTTAAAGGATAGACAGGTCCTGTTGTCAATCAATTAATGGTTAATGCCCCTCCCCCATGAATATCCCATTCAAGTAATGGGAAATCCATGAGAAGAATGAGCAACGTCACTTTAAATAGGAGAATGAAGCAAAGTGCTGTAGTGTCAGATTGGGGGAATGTCACACTGAATATAATTAGAAGTCTATTTTATCATCACTTAGTGAACTTTTTGTTACAACTGTAAAGCGCAGCGGAATATGCTTGAACTCTATAAATAAATTAACTCCACAAAAAACTGCATTTTAGGTTTTGTGTTGAGTTTTCCTTTAATTAGTGTTAAAAATAGATTGTGTCATTAATTCATTCAATCATGCAGTCAAGATCATGGAAAATCAGAAAATGGGAATATTTTTAACTGTTACAAAATGTTACAAAATGACTCAAGAACGTGGAAGAGTCATTTTATATTTTACAGTTGTTTCTACGACCCCAAGCACGTTGTTATATGCAAAGCTGAAAAAAAAAATCACCTTGTTTACATAGAAATGCCATTTATTAATTCCCCGACATCAGAGGCAACATTGTGTATTCAGAGCTGTATAAATGTGCAGAGAATTGGCGTTGGTTAATTAATTCCCCCCCGACAGCTCATATTTCAGATACAAAATGTTTGGAGGATTAAAACAAATACCTATGATTCCAAGAATTAGTGCCTCTAATGATTTTTTTGTGGTATCTAATCTGCTTTAATACTTCTGCATTAAAATGTTTTTGATACTCTCCTGTGTCTGTTCTTACACATACTAAGTGGACTATTTGTTTGTCTTTTAGGTAATTTTAATACTGACGAAGCTGTATGATTTTAACCTGGGGAGTGTGACAGAGAGCTCCCTCTGGAGGTAAGGACAAGTATACAAGCACCTTTGCAAATGCTGCACAAGATATTTGACTATAAATAAATTCTTAATTCTACTTTTTAAAATAGCTTTTAAAACAAGCTGGATGTTTCGGCTTAGTTTCATATGGAGGTGGATTTCACACCACAGTTTTCAGGCATCTATATGATTAAAGACTCACATCACAACGTTGTGCTCATGGGGGACCCTGCTCCTTCCATAAACTAAATTTCAGTCTGTGGCTTCCTGCTGCCTCCATTCCCCTCCTCACATCATGTCACTGCCCCTGTCACATGCAGCCCTGTCCTCACTAACACATCATTCATCTCCTGATATGCTCTGTGCTGCTGGGAGACCCTGCTTCTTCCACTATATAACTCTCAGTGTGTGGCTTCCTGCTGCCTCCATTCCCCTCCTCACATCATGTCACTGCCCCTGTCACATGCAGCCCTGTCTTCACTAACACATCACTCGTCACCTGATATACTCTGTGCTGCTGGAGGACCCTGTTCCTTCTACTATATAACACCCCCATCATGACATGACCACGCCCCCTCATGATGTGGTCATGTCCCCTGCAGGGGACTTGCATGTTGGGAGGTTTGGATTGCCTATCACTTCTGTTTACATGTTGACCCGCCCGGCAAGTCTATAATAGTTATATTACAAGAAGTGAGCCTAAAAAACCCCCAAATGTTTGATATGTTGTATTTAGGGGGTGACCTGTGCTGCATTACCTTTTTTCTTGGATAACAGCAGAGCTGTGCTTACTCAGAAATTAATATATAAGTTGCCCACTCGACGCTGCCATATTTATGTTAAAGTCCACAAAATAGCTGCTTTTAGATTGTGAGCTCTTTTGATCCTTGTTCTCATTACTATTGTGTCGGCTTGTTTGTGTAAATATTTGTGTACTACTTATTGTGTACAGCGGTGAGGGAGATATTACCGATTATACTGTATAATAATATGATTAACCATTAAACATAAAAGTTATAGATTATTATCAATTTATTATTATAATGTATTTGCTATATATATTAGTAGGGGGGATGGGCACAGCTCTGCGAGGTGACTTCTAATATCAGTAATAATTAGATGTAGGGGGATTATTAATAGTACACAATTATTTCCGAATAAACACAGAAGGGGTTAAATCAACACTCACCATTATACAGATATTATTCATAAGAGTTTATACATCTATTAGCGTTGAAATAATAACCTCTCTTCCACATCCTGACTTAACTGTCTTACAGTGTAGGAGTATTTCCCTCTAAGGGCAAAGCATTGCACGTTTCACGGTCTCAGCACGATCCCCCCTCAGTGCTCACTTTTATCTATAATGACAGCCCCCTTTTAGCAAAGGCTGATATTCGATATAATCATCTCACCACATACACATAATATTACACATTGATCCCTCATATATGGAGATTTAACATAATTATTGAGTTTTTGTCCCCTTAGGAGACCAATGCAATATGAAGATACCTTTTATCCTTTCCTTAGGGAAGGCTCATTAGACTTTATACCATTGGCATTATTAAACCATCTATTATTTAGGTCACCCGAGCCTTTACTCCTAATTGCTTTGTAGCTGACCTTTAACGGGGGCCTGATTTTCGGATGAACTTGTGTCTCTATCAATCTTTCGTCCTCCGAGGAAGCCCCCGCCACAAACAGGCCTCTCGGAAGATAGTTAGTTTACTAATTTTAACTACGTTCATGATTTATGTATCTGCCTCCGCTCCACAGATGCTGCGTTTGGTTTTGGCTGAGGTTTCCCCAGATTCAGCACATTCAGAACAAGACTGCGGATCCAGCTGACACTTCCCGGGTTCTGTTAATTAATTGTTCTGAGTCTTAATCACCCCGGGAACTGTTTTCCAGTTTTGTTTTCCATCCATCGGGATTGTCTAAAATCAGCGTATAAAATCTTAGACCAATGTGTGGGATTTGTACTGACCTAGGAGTAAAGCGTCATGAAATGTATCCTGGAATATAGGAAGATAAGTCATCAAAATGCTATTAATTTTCTTTATGCAAAGAATGAAAAACTGCAACTTATTTCATAGTATACTTTGATACTGTTTTAGAACACTTAGGGGCTGAGCAAAGTTGGGCACTAAACGTGAGTAACGTATTCTTAAATGCTCCTGGTTTAAAATACGTCATACTTTTTGATTTTCACAATAGAATGTATTGCATACTTGCCAATTTTTCCTCGTTGGCTTCAGGGAGATCCCTGGAGAGGTGGGCGTGCGGGGCGGGGCTTGGCAAATCACATCATTTTGGCCCCACCCCCTAAATGAGTGTCACAATTTTGGCCAATTACAGCAGGGGTAAGGGCTAAGATGACGCGATATTTGCATCATTAAGCCCCACCCCCCGCCACTTATCTATTGCAGGGGCGAGAACCAGGACGTCTCCCAGAAATGCGGGAGTCTCCCGGACATTCCGGGAGAGTAGGCACCTATGCGTTAAAGAAAAGCAGCTAATGAATCTCTAGAGACTGAAGTGTCTTTTACATTTCTGTCTCCATTACTGAAGTCATGTTGTCTTACCTTTCAGTCTTTGATTAAATCTTGGTCTGCATGAAAATGGCCACCTCCATAGGCATCAATACATGGACATAGGACACAATTTCTGAACTGTGTTATCATGCCACAGACGGCGAAGCCAACCACGTCTTGTACTGGCTCAGCATCAGGGAGAATGCCAGACTCTTCAGGGAGTGAGGGAGATCACCCCTATTTCAGGGAGTCTCCCTGACATTCAGGGAGAGTTGACAAGTATGATGTATTGGGGTATTTTTTTTTTTTTTGGACACCTGTAACATTAACAAAATAAAAAAAATGGGCTTAGATTTAGTAAATGATTATTGCAGTTGTATCACCACATTCTATACTGTAAACCACATGGGACAATATGGACTGATAGTTATAATATAAAGCAAATACTGTATATATATCGAGATCCAATGAATAGACAGCATTCTACAAATTCATTCGAAAATGTTACAGGGATAATTTACTATACAGGGGAATAAATACTAGGGAGCTGGCAGGTATAGACCACACAGAAGGAAGGACTTACAGTCTAATTAGAAATAGCCATGGTACAAAGCTCTCCTGTGTTTGAAAGATGAAATATGTATTTGTTTAGTTGTGTAGAATACTTACTTACTACATTTTGTTCACATCTCCAATGTGCGTTAGCAACAGATGTACATTTAGGCTTATGGCACACTAGCGAATGTCTGCCTGCAGCTGCTGTAACTGCCTCTGGTGATTGTGACAATTCAAAGTTTTTTTTGGGGGGCCATAGGCAAACCGAGGGGGTTTACTAGTGCCTGGAAACTCCCCTCCAAGCCTGGGGCACTGTATAATTGAGGTGGCTGGACCCTGTCCCCGCTTCACGCGGCTCTGCACCTAACAGTAGTGCACGCAGCATTGCCCATGTATATTATGGGGATAGGAAGAGTTGGAGAGCAGCCAAGCACTGTCTAATAGTATAGCCACGCCCCCATGCATGCTGGTCACGCCCACTGGTGGCGTGGTGTGGAAACCCCCCTCTAAAAAATCCTGCGTTTGCCCCTGGGGCGGTAAGTTGGGGCTGGCCTATCAAAGGTGATAGACATACCCCGAGGGGGAGATGGACACAAATTTTAAATGTTGGGACATAATGATTACATACCTCATAACATTTAGAATCCCGAAAGCGGAACATAAATAAGCCCCACCTTCATTGCGCGACAACTACGCCCACAAATGGGCACACTTTGATCATCCCCACCCACGTTCCTGTTAACTCCCCCCCCCCCTTTTTGCGATCAGCGATTTGGGACTATTAGGGAGTATGTGATTACGTAATAAAACATGTCACGTTTTGCCGCGGTCTGTATTTATATTTTATGATAAATATACTGTTTTCATCTCCCCAACACCACTTGTTAAATGAGTCTGTATTTTGTCTCCCCCTATTGTGAGCTTTCACCACCCTGGAAAAGTGTTAAATGACTGAAGACTATTCTTACATCTCACCTCCGTTATCTGTTGTATTCACCAACCGAGAACAAGCGAAATATACTATAATCCTTATAATGAATGCGCAATTGGAATAAACCATGTGCTTGTCAGCTCCTTTAGACCTTCTTCCACTTTAAAACCCCTAAACGGAATGGACAGATGTCCCGCCAAGCAGTTTTCCATAGTTGGGTTTAATAAATCAGAATAATTTTGACACTGACTATATCTGAAGGTTCCAACACTTCTTGGACCAAAATATTTCGAGCAGCTCCTACGTTTCACCCCTAGAAAGCTCCCATCTGGCTAATAATTACTCTCCACAGTCACTTAAACAAAAGCTGACCCCTCTCTTACCACGCTGCACCGCCCAGGAGATTGGATTACCGTGTGCAAGCTGCGATGGATTTCTTCTAAGTTTTATAAACGACGTTCATTAGTCTAACGATTAGGTTGAGTTCTCACACTTACTAATTAGTCCGAGATCGGCTCACGTTCTGGCAGCATTGAGTGTTCAATTCAGATTGATCTGGAAAATGTTGTGTTTGAAATAGGAAAATGTGACTTTTGCCAGGTTCATCTCTTAACAAAGACAAATCTTACGCAGCTCTTGTCGGAAAGCGATTCTGTCCCTTCAGCTGCACAGTGCGTGCAGAGGACTGCAGTCGCTGAATGCTGGTCCTTAAATTGGTTTTGACAGGAGAAATTGTCATACAGTTAAATCAAATTAGGTTTCCGAGACGTGAAAGTGAACGTCTTGGGGACAAAGTGTATGTTATTAATTATCTCAGCTGCATGAAGAAACTTTCCTACTTAGAATCGGATTATCGCACCCATGACCACTGTGGCCTGGGGAACAGGGCCGTCTCTTCCATAGGGCACAATGGGCAGGTACCTGGGGCCCTGCAGCCCAAGGGGCCCGTCAGAGGCAGCTAAAAAAAAAAAGCTGAGAGCAAGGTAAGTATTTTCTTCTTCTTTTTTTCAGGAACTTTTTTCTCTCGCTGCCTCTGACGGGCCCCCTGGGCTGCAGGGCCCATATATATAATCATTTTTTTTTTTTTTATATATATATAAAGGGGCCCCGGTGCACTGCTTTGCCCTGGGGCCCCAAATGTTGTTAAGAGGGCCCTGCTGGGGAAGTCGGGGCTGATGAAATAAGTCTGTAAGAAATGATCAGTTTTTATTTTTTAACTCTGTGACTTATTTCGTAGTGCAAGATATACATATTACATATTATATATATACATATTACATATTATCTTACTTTATACTAGAAGCATTACAGATGCTTTGAATTTGTTGCAAAAATGGTTCTTGAACCGGTTCTCGTTTCACGCACTTCTCACACTAAGGGGTCTATTTATCAATGCTTTCCCCCCTGTTAACCACTAAATTGCTGTTTATCATCATCACCATTTATTTACATAGTGCCACTGATTCTGCAGTGCTGTACAAAGAAATCACTCACATCAGTCACTGTCCCATTGGAGCTTACAGTCTAAATTTCCTAACAGACACACAGACTAGGGTCAATTTTGATAGCAGCCAATTAACCTACCAGTATGTTTTTGGAGTGTGGGAGGAAACCCATGCAAACACGGAGGGAACATACAAACTTCACACAGATAAGGCCATGGTCGGGAATTGAACTCTTGACCCCAGCGCTGTGAGACCGAAGTGCTAACTGCTTAGCCACTGTGCTGTCCGTATGATTGTAGCATCGCAGCAGATATCTCAGATCGTTTTGCTGAGCATAACAGTGTATGGGGAGTGCTCAGTAATGCTATTTAACAATGTACGAAATTAACTTTTCAATAATGTTAATGTACGCCAGCTCAAGCTGGCGTACATAAACATAATTTCCACTGCCGGCAGCTCTGCTCCGAAGGGCAGAGCTGGACAGCGCATGTGTGGAGGGATCACATGATCCCTCCCTGTCACATGACTCACCGTCTTTCAGCCCAGATTCAAAGCAAGCCGGAAACCACATCACAGAGGACCGCAAACGAAGAGCCCATGAAAGGTAAGTGTAAGAGGCACATTTATCAATGCTCATATAAAGTGAAAAACAGTTTTCAATCCTTATCGCATTGATAAGGATTGAACTATTTCTCAAATTTATGAAGAACCCAACACAGAAACAGCAGTTCCGATAAACTGCTGTTTCCGTGATACAAAAAACATACATATCCTCCCTCTTCGTACTGCGCTGTCTCCGAATCTCCTCCTCATCCTCTTCGTTCCTCTTCATACTGCAACTGCGCATGTGCAGTTCGAAGACCTGGAAATGCGCACAAACATCTCTGCTCTCAGAGCGGTGAGTGACAGGGAGGGATCATGTGATCCCTCCACACATGCGCTGTTCAGCTCTGCTCTTCGGAGCAGAACTGACAGCACTGAAATTTTTCAATTATGATAAAGTACGCCAGCTTCAACTGACAACATGACAAGTTACCGTAAAAAAACCAACTTTTCGGAACTTGTTAGATTGCGGTAGGGAGCAGTCACCATACTATTGGATGGTGACTGCTCCCAAAAGCGAAACAGAATGCAAAGCAGCAGATATCCACGATATCTACTGCGATGCACCTTTCATAAATATACGGGACACTACAAGTGGCGTTTAAGTTACGGTAAGTGAGTGAAAGTGTAATAGCACTACTTGTTAAATATACCCCTAAAAGATTAAAGAGAAAATCGAACAAGGACAAAAGGTTCGGCCATGTTGAGATTATTAGCGTTTAATGGCTACATTGTATAATATTTTTAACAGTTTTTCCATCCAACGAGCTTCAAACTCTAACACAGTAACCTCCGATGTTCAAATGCCCAAAAAAACCTGTTAAAAATATTATGAATTGTAGCCATTAAAGCTTAAAAGACAACATTGTGAAGGTTATTTGAACATTCTTAAGAACGCGAGCTCAAAAACAGTGCGAGTCCCTAGAACCAACCACATGAATCATCCAAGTATATCTAGGTAGGGGCATAGGTTAGCCCAACGGGTGGCCCAGTTACTCAGTTCAACTTAGCCCACTCTGGGCTCGACCCGTGGGGTATACGCCCCCCAAGCCCAACCAGCCCCTGTATCTAGTACTTAGCTTTAAGGGTCTGTTTTCAGAGACCTAATCATCATAAAAACCCAGATCGCTGTGAAAAATTAGATTTCTTCCTATTAACACTTATCAGGGCGATAGAAAAATCACTGCAACATATTATATATATATATACACACATCGCCCAGCATGGCTTTGCAAGATGGGCGCTTGCATGACCCTGCTTCCCTGATTTGGACTTTTAGTTAAACTTTGTTAAAAAAAAAATAATTATAAAAAAATAAGATAAAATACAATCAAAACAATTAAAAAATATTTAAGCAACCTTCATACATCAAGAACTGATTTAAGAGTAAAGCATTTTCTAATAACTTTAATCTATCACCATCCTGAGAGGTGATAATAGAGTATTACTGCTGTACTCATGAAATATTTGTTAACTAGCGTTGAAAGTCAACTTGTCTTACCGTTGGCATCGTTATCACTGGTGATAGCAATGTTAACGCCAGCAGTAACCTTTTGCAATGATGAGCCCTATCACTGCCAGCCTTAGGACTGTTCGCCTGTTGATAAACATACCACTCATTCAGAACCAGATTAATTTCATATGAGACCCCGAGCACTCATTTATATGCAGCCTATGCCCCTCCCTATCTCATAGCCACACCCCCTTTGCTAGAGCATTCCGTAACCTTATTAGTCCTTTCAATAAGCGGGATGCAGTGATGTCACCCAATGCAATTCATCCCTGTTTCCCATTGGTTAATGTAGCTTCTCTTTACCCCAGTTAAACCCATATTCTTTATATTTTTTGCTGATACAGGTCTGATATGTGGAGAAGACAGCTCTCTGCCATCCAGACTGGATTTCAGTTCACTGGGTTTTTTATAAAGCAGAATAAGAATAAAAATATTTTAAAATACTCCTATGAAATGAACAATAGTAATTTAAACCAAATGACCAGACATTCATTTATAGGATGAAAAGATTTTCTATCTAAGGGTCTGAAAAAATGTTTTCCCCAATCCAGAGAGCAGCCACATTGGAGAGGAAAGAATGATCCTCTTCATAATAATTACTAATCGTAACCAATTTGTGCTGTAAGGGAGTGGCTACAATGGGGTAATGGTTCGGTTCCTGGAGTAGTACAGTGGCGCACGCAGGGCGGGTTTCGGGGTCACCAGAAACTAGAGATGGGCGGGTCCGGTTCTCCGAGAACCGAACCCACCCGAACTTTGGGTATCCGAGTACCGAGCTGAGCAGCTCGGTACTCTCCCGCCCATTCCGAATCCAAATCGAGGCCGAACGTCATTGTGACGTCGTCGGATCTCGGGACTCGGTTCTCGCGATACTTCAACTTTATAAATACACGCCTCCACAGCAATCCATCGCCATTTGACAGAGGGAGAGAGCAGGGTGTAGTCATAGGCTAATTAGAGCAGGGACAGAGAATACCATATTGTTCTTGCAATTGCTCTAACCAAAATCGCTAGTGCAGAGAGGAGGATAGAGGTTTATTATTTTTTCTTCATATTTGGCACTCCCCAGCGCTTTTGGGGTGTCCCCCATAATTGTGCATTAATATTTCTGGCTGTCAAAAGTCATATCTGTCAGCAGTATCTACTAAATAATTTGTAGCACACCTCAGTGTTTTTGGGGTGTCCTCCCTAATTGTGCATTAATATTTCTGGCTGTCAAAAGTCATATCTGTCAGCAGTATCTACTCAATAATTTTTAGCACTCCTCAGTGTTTTTGGGGTGTCCTCCCTAATTGTGCATTAATATTTCTGGCTGTCAAAAGTCATATCTGTCAGCAGTATCTACTCAATAATTTTTAGCACTCCTCAGTGTTTTTGGGGTGTCCTCCCTAATTGTGCATTAATATTTCTGGCTGTCAAAAGTCATATCTGTCAGCAGTATCTACTCAATAATTTTTAGCACTCCTCAGTGTTTTTGGGGTGTCCTCCCTAATTGTGCATTAATATTTCTGGCTGTCAAAAGTCATATCTGTCAGCAGTATCTACTCAATAATTTTTAGCACTCCTCAGTGTTTTTGGGGTGTCCTCCCTAATTGTGCATTAATATTTCTGGCTGTCAAAAGTCATATCTGTCAGCAGTATCTACTCAATAATTTTTAGCACTCCTCAGTGTTTTTGGGGTGTCCTCCCTAATTGTGCATTAATATTTCTGGCTGTCAAAAGTCATATCTGTCAGCAGTATCTACTCAATAATTTTTAGCACTCAGTGTTTTTGGGGTGTCCTCCCTAATTGTGCATTAATATTTCTGGCTGTCAAAAGTCATATCTGTCAGCAGTATCTACTCAATAATTTTTAGCACTCCTCAGTGTTTTTGGGGTGTCCTCCCTAATTGTGCATTAATATTTCTGGCTGTCAAAAGTCATATCTGTCAGCAGTATCTACTCAATAATTTTTAGCACTCCTCAGTGTTTTTGGGGTGTCCTCCCTAATTGTGCATTAATATTTCTGGCTGTCAAAAGTCATATCTGTCAGCAGTATCTACTCAATAATTTTTAGCACTCCTCAGTGTTTTTGGGGTGTCCTCCCTAATTGTGCATTAATATTTCTGGCTGTCAAAAGTCATATCTGTCAGCAGTATCTACTCAATAATTTTTAGCACTCCTCAGTGTTTTTGGGGTGTCCTCCCTAATTGTGCATTAATATTTCTGGCTGTCAAAAGTCATATCTGTCAGCAGTATCTACTCAATAATTTTTAGCACTCCTCAGTGTTTTTGGGGTGTCCTCCCTAATTGTGCATTAATATTTCTGGCTGTCAAAAGTCATATCTGTCAGCAGTATCTACTCAATAATTTTTAGCACTCCCCAGTGGTTTGCGCTCAGAATGGATTCAAAGCAGTCCACATATGATCTAAATGAGCAACCAGGTTCTGTCACCAGTCCTGATGTTAGTGTTCCCAGTACGTCATCTGGCCAAGGCGATGTCAAACAACAGAGTGTTTTCAAATTAGTGCAAAAAACAAAAACCAAAAAAAAATTTACTGTATTGAAGCGAAAAAGAAGTGTAACTGAGCAAAAGTTAAGTGACGATAAAAAAAAAATTGCAAGCATGCCATTCTACACACGCAGTGGCAAAGAGAGAATGAGGCCTTCACCTTTGGCTATTAGTGGCAGATCCCAAAAAGTTACCCAGGCTACAATTGGTGCACAACTACTGTTACGCGTCAAAGCTGAGCTGCAAGATACCAGTGAGGCATTACAGGAGAATATTTGCTCTGATTCACAAATGACAACAATCCCTGTGGAGAGTCCATCCAACAGTGGGATGTCTAATCGTGAGCATTCTGCTGATGTGTGCCTTAATAGCCCGAGTGTAGCCGGTGATACCCAAATTGAGGATGCCACTTTGGAATTAGAAGAGGATGAGGGGGAGATTTGTGTAGGCGACGAGGGCGCTAATGAGGATGTTGATGAGGATGAGGTTGTTTGTGTAAGTCCTGCACCAGTGGCAGCAGTTCTGGCACGTGACAAGAAAAAGGCCATTGTCATGCCTGGGCATAAAACAAAAAAATCCACTTCTTATGTGTGGAATTATTTCTACCCAAATCCAGACAACAATTGTATAGCCATTTGTAGTGTATGTGAAGCCACAGTCAGTCGAGGGAGGGACCTTAACCATCTTGGAACCTCGTCTATGTTACGCCATTTAACGAGAGTTCATGGCAAAGTGTTGGGAAAAGCTGAAAGTTCTTCCCAAAAGAATACAAGCACTCCCTCATCAGCTAAGACCCTCCGCTCACCGACATACCGACGGCTACAAAATACACCCACCACACCATCCTCATCAATATCCTCAGTAGCGCTCGGAGTTAGCCCGGCATCCCACTTAAGGCTGGATGACTCCGGCACTATTATTGATTCCTCTGAAGAAAGCGTTAGTCCTGCTGCTGCTGTTGCTGCTGCTGGGGGTGAATCGTCATCCCAGAGGCAGGTGAATAAAATGAGCAGTCCTACATTTCAGCAATTAACTGTGAAACAATCATTTGCGAGGGGAAGCAAATATGACAGCAGTCACCCAGTCGCCAAGCGAATCACAGACGCCATGGCTGCAATGTTAGTGTTAGATCTGCGTCCAATCTCCACAATAAACGCAGCTGGTTTTTCACAGTTAATTGAGGTTTTGTGTCCGCGTTACAGAATTCCATCGCGACACCATTTCTCCCGTAAAGCTATTCCACAACTATACCAAAAAGTGTGTAAAAATGTAGAGATTGCGCTGAAAAATGCCATTCTGCCCACTGTTCACTTAACCACAGATATGTGGACAAGTGGAAGTGGCCAAACCAAAGACTATATGACTGTGACAGCCCACTGGGTTGGTCATTCACCTTCACCAGCAGGAACAGCAGCAGCATGTACACCACTACGTAACATTTGTCACAGGCAGGCCACTCTTTGTATCACCGGCTTCACTAACAGGCATACGGCTGACAATTTGTTACGCAAACTGAGAGATGTGATTGATGCATGGCTTATACCACTCGGACTCTCCCCAGGGTATGTCATTTCAGATAACGCCAACAATATAGTGCGAGCATTACAGCTGGGTGATTTCCAACATATTCCCTGTTTTGCTCACACCATCAACTTGGTGGTGCAGAGCTTCCTACGAAATAACCGTGAGGTGCAGGAGATGCTTTCGGTGGCCCGTAAAATTTCAGGCCATTTCAGGCATTCAGCCACAGCATGTAGGAGATTACAGCAGCTCCAAGAGCAGTTTAACTTGCCCTGCCACCAACTTAAGCAAGAGGTGGTAACTCGGTGGAATTCCACCCTGTACATGCTTCAGAGGATGGAGGAACAGCGCAAAGCCATCCAAGCATATTGCACAAGTCATGACATTGGGAAAGGAGGGGGGATGTATTTCACTCTTGCACAGTGGGGAATCCTTTCAGTGCTGTGCAAGGTGCTGAAACCATTTGAAGTTGTGACATGTGAGGTCAGTGCAGACTCTGCTAGTTTGAGCCAAGTCATTCCTTTAATTAGACTATTGGAAAAGCAGCTTGAGAAAATGAAGGAGGAGCTGAAAGCAAGCAATTCAGCAAAGTATGTTGGCCTTGTCGATCAAGTACTTAATTCGCTTCACAATGATCCTCGAGTTATTAAGATCTTGAACTCGGATCAGTACGTTTTGGCCACTGTGCTTGATCCAAGGTTTAAAACCTACATTGAGTCTTTACTTGTAAATGAGCGAGATGTGAACTTTTGCAAGGAGCTATTGCTCAGCAAGTTGGCCGCTGAACTGGGCCTCGGCTTGACGACGTGTCCTCCTTCACTTTCTCAAGCTGTTGCTCGTAAAAAATTAAATTTCCAAAAAAGAAGCAGGGAAGACACAGGGGGCAGACGAGAACAATTTAACATCTGGGCTGGTTTGAAGGATTTTTCAAAAAAATGTGTCACTTTGCCCATAACTCCATCCAATATGAGTATAAACATGCAAAGGATGGTGGAGGATTACTTTCAAGAGGTAGTTGATATGGAAATGTCAGACAGTCCCTTTCCTTACTGGGAAGAAAAGCAGGCCATTTGGAAACCCATGTACAAACTTGCTTTGCAATACCTAAGCTGCCCACCCTCCAGTGTGTACTCTGAACGAGTGTTCAGCACAGCAGGGAACTTAGTCAGTGATCGCCGTAGAAGGTTACTTCCCAAAAATGTGGAGAAAATGATGTTTATAAAAATGAACTACATCTTCCACGAGGAAGGCCTTCACCATCCAAGACATCCAAGCACTGACTGTTCTCTAATGGCGGATTCAAGCGGCGATGAATTGATAGTCTGTGATGATGACGTACACACTGATGAGGGTGAGGATGAAGCTGAAGATGATGCCGATAACATCTTTTTAAAACTTTCTATGTAAGTGTAGGGTGCAATCTACCCCCAAAGAGGAAAGGGACTTGTGGCATTTCCATATCACATACCATCTTGAAAGGCTGCTGTTAGGGCAATTTATCCTTAAGGGTAGGGTGTCATAGACAGAGTGACCCTAAACTGGCTTTGTCCATTTTTCATAATATTGTACAGTCTATAATGGCTGAATTTTTTAGTATTTTATACAAGTGGAGGGGGGCCTAGAGAGACAGAAACCAAACTGGCTTTCTCCATGTCAATTAATATTGTACAGTCTATAATGGCTGAATTTTTTGGTATTTTATACAAGTGGAGGGGGGCCTAGAGAGACAGAGTGACCCCAAACTGTCTTTCTCCATGTCAATTAATATTGTACAGTCTATAATGGCTGAATTTTTTAGTATTTTATACAAGTGGAGGGGGGCCTAGAGAGACAGAAACCAAACTGTCTTTCTCCATGTCAATTAATATTGTACAGTCTATAATGGCTGAATATTTTGGTATTTTATACAAGTGGAGGGGGGCCTTGAGAGACAGAAACCAAACTGGCTTTTTCCATTTCTTTACATATTTAACTATAAGTGTAGGGTGTAATATACATTCAAAGACGATGGCTGCATTGCCAATATGCATAGATGGAGAGGAAGACAATCTGTTTTGTGTGTAGAATAGGCCTACCAACGAAGAATTAAACTGTTTTTTTGGATGATTTATTACCTCAACAATTAGATTACTTGTCTCTAAAACAGTTGGAGCACTAAATTGGGTTAATTTAGGCCCAAAAACATGGATTTTCCCAAAAAATAGCAAAACAAAACCAAACAAAACCAAAACCAAAACCAAAACACGCAATGGCGGTTTTGCAAAACCAAAACCAAAACCAAAACACGACGGTAATCCAGATCCAAAACCGAATCCAAAACCAAAACACGGGGGTCAGTGACCATCTCTACCAGAAACCCCCCCTTCTCCGCTAAAAAAGTGCCCTACATATCGGCACTGTTCTATACAGCAGCTGCGGCGCTGTCTAAGAAGCGTCCGCGGCGGTGCTGTATTGTATACAGCACCGCCGCGGACACTTCTTTGACAGCGCCGCGGCGGCTGTATAGTACAGTGCAGCCGAAACGGAGTTGCCGTGCATGTGTGGGCGCATGCGCGGAAGGGCAGCTCTCTAGGGTTTTTTTTTTTTTTGGGGGTGGAGGAAACCCCCCCTGAAAAATCCTCCGTGCGCCCCTGTTGTATATTCACCACGAAATGGATATATGATAGCAGTTGTACATGCCGATTTAATTTCTTCGTTATTTCTGGCAACTAGATGCTACAAAGTTTCCCATTTGAATACTTGAAAGTTTCCCTTCATAGATTTACTTGTCCTTTAACTGATGACTTGAGAGAATCTCACATGTGACCACAATAGAGGATTTTGTCGGAGAAAGAACGGGAATGTTCCCTCTTATATCATTTTTACTGTTTTGCTAAAACAAAATCAAAGTTTGCAGCTGCAAATCTATCGGAGAGAACGGTGACAGGAGAGATTGCACTTTCTGAAAGGTAATTAAGTCCAACTTATTTTGGGTATAATTTCCTTTTCAAGTACCTTTTCAAATCTGAGTGAAGTGGAAAATGTTATTATAGGCTATTAGGGATATGCAAATATAAGTCACGAAAATATACTTTGGCAGACTCCCAGTAAATGACGGTTTTCGTTTGCAGGCTAGAAATGTTTTCTTTGCTTTCTTGCAGAGAAATTAACACCATAAAACCAATAATACTGTAATATGACATAAAAAATAATTAAATTGAAACATAAGCAAAAAAAACCTCAACAGTACCCAATGTTTCCTCTACTATATGGAATTATAGACAATTCAGAGTTTTCAGTATAACTCTAAAATGTAAGAAAATAGTATTTGTACCATTAAGGTTTGTTAAAAAGAAACTTTGGATTTTTCTTTGAATTCATATGCCCAATTGATAATAAATTATTTTCCAAATTAGTGCAATTAACTTTTATGTTCCCCTTTTGGTGAAACATAAGCATTTTTTTATTTAGTGCACCATATCCATTGAGTTATAAAAGATACAATGATGTTCATCCCACTTTTCCATCTCCGAGCCATCATTGGTCAGTCGGGAACCGGCCACCTGTTCTGTCATTCGAGACAAGGCTCCGCAATTGTCATAAAATGTCTTTTGTTTCTTTCCTTTGGAGTACAAAAAAAATAAAGGAAAAAAAAAGAGGTTCCCTTTGGAATTAGGTGTGTAATAAAAAGGAATTGAGGGAATATTTATTTTAAATACGGGGGGCTTCACAGTGGGCGGCTCACAGGGGCGGCCCTTACAGGGGGCTGTAGGTGGCTCACAGGGGGGGCTTTGCGGTGGGCAGCTCACAGGGGGAGGCTTGCGGAAGGTGGCTCACGGGGGAGTGGAGGCCCCCTTAGCCCAGGGGCCTCCATTCCCTTAATCCGGCCCTGCATACAGTCAACAATGGAAATACCATTGGTACAGCAGGTGTGGAGATTATAGGCCCCACTGTACAGGGAACTAGCAGGCTGTGGGTCCCCTGGTTCTCTCCTCCCGTTTCCCTGCATCGGGCCCACAGTTCGCTAGTTCCGCCTCTGGATACAACTTACCCCCGTTACAACCTGCGCATTCAGCCTTTTGTAGTCATTGGATTGCACAGAGCACAGAAAGACATACGGATGCTTTAAACCACCAACTGAGAACACTCCATCTCTTCCCCCACTATGAGTCTAAGCCCCCTCTCTAGTTACCCCAAATAGCGCAAGCAATCTTTACTCATTATCCTGCAATATGCCTTTTACATTCTCCCCCTAATTCATACATTTAATTCATGTTCTCCTTTCACAAATCTTGGCTTTTTCCAGGATCTTCTTATCCCAGGAATTATTATCTACAAATAAAGCTGAAAAAATGAGTTAATTCTGGTCATTGGTGGGGTTTTGTATTTGTGCAGAAGGGTGAGTCTATATAAAGCTCTTAAGACCAAATTCCACTGGAGAAACGCGCAAAAGAACCAATATGAGAATTGTGACTGGTAAAGATTTCCGTTTCACAGTGTTGGCCACGAAAAAACAGTGGAGGCCGTTTAGAAAGGACCCCGGATGCACGCATGATTTTGCACCTTTTACCCTTAATGTTCTACATCCAACGCATTTCACACTACTCTCCAATCTAAAAAGAAGCCTCTGCAAATTAAAAGTATTCCTCTATGTGTCGAGGTACTGCAAAAACTGCCAGCCAATCACAATAGTTTCCTCACTCTTAGTGATTGGCTGGCCAGTTAAGGAAGTTGCAATAACTCCCAACTTTAATCATTTTGATTAATTTGCAAATTTTATATCTTCTTCCTAAACTTGTGTTGTTTTTTTTTTAGAATGTTTGGGAGGTTACAGATTGTTTGTTTTTGTGCCCTGATCCTTTTTTGGTTCTAAATCTTGTCCTTCATTGGTGTTTATATAGATTATATTTAATTTGTTACCTAGTTAAATAGGAAGGTATTCTCAAAAGTGTAGAGTGTCAAAGAGTAAAATGGCATAAAATGGTAGAATAACATCATATTCGTTTTCATCCATATCATCCTAAAAGACAGAAAACTGGTGAAAAAAACTCCATGAACATCAGAAAGTTTTAATGATACGTAAAGGTTGGTGAGGCTTAAAAAAAATAAAAAAATCAAAGTTTATTATGACAGTCAATGAAAACTTTAAAAGGTAAAAAGATGTCACTCTAGAAAAGGTCAAAATGCGAAAGTATTTGACGGTGAAATGAAGTCCTGATAAAATGTCGTTATAAAACGAATTTTTCTTTACTACAATTGGACTTGTTATAATTGGTGATGTCTAGAAAGAGAATAAAGCTTTTAAAAATGTCGTTATCATGTTTCATCAAATTTAAACGTTTTCAGATCCTTTTAGAAAAGAAAAACTTCATTCCGTCGAATGGAAAAATATTATGTTTAATACTAATTTCATTTTTTAGAGGGTGCTTTATTTTAGCCTATCAACACATGGAGTGTTTAAATAGAAAAATATGTATGCACAATTATATTCATTTAAATCAGACACAAGCACTAGTGTGTTAATGAGATACAGGGAGAAAATCTCAGGTCTCATTATCGTATCACTTTGGTTCTGACTCAGAATCTTCATACAAACAGATCTTTTGTTTTTATTTAAATTCCGCCATGTCTGTTTGTTTTGTGCGTTGTGTTGAAACAAGTTTACTCCACTAAGTGATTGCAGAATGAAAGAATCTAAACAATGTTCATTATGTAGCGAGCAGCTACAAACAGTCCTTGATTGTCAGCAATTTAACCTTCTGTGAATGTAATAAGACGGAAATTCTTTCTCTGCAAAGAAAGTATTTAAACGTCAAGATGTAGTTTGAGAATTAAAGATAAACTATACTCCAAATACATTTTCTAAAGGCAACAGGAATACAACTAAGCTTACGCAATCAGTCTTATCAGAATTTGTCACATCCAATCCATTGATCGAAAGTATCTGTGCTGAATATTTGGCTCTGCAGGTATAAAGTTATATCCGTAGGTCGGTATTACAGGGCAGGACATTTTTAGAAAACAAAAACATTAACCTCATTCTGCCTCAAAATTTCACTTCATTCACTTGCAGTTGGAATGGAAAACGCTGTCGTTCTGTCTGGACAGTTGATGGATTTCCATTAAAAAATTCAGCCATTATGAAATATGAATGGGACCATATTCTTTTATTCACGGATAGTTTTTGATCTCATCAGGGGCTCATCAGAGTCGTCCTGGCTAAGTTTATCTAAAAAATAAATCTAAGAGTCACTGGCAGTGTGGAGTGGAAACCCCCCTCTACAAACCCTGTGTTTGCCCCTGACTCTGAAGAACTAGTTAACTAAAGAATAAAACCACCTTTTTCTTTTTCTTTCTCCAGAAATGCGTATAACACATCCAAATGGCCTTTTTATACATATAATGCTTAGAATTCATTTAATCATCAGGGGCACCATTTAGGATTGGAAGCAGACCAAAAAAAAAGAAGAAGATAATTTGCACCATGGCAAGAGTATCTTGCACTACAGGGGGGTGGGGGGGGGCAAATTTAAAATGTGAGAGAAGATTTAGAGTTGGGAGGGGGGTTCTGTACAAACAATCTGGAACCCCCCTGGCTGCATAAACGCGAGTGACGCCCCAGAGTTGATTGAGCGGATTGAACTGGAGCGGAGCCAGAGAGAGCGTTGTTCCGAATTGAATACCCTGTCTAGAGTTTTTGGAGAGAAGTGGCGAGACCATGGAGGCATGCTGTGAGCGTGGGAAGTGAACCCAATACACAATCAGCCAATCAGGAGCGACTAGAGAGTGTCGCTGATGGTCATCATGTGAAGGGATGGGAATTATTCCAGAGAACAGCCGCTGAGCGCGCCCAAGATGGCTGTCTCGCCCTCTGAACCAATGACAAAGTGCTTCCAGGCATATTGGGAGAAAGGCACTATATAAATAAATATTTATTATTATTTAATTATTATTATTATCAGCATCGTCTTGGCATATCGTTGCAGTATCCCTCCACCCCCTGCAAGAGATACACCTCCTAAAAGTTGTATCTACGTGATCAACTTTGGCTTGCCCACCCCAAGCATAAGAGGGTGCAAGTCAACGATACACAAATACATATGGATGGTTTCACGCCTTTAGTATGGACAGCACGGTGGCTCAGTGGCTAACACTTCTGTCTTACAGCACTGGGGTCATGAGTTCAATTCCCGGCCATGGCCTTATCTGTGAGGAGTTTGTATGTTCTCCCCGTGTTTGTGTGGGTTTCCTCCAGGTGCTCTGGTTTCCTCCCACACTCCAAAAATATACTGGTAGGTTAATTGGCTGCTATCAAATTGACCCTAGTCTGTGTGTGTGTCTGTGTGTGTGTATATTAGGGAATTTAGACTGTAAGCCCCAATGGGGCAGGGACTGATGTGAATGAGTTCTCTGTACAGCGCTGCGGAACTAGTGGCGCTATATAAATGAATGGTAAAAATAATAATAATAGAATGCATGCACAGTATACAAACACATATCTTACTCAAAAAAAAAAAAAAATTACATGCGTTCGACGGTAAAAGAGCCCAATGCATTTAAGTAGGCAAAATAATTTTTGCGTGGAGTTAACTTTTAATCAGACTGGACCATCTTTGGACAGTGGATGTATTTTGGCCTTGTTGACCCATGGAGACTGGTTGGCAATTTTTAGCAGGTGGGGGGGGGGGAGACTCAGCTCTGCAGTCTATTAGGAATATTTTAAAGAAAAAAAATGCAGTTAGCCCACTGACCCAGCACAAGTTAGCCCACTACGGGACCGGCACAGGGGTCAGATGCCCCCCAGCCCCCCAGCCCGTTGAGCCACTGATGGCCCACCTCTCATCCTACATCACAATACATTGTATAACACTCAGTATTCCAGATTCCTTTGTCTTACTCCCATTATTTCCGAAGCTGTTTAATTCTAATACTCCTCAGAAAGAGTCTGATTTACTTTTTGTTGACGATATTGTACACAGTCGAAATGAAATTATCCCAGGCTGTTTTTTTTTTGGTTTTTTTCTTTATTATTATTTTTGCTGACGGAAGATGTATTTCCGTGCGTCTCCCCCTCCCCCCCCCCCCTCTGATAATAAAAAGTCTATGAATATTTCATCCCTTTGCTTATTTCTTGCCCTACGTTTTCTTACAATGTGATTCATAAAACCAGTACATCGGCTGTGAGAGCGCGCGGATAGGAGCGTACATTGTGGTAACAGAGGAGTGATAGGAATAGAGATATTACACCACAATATATATGGTAAAAGAAGCCAAGATAGGATATTACTAAACTACGAATGCAGCAAATACAGCTGAACGAGCAGTAAACTTATCCTTGAATACAAAGTATTTTACGGAAACTTAAATTTTGTCTGCGGATGAAATATGACCAAAAACAAAACATTGAATTATATACCCCCCTATCTAGTTATACGGGTAGCAAAATGCCCCTGCTGCTCCCTTAGATGAATTCCTAATCTTCACTTAGAACAATTAGCAAGCACTTAAGTTGCGTAACTAATGCCTTTGATAAAACTTCCCGCCATGTTTCTCAAGCAGCAGAGCAGATCTGATAAGAGAATTATAACAGAAGTGTCCCCTAGGCTTTCACTCACTCCTTATCGGATAAAAGTCACACCATCGTTTTCCTATTAATGTGTCAGTCCCCCTCTAGGACCAAATTGAACTCATGGCGTTCATAGATCTAACAGACGATTCATTTCTCTAAACACAATAGGATCAGATAAGAAAACTTTCCAGAAAGAGAACCTTCCTTTGGGGCTGAGTGCGGCTTTAAAGTCCAGTTTCTGTCCCCTGTAAAAGCGCATTGAGAGCGTGTAATTAATATTTACCTTTTTCAACCTATAGACAATAATTGATAATACGATGATTTGCAAATCATTGATATTTATTTTCTGGTCCCTTATGGTGAAAAAAGAACCCCATCTAAACACTCAAAGGGGCATATTCAATTGTCGTCGTTTCCCGCTGCGTTAAAACTACTACCGTTGTTACGGTAATAGTTAGCAGGATTTCAGCTTGCGGCTCAGGGAGCTGCGAGCTGAAATCCAGCGAGAAAACTACCGTAATAACGTTTTTCCGTGCACTATTACCGTAATAACGCAAGATTTTCGGTGTTTCCGCCGACAATTGAATATGCCCCAAAGGGTGGTATTCAATTGGTCGCGTTACTGTTAAAAGTAACACGGCCTGCGCGTTATTACGGTAATAATGTGCGTAATTATCGTTATTACAGTAGTTCTAATGCCGGCATTTTGCTCGCAGCAAAGCCGGGCTAAAACTACCGCAATAACGGTAATAGTTTTAGCGCAGCGATACTTCGGGGGGAATTGAATTCCCCCCAAAGAGTTTTTCTATTGTAACAACTGCAGGAAACAACAATACGCACAGATATGTTCACGAGGTAACGGTTGGGGCGTCCACAATGTCTGGAGGTGGGGGTGCATCAATTATCTTTGAAGTCTTGTGCCAATCGTTCTTGTAGGGATTCCTCACCCTCTCACCGTTCTCGGTTCCTCCTATCTGCAGACGCGGATCGGCAACGTCCTGCAAGGACCAAGCACAAGACAGACACAGAGAAACAAACATAAAACAGGGACCACTCAGCTGATCACTGTGCCCGCAGGCTCTTAGGCCAGAACGGCTAGCTCTTAGCGGCTTCGCTCTGATTGGCTAGAGCAAATAAAATCTATAAAATCAATGTACAACATTGAGAACATTCTAGTGATTAATATATTATGCAAAACATTCTAGTGACATTTGAATAATACAGAAAATTCTATTGACCCATATACAATACAAAGAGCATTCTGCTCACCCATGAACAATACTGGGAGCATTCTAGTGACCACTATAGAATACTGAGAGTATTCTAGTGACCACTATAGAATACTGAGAGCATTCTAGCGACCGCTAAAGTAAACAGAGCATTCTAGTGACCACTAAGCATTCTGATGATCACCAAGTGTTTCCTGCTAGAGGTCACTCTGTGGAGCACTGCTAAAAAGCTAAACAAGTCAGTAGCGAAATGCCAGGGTAGGAATGGGGAAACCTATTTTAAATGTAGTATAGTGTATTTTAATCATGGGTCTAAATTACAGGGAAGAAACCCAATTCCCAAGTATTCCAAATAATACATTCCACTCCTGTATAAACCTTGTATTTAGATGAAGAGCCCAACTAGCTTTTCAAGACTTCTCTTCACTTTTTAGTTACCCATTTAAAAGTTTCATATTGATGCCACTTGTTTTGCGGAGCAGCAGCATCAATTGATTTTTATGTGGCCCCATACAGTGGCCCCATACAGTGTCCTGTTGGTTCCCTGGCTAACCCTATGCAGTTAATAAGTTTGTGTATAACATGACAGGACTCAGTAGAACAATACAGTCAACATTTCCTTTTTTCTATATTACAGATTCAATATTTTTTCTTCCCTAGAGATAAAGGTTTTCCTTTCTCTTTTCCAGGTCAACAGATTATGGGACAACGTATGAGAAGTTTAATGAAAAGGTGGGGCTGAAGACCGTGCTCAGCTACCTGTATGTAAGCCCCACCAACAAGAAGAAGGTGAGTCAGCTCATTATTAAGTAAACTTCATGATTCCTGTTTACAGTATGTTGTGATTATGTATATAGTCATTATCCATTATCCAAATTCCTGGTGGTTATGCAAACCCCAACATTTCTAGCAGCAATACAATGCAGACCCAAGTCTATGGTGTTGATACAATGCAGACCCTAGAAAAGATGATAAACATTTTCCCCCTCCTACCTCCCTCCTCGTCGCTCTCCTCTCCCCCCCTCTCCGTCTCTGCCTCCGCTCTCCCCTTGCCTCCTCCTTCCCTTGCGTCTCTGTCCGTCCTACCCTCCCCTTAGATTGTACGCTCCTTCGAGCAGGGCCTCCTCTCCTCCTGTTCTCCACCACCTTAACTCTGCTCTCCAGCTCCTTGTCTCTTCCGTGAGGCCCTTTTACCCCTCTCTCTACCCCGCTGGGGGCTCTCACCTCTCATCTAGCTGTACAGTGAGCTTCGGAGTTACTGTGCTTTTTGTTAACTGTACCGTGCTGTCTCACCCTGTATCGTGTTTCTGTCTGTCCCTGTACGGTGCTACGGATACCTAGTGGCGCCCTATAAATAAAAATGAATAATAATAATAATAATAATAATAATAATAATCCACAGTATATCAATCAAATAGTAACGTGTCTGGGTTAGAAACAAACAAACAAGAACAATCGCTAGAACTGTTATTAGTATTTTAAACTCCAATATATAGGGACTGTTTGACATTGTGGCATTTTTTGGTTTCCTTTTTTTTTAGACTTATACACGATTCCCTCAATGTACAGCAGGTTGGTGCATTGTTAATAAAGGTTAATAACAATAATAATAATAATAATAATAATACTACAGGCAGTTTATTGAATGCATTAATATTATTATTATTATTATTATTATTATTATTATTATATATTTATTTCCTTTTAGAACTAATTACTTATTTTTGCTTGTTTTAACCACTTGAGACCTTTGAACAGTAAAAACAAAATATACTGCAATACATGTTGATAGAGATTAATGCATTCAGTGTAAAGGGATTCCATAATAAATTACAAGCAAACTATTGTTAGATATAGTCTACGTGGACCCACTAGAGATGCCGGCCAAGAGAGCATTGATTCTGCTTCCGTTGCCTTTCCCGGGGCTTCAGTTCTCATAGGGTTTGTACTGATGATGTCAAACAGAACTGATTGGTGCTTCGTTCCACATATAGCGTCCCATACGGACATTGTTCAAGGACTAGGAACCATTTATCCCCTGCAGTGTGGGTCCATCAGTTGTATAGGCTGTAGGAATATGACACTTCACTAACTATATATCCAAGAGATATGTGGGAGTAAGGATAGGGAGACCACACACTGGAAGTGAGTAAGATGAATGGGTAGAGGGCAGCTTTTAGCTGAGGGCAAGACTATAAGTTGCCAATCTATTTTGTAATCATAGAGTTCCCCAAATACCAAGGAGGTAGCTGGATCTGAACCTCATTTCATATTGAAGAGCGTTTGACACCACAGTTTCCTGCACCAGTCTACATCACCATCAACATTTATTTATTTAGCGCCAGCAAATTCCGTAGCACTTTACAATTACAGGAGCCTGACATTATTACTCTGTGCTGTTAGAGGACCCTGCTCCTTCCACTATCTCACTGCTTACCCTTATACTGCTCCTCACCAAAATGCCCAGGATCCACCCAAACCACTTCACTTATCCAGCGAGAACCATGAGCCTTGCCATGCTGTGAAGCCAGACTACTTTCTGTTAGATCATGAACTTTCAAAGTCAAAGATTCATTGAACACCACGCTTAGTGAGTCCTGTCCTCATAAACTCGATCATACATAGGGATAGGTCTCTCCTCTCATTGGCCAGCTCAAATTCCACTGCCTTGTCCCACAAATCCAATCACTTTGCCAGAAAACTAGACCCGCCAACCCAACATGAGGTAAGTCGTGTCAGGAAAGAAGATTTCACATCGCATTTTGCCCGTCATAAATTGACTCCTAAGAAAACATCTCTATAGTGGGTTCTGCTGAATAAGACAATTACAACACAAAGTGTATTTGCATATGTAATATGTTATGGAATCTACTTTCTACTGGTCGTTAAATATTTCTTTGTTCCCAATGAATGCAATGTTACACCTATGGTGCGGTATATTTTATACATAATGCACTTATCGTTCTTGTCAATCTTACTCATTAGTGGGGGTGAGTTTAGGGGTTATCCATTCTTATTTCATTAGGATAAATATCATTATGGAGAGGTAACAGTGCTTTTCACTTACAACACCTCCGCCAACACTGAACACCCTTTCATACACTACATGGGCAGGAGGACAATCCAGTTGTCCATTTTGAAAGTTTGGGCCATCAATCTTCTTCTGCCAATGTTCCAAAGGGATCACAGTTAGTTGGAAACACTATAAACCATTATCTATCCATAGGTTGCCAAATTGATCATCTCTTCATCTTCTTTTTCAATTAGACATCTCCATCAATTCAATTAAAATAAATTATTGGAGGATTGTTAATAGGTTTCCTCTTTCCCTGGGAGGGAGTTCGGTGACAGTTTGTGAATCTCATTATTCCACTTATTACGGTATTTCTCTGCTATATTTCCTATTCATGCTGTATAAATGACTGAAGAGTTTGTGTGACCGATTTCTTGACCGCGCCCCCTTGTGGAGATAAGCAAACTTCTCAAAACTGCTCCACGAAATATTCACCACTCGGGGGGCGCAAATCTTTGTACCTTTCCCTGGTAGAATGTGGCCTTAGCTCTATTCATAGACTGTGAATTCTGTGAAATGTGATCTTACTAACACAGTGGGGAATGTGACTCCACAGAACGGTGATGCAAAATCGAGACTCGCATATTGTATCGCCGGAACGTCGCACCTCTGTAATCCCGACACAAAATTCTATTTGTGTGAAATTTCTAACGCTCCTCTCTACAGCTGGGTATTTCTTCAGCCTTATAACTAATGGTGCTAAGGGAGTGAAGAAAAGTACAGAAAGCAAATGTGTTCTGCTTTGGTCAGTGTGTTGTAGTGAGGATGCCCAATGTATGAGAATAAAAATAAATTGATATTTCAGGGAGGCAATATTGCAGTACTGATTACTCAGCTGTGTAGTGTATGCAGCTCACACCTAAGTGTACAGTAGTCTGGGCTACTGTCAGTCACATTAAGTACATGTACCGCCACAATCCTTATTAACTAGTCTTCCCTGTTCTTTTATTGCTGAAGAAAATGGACAATGGGTGATAGGCACATTTGCACCTTGGCAAACCTATGCTACACTGCAGTGGGGGGGATTCAAAATGTGCACAGATTTAGTAGGGGGCGTGTTATAGCTCAATTCTAAATTGCTGTGTAGAAATAAGGCTGTTTTTCTCCAGTAGTTGTGGTGCTATATCCAAAACAGCCAATAGTGTATTTTATGCAAAATAAATAGACAAATGCATTTGCACCCCTTGTATCGCAGCAAGGTCTGTTCAGGAACAGATAAAGCCCAATAAATGCAAACCTGAGACCCAACATTTTCAGCTTAAAAACCAGGACACAATAGGACACCTTCCGTATCAGCTTTAGTTCTTGATCTGCAAAAAATCCCAAAGGGGGTATATTTGCTAAACTGCGGGTTTGAAAAAGTGGAGATGTTGCCTATAGCAACCAATCAGATTCTAGCTGTCATTTATTTAGTACATTCTACAAAATGACAGCTAGAATCTGATTGGTTGCTATAGGCAACATCTCCACTTTTTCAAACCCGCAGTTTTAGTAAATATACCCCCAGGGCCGGATTAACCCTAGGGCTAACTGGGCTACAGCCCAGGGGCCTATGGCATCCAGGGGGCCCTTGAAAGTGCTCAGCAGCAGTATTGATCGGTCGGGGGCGCCCCCGGCGCGATCAGTGCTGCTGAGCACTTTCACTGCGGTCCTTCCCCGGCGCGCTGTAGTCTCCTTACTGAGGAGATCTCGTGAGTCTCACTCTCACGAGATCTCCTCAGTAAAGAGCGTACAGCACGCCGGAGAAGGAGGTAAGTGCCGGGGGGGGGAGGTGGGCAGCTCAGATCACAGGGAGGGGGGGCGGGCAGCTCGGATTACGGGGGGGGGGGTCCTCATGGGGGGATGGAGGCCCCCTTAGCCCAGGGGCCTCCATTCCCTTAATCCGGCCCTGTAATACCCCCCAGGACTGGATCAGTATCACCGTAACTCTGCCAGATAACAATCCCTGGTTTGGATTCTTACTATATTATCTTTAGATTTTCAGACGTGAGGGATAATGTGTTAACCCTCCAAATCCCAGTCCCTCGTGGCACTCAGACGGTTAACGTCCTTCTCTCTCCTTCATATTTCTTCCTCTTAGGGAAACAAGGAGAGATAAGGATGCATTCTGGGTAATAAAGCACTATTTGCCGTTGGAAGAAATATATAGTTCAATCATAAATGCAGGTGTAGGAGCCGTGACATTAATTCTGAAAATTATTACAACAGTAGAAGGAAGTCGGGGAATGAGATGTGGTGTTCTCCCTCGGGGTAGATATTTATACCTAATTAGAACAACAAGTTCCTGGATGTTATTCAACTCAGGAAATGAGCAACATAAAGTACCGAGATCCGTAAGTAAGGAGAGAAAGTCTCCTCGCCGCGACGCTCGATTAGCATGCAAATGTATACAGCGCGGCCTAATGAGCAGGTACGCTCTGGTTAATGAAAGCCAGGATAGGAACTCTGCGATTTCCATACATAAAGACACAGACGTGACTAGGCCGTATCCCTGCTACGAGCAAGGATCACATAGGAGATGTCTGACTTTGATGGAGAGGCCGAAAATATATCAAATTAGTGAGATTAAAATCTTTCCCTCATTTATAGTAAAAAGACATCATTAACAATATACATGGGGCAGAAAATCAATTAGTTTGCCATTGATTCAGCCATTCTTAGGGTATTAATGTGATTGCTTGACTAAAATTTGCTTAAGCTAAGATGATAGAATATACTAGTTCTGGATAATTTAAATGGGTCTAGAAGAATTTATAATGCAGTTTGTTAACCGTTTGCTTCTAACATACCTGCTAATGGTCCTGACTGGCAGAATTAAAAAGAATTGGGGCTTATTCAAAAGTAGGCGTGGTCTCTGGCAAATGTAGGAGTGGTTGAGCAGTTTCAGGGCAGGTTTCTTGTGGGATCGGGGAAGTGATAGAGCAATATTAGAATAGTAGTGTAAGTAAAACTGTGCTATAGGGCTAAGACTTTGTCATACACCCCAACTTTAAGATTACCCTAATCGGCACGAGAAGGGGGCGTAGCTGCATGAAATTGCGGTGTTCCACGCCAGGGGCAAACGCAGGATTTGTAGAGGGGGGTTTCCACACCACGCCGCCAGTGGGCGTGACCAACATGCATGGGGGCGTAGCTATAATATTAGACAGTGCTTGGCTGCTCTCCAACTCTCCCTTTCCTATAATATACATGGACAATGCTGTGTGCACTACTGTTAGGTGCACGCAGTTCTCTCTTTTCAAGCAGAGCTGTTTGAAGTGGGGGCAGGGTCCAGCCACCTCAATTATACAGTGCCCCAGGCTTGGAGGGGGGCTTCTAGGCACTAGGAAACCCCCTTTCCCCTCTCGGTTTGCCTATGCACGCCTAGCCACTTTCCCCTCCCTTAAAAACACACCTTCAATGCTGTGTGTACCTGCTGCTGATATGGGTGGCACTGAATGGGTACCAATTAGTGGGGCACATCCCGCAACTATCCTGCAGTCAGGACAGAAGTCCCAATCAGCGAGATGGCAAAACAGTGCCCTCAAATCGGGACTGTCCACCATAAATCTGGAGGCATGCCTTTTAATGCATGTTGTTATATAGTATAATTATTGCAGATACTGGCATTGTGACTATACTGTAAGTGAATATATATATTTTTTAGATGGTTTCTGAATGCCGTGGAATGTTGAGGTAAAATGAATGTTCTTATTTTTTGTGGGTTTTCCCATATATTCCACGTTTGGCCTCTTCTGCGTTCATTGGTTATAGTAATAACTTGATTACGGAGTGTTCAGTGCACCCATATAATAATGTTTGAGATAATGCCAATATCAAATAATTCCCAAATCATCCAACAAAACGTGGTGGCGATAAAGTCAACAAATAAAGACTGTGTCTTACTGAGCTGTATCTTATTAGTGCGATTACTGCAGTGTTTATACTTAAATAAGTAGGTTCATCAATTTCTATTACTATTTCACCCCTCTGCAGCAAGTTGCCCTGTTAGGAGGGAGGAGCTTCTCTAACAAAGCAGACACAGAGTGACTGACAGCTTGGCAGTCTTACTTTGCAGAAACTGCACTATGTGGATTGGTCGATGCATACATTGGGGCAAGGGCCAGTGATATCACAGCCACTCAAATGACTGCAGTCTCAACCTAATTACTTGCATAATATCTCATAAGGACACTGTCCTATAGAGAGTGGGAAGGGCTTGTTTAGGATGCATAAGAGGAGTTTTAGTTCAGACGAGATGTATTATTTTCTTCGATACTCAGGAGAGTCAAATAATAACATTTAGGGGGCAAATCAATTAGTAGTGAAGTCCATCAGGGCCTCGTCGAATCAGACTTGGTGGGATGTTCAGTATCCGAAAGATCGCCGATTTTTCCTTGAGACATTAAAGGCATAGTAAAACTCCTATGGGACCTCGCTCTGAATTGAATCTGCCTGTCTGAGGTTATGAAAGTAGTTGTAAAAATAAGGAAGTGATTTGTATAAATAACTCCCATTGGTTACATACATACAGTACGTGTAGAATCATGTTCCATGTCAATATAACATGCAGAAAATAGTCTGGTGTATCGCGACAAGTCCATCTCTCGGACTTACAGTCAACACAGAAGACTGACATTCTTACAGCCGTGTATCATCATCATCATCATCAGTTATTTATATAGCGCCACTAATTACGCAGCACTGTACAGAGAACTCATTCACATCAGTCCCTGCACCATTGGAGCTTACAGTCTAAATTCCCTAACACACACACACAGACTAGGGTCAATTTTAATAGCAGCCAATTAACCTACTAGTATGATTTTGGAGTGTGGGAGTAAACCGGAGCACCCGGAGGAAACCCACGCAAACACGGGGAGAACATACAAACTCCTCACAGTTATGGCCATGGTTGGGATTTGAACTCATGACCCCAGCGCTGTGAGGCAGAAGTGCTAACCACTGAGCCACCGTCCTGCCCCGTGTCCAACTGCACAATACACCTCCCTCTACCCGACCATGTGAAGAGCAGACAGGGCTAACCGTTTTTGCAATCAATTATAATGCATATTTAATTCATTCATTAACTATAGTCGACATGAACAGGATTAGAGAGGCGTTAGGAAGAAACTGTGTGATCTACATTGCTCCAGTTCCTTTGCCCGTCTCCTTTCTCCTGACAGCACCTTATTAGTGTAACACTGTTGCTAGCGCTCATTAGTGTCTGGTGGATTAACAGCTATTCGGTGCAGAAGAGAAGTGTAACATCTACCTCTAATTGATTTACTAGTGAGAAGGATAATTACATGCCCAGTATTACAGATGTACCCTAGAAAAAAAGTGTCACATTTCTTAGCACGAAAACACATTTTTGCTTGTGTGTTATCTGCGGGGATTTAATGACGGATCCATAATGATGCAAACACTGAGCTTACACGTAGCAAATAAACTGGATTTTGTCTGCATAAACTTAATAAATTCTTGAAAACAAAGTTGGCGCCGTTTCAAGTTTGGGAGTCAATCATTTCAAAGTTTTACGAGCAGTGTTGGCACTGTCATTTTGCAAACCTGGGCTGTTGCCTAGGGCACCAATAGTTAGGGGCAGGGCCAGCGGCACACAATAAGCCTGTTTAGTGCGGCAGGATGGTGCCAGGCTTACCGGGGCCCCATCGCCAGCCCGCTTACCGGTTGCCCCCTATCTACCGAGTCCTTGCTCTAAATAGAAGGGTTATCAAAGAAAGTATAGTATTGGCGCATACCCAGTGAAGGGCAGGGAGGCGCTGGAAAGCTCAGCACCGGCCCTTGTTATGGGGTATCTTAAACACTCATCTCACTCATTCAGGGGCAGATTCAATTGGCCACGCTACTGTAAAAAGTAACTGCTCGTAATTATCGTTAATACGGTAATTTCAACGCTGGCTTAAAATGACCGTATTAACGGTATTAGCTTCAACGCCACATTAGTCACGGCTGAATTGAATCTGCCCCTTAGTGTTTTAATGTGTTTGCGATGCCCCCAGTGGTGGGGGCGAAGGAGCATTTCAAAAGCAGCCAACACTTCTATTGTCGGCCCGGTATAATTCAATTTGCAGTTTATCAGACAGCAGATCCTCATGACTGAAATAGAAACATCCCGGTTACAGTGTCCCCGTTATGGTGGCAGCCATTTTGTGGGTTGTACCAATGTTAAAGACGGTGCAGCTAATTGGTTCTTTCGTCACCAGTGACAACTAAAAGGCATGGAGTGCTAGCTCCTAGTACATGAATAGATCAGTCCACCCAGTAGCGGAAAGGATGCCTCGTGCCTCAGTGATGTCACTAGTTTGTAGTGAATTGATAGGCTGTATTGGCAGGAGTATTGGTGACAGCCTAGGTACGTTTTAATGTTCAATTAATTGTTGTTATTATTATATTACCTAAAGTGTGGATGTACCCCTTACCTAGCAGATAATCTGATATTATATTATATACCTCGGCCACTCAAGTACCATAACAATTCTTCCCATATTGCTGACTTCCAGACCCATCTATATTCTACACTGGAAATGACTAGAAATAATTTAGACTGGATTTCCTGCATTCTTCTGACAGCTGTGAAGAGCTGGTGTTAGGAGGACAAACTGAATAATTAACTGACTAACATTGTTATGTGAACTATTACTTTATCCCCTCGCACCATCCTGGGCAGCACGGTGGCTCAGTGGTTAGCACTTCTGCCTCACAGCACTGGGGTCATGAGTTCAATTCCCGACCATGACCTTATCTGTGTGGAGTTTGTATGTTCTCCCCGTGTTTGCGTGGGTTTCCTACTACCTTCATAGTAACACTGTCAAATTCCAGTCACTATTATTATTATTATTCTTTATTTGTTAGGCGCCACAAGAGTTCCGCAGCGCCGTACACAGCACAAACAGTAGACTATACAGAGTGAAACATTACTGAACAATAAACAAAAAACACCAATACTTCAGAAGCTCCAGGCAGGTTAATGCAGTAAAGACGGAGCAGAAGAACAGGTATGGAGACAGGAGGGAAGAGGGCCCTGCTCATACGAGCTTACATCCTAAGGGAGGGTAAACAAAAATCAGGCACAAAGGGGAGCCAGTTGAAGTATCGGGGAGAGAACAGGGGGGCCGGGAGGAGAGAGGGGAAAACGAGCGGAGGAGATGAGGGAACGGGACGGAATATATATATATATGTAATAATGTGATTGCCAGTTGCTCTATATCCCACAGCAACCAGTCAGAAAGCCTTTACCAGTCTAGTGTAGCCTGCCCAATGAGAGCTAACGTATTATTGGTCGCAATGCCACTATGATGGCAGCACAAATTTTACTTGCACCGTTTACTTTTTCTATAACAAATAAAAGAGCAGAATGGAGTTTTCATAAAGTTGTCGTTAGAGACGGTTTGCAGACTTTGATTTGACATTTGATACCAATTCATGTCCAACATCAGAAACACATCAGCAATTTAGGAGGGGGTGGGGGGTGCCATTTATCCATATTGATTATCTGTAGCTAGAGGTCTCCACAGCTGTGTATTTCAAAACAAATGATTGTTTTCAGAAATTGTTAGATATGATTGCTTTTGTTCGTGCCAAACCAATTGGCGTACCTCTGGAAACCATTGGGGCATGGAGATTTTTTTGGAGCCCTCGCGTGGGACATGTATGTTACATTAAACATCTCCGTGCTCTACAATTCCAAAGCGATATTTACACCAGCGTCTCAGGGAAGGGTCATCGCTTCCTAACTCCCAACACATTGAGTGGGAGCTGTGATGTCAAACTGGAGTCTCGCTGCCTTTACATAGGGACTGAGCATAAAGTCTGTGGTTATTATCCTAACAACCCAATTAGTTGCCCCTTACCTTTACAAAGGCTTTGCAGGCCAAGCTTCAATTATTTCTCAGAAATAAAAGACTTGAACAGTTCTTGCAGGAAGCTGCAGAATATGGAGTTCTACATTCTACATCTTCAAAAACCTTTGTGTAGCTCTAGTCTATCGGGTCTCTTGTGCAACGTTGCTGAAAGTGCTCAACTTGTGGCTTTGTCTCTTTGCTACAATGGTAATAACTCACATTGCACCGAGTTAGGCTGGAATTGAACATGTTATATCCATCTCACGCATTTGATTGCTCTTGGTCAACGGTACTTAGCTTTCTGCTCTCCATCCATGTTTGGAGTTACATTAGACTTGCTGATAATAGAGGTGAGATTCAGGAAGACTCTGTTAGATTATCTGGGTCAACATGAAAAGAAAGAAAGAGAAAAGAAACCTTAACACTTTATAGGGCCTTCTATTGCTAGTACTGAACCTTAATTATAAGATCAGCCCAAATCTCTAGCTCCTGTCGTTTTTGAGTTAAAACATGGTTTACATATACAGCAGTATATAGCGTTACAGTCCATCCAAGACAAGTAACTTACTATGAGTCAGGCACCAGACCTGCTGTTACTCGGTCGGAGTCCGGTGCTCCCACCTACCACTTGCAGCTGCTCTCCTCTCCACAAATCGGGATCCTGCGTCTCGTGCTGGCGGGTGCCATCTTGCCGGTCTGAACTGAGCATGTGCACACCTTGGTTGTCTAATTGCCTGTCAGCCCAGTCTATTTAAAGCACCTACCTCCTAATCTGGTGCCAGATCTCCAGGTCTCCTCACCTGTCTAGATGTGTTCTAGTCTGGCTCCAGTTCTCCTGCTACTACCAGTCTCTGCTTCCTGCTCTCCGGTGCTGCAGTTCACTATCCTGCTGCAGAGTGTTACTACCTGTGTCACGCTAACCAGCAGATCATTGCACCTAACTGTGATCCTGACTCCAGTCCTCTGTGCCTTATCTATCTGCAGATCACCTGGTTACCTGGTTCTCCTCTCTGTCTCGCTTGTAGCCCTCCCTCAGATCGGAGACCTGCGGTTAGGGAGCCACGAAGTCCAAACTCCCTTGCAGGGGTCCCTCACGAATACATGCGCAACAGCTCAGTTTCGGCAGCACTGTAGGCTGTATACAATACAGCACCGCCGCAAACACTTCTTTGACAGCGCCGCGGCTGCTATATAGTACAGTGTCGCTATGTGGGGCACTTCATTAGCAGAGGGGAGGGGTTTCTGGAGATCCTGCGTGCGCCCCTGCTCCCCCTCCGTTAGGCTCTGCTCCTCTAGGATGGTAGCGTCAACTCTAGCAGACCGAACGGGTCCTCCCAGACCTGTTTGTGACACTATGTCATAACTCTGGGGCTGGTACAAGGTTTCTTGTCATCTAAGGCAAAGGCATCAACCTGCTGCCCCCTCCTCTAGCAACAACCAACTCCCTGCCCATTACACGCTTGACGTGTACTGATGCAGAACACTCTCCAGGCTGCGCTACTATGCGGAGCTAAAGCAGGATTTCCAGAAGGGGGTGCAAATGCTAGATTTTGGATTTTGGAACAAAGTAAAAAAAAATAAACCTGTCACTAGAAGTTGGCAACAGAAACATTATTTATTTACCCTATACACACTGATCACTATACACAGGTCAGCCTGACATTATACGCCTGATACACAGTGATCACTATAGACAGGGCACACACCAACTGGGCCATAACTAGGGCTGTGCGACAGGGGCGACCGCCCAGGGTGCAACACTGAAGAGGGGAGCATTTTAGGAATATTCTAGGTTAATTTCTTTAAAATTGAGGGCTAAGGGGGCGGCATTTGTCTTTCTTGCCCCAGGCGCTAGAATTCTAAGTTACGGCTCTGCTGATACCAATATTACACACCTGGTACACACTGGCGTGTCCCCTTGCCCATCAGCTTCTCTCACATGCCCACACTGCCCATCATCTTTTGTCTCACATGTTAACAGCCAGTGACCTGTCCATTCATGTGATTGTGTTAGTGAGGGTAGGGCGACATGTGACAGGGGGCGGAGCCATGATGACAGGGTGGTGTAAGGTGGGGTGGAGACTAGTAGAAAGCCAGAGCCTGAGAGTAATAAAGTGGAAGGAGCAGGGTACCCAGCAGAGCAAGGACGTGAGGCTCCAATTAAACCAACGTAGTAAAATGAAATTAAAATCTGCGGCATCGAACGCACCTCTACATGGATCAAAGTTAACTCGTCCAGCTTATTTGATTATAGTAAGCTGTTGTCAACTAGAGGAGCTTGTCAGCTGTTTGAGGCTACGGACCGTTGGGGAGCAGTGCTTCCGCTGCCAAACGGCGCATCCACAGAAACAAAAAAAGAATCCAATTAAACATGTCCCTCAATTTTTAACGCAATGCACAAAGGAAATCTAAAAACAAGAAATACCTGATCTATCCTTTTACTTTCAGATTAAATATAGAAAAAGCAATATTAACGTTGGGTCTTCTGTGCTTCAAAAAGATCAATAATTCAAACCATCAATCTGTTTATTGCCTGTTTTCTGCACGAAGTGCCTGTAGAGCCATGTATCCTTCTGGCCTAGAAATTCAAGTCAGACACTCTATACAGTCATGTAGCATTGGGCAGCATGGTGGCTCAGTGGTTAGCACTTCTGCCTCACAACACTGGGGTCATGAGTTTGATTCCCGCCCATGGCCTTATCTGCGCTGTTGTTTGTATGTTCTTCCTGTGTTTCCGTGGGATTTCTCCGGTTTCCTCCCACACCCCAAAAAAACATATTAGTAAGTTAATTGGCTGCTATCAAATTGACCCTAGTCTATGTGTGTATATTAGGGAAATTAGACTGTAAGCTCCTATGGTGCAGGGACTGATGTGAGTGAGTTCTCTGTACAGCGCTGCGGAATCAGTGGCGCTATATAAATAAATGATGATGATTGTGACTGCTGGAAGCATGTATCAATACAAATGTACAAGATGTGTTACAACTTCAGGATGGGTCCTGCTGTGATGGAATGAGGACAATAATTGTACAATATACTACACTTTTTATTTAAGCTACACTGCATGAGATGTTAATTGCTGCGTTTATCTGTATTTTTTGTATATATACATTTACATTTAAATTAGAGTTGACTGCTGTTGGGTAAAGATAAGTGACATTTTCAAAAAGTCTGCACAATATTCACCTCACTCCGCATTTTGTCACAAAATATTGCACATTTGGCCTTGAGTGTTCCCACTCCTGCCCCAATTGCACCGCACAGCAGAACAAATTGTCCATTGTTGTCCCAGCTCTAGACTACGAATTGTGCAAAATGTAAAGGTACATTCACAGATTAATTCTGCTGTGGATGAAGCTGGACATATCTTGAGATAGACTGCTATTTGTACACGTACATTTGGGCCACTAAAGGAGTGTCACCCTTTATAAGGCATGAGGCGTGACCCTTTATATTGGGGCTTTTTGAATTGCAACTTTACTAGGTGATTGTTTGTTACTATACAGCAATCTCTGAGAACTCCTACTGCCCCCTCTGACTGATACTCAGCATACCTGAACTTTGGCTAATTCTCTGTTATGGGCTTCCATTATCCCTGACCTTGGCTTGTTATTTGGACTATGCTTTTGTGTGTTAACCTGCTATTCCAGCCGTATTTCCAGCTTAGCAGTGTGTTCCTGTGTGCTCGCCTAAAGCTCCCGCCACTACAGTGTATTCCAATCCTGCTATTGTTCAGCCTGGTTACATGCATCAGTGACTCTAGTCTTGTTTCCTGCTCAGCCTCCTACCGGTGTACTCCTGTATGCAGTCATTAAACTCTTGTACAAGTCTATCTCCAGTCCTTGTTCTCCTGTATGCAGTCATTAAACTCTTGTACAAGTCTATCTCCAGTCCTTGTTTTCTTGTATGCAGTCATTAAACTCTTGTACAAGTCTATCTCCAGTGCTTGTACTCCTGTATGCAGTCATTAAACTCTTGTACAAGTCTATCTCCAGTCCTTGTTCTCCTGTATGCAGTCATTAAACTCTTGTACAAGTCTGTCTGCAGTCCTTGTTCTCCTGTATACAGTCTCATGGGGCCTTAGACCAGTAGATCTTCAGCTCTGCCATTGTTTAGCCTTGATACTTGCATTACTCCTGCCACCTTGTCCAGCGTGGCCTTCAGCCACTGAGGCCCATTCTCTGAAGAGTTCTGTTGGTAAATGTATCAAGCTGCGAGTTTCTCACGGGTTTGAAAAGTGGAGATGTTGCCTATAGCAACCAATCAGAATCTAGCTGTCATTTTGTAGAATGTACTAAATAAATGATAACTAGAATCTGATTGGTTGCTATTGGCAACATCAACAAACCTGCTGGAAACTCGCAGCTTGATACATTAACCCCTTGGATTTACCTTAACATTTGCTTTCTGGGATTAAGTTTGGGGATAAAGCTTTGTGCCAGTAAGTTTTATTGTGCAGTCCCTTGGCAAGTGTATTATCTTGAAGTCTCATAAAATAATTCTGTGTTAAAATGGCGACTTAAGTTACCTAAACTAGATTACATTCCCCACTCCACTGTCTCATACTGTTAATTCTTCCAGTTCTGACCTACGCATAAGCTGTATTCCCTCCTATAAGTCCTATTTTATTCCTGTGCCTCTGATCCCTTACACACCAGGAATCCACACTATATAATAATATAATATAATATTTCTCTCATCTCCCAAGAATGGATTGAAAAGAGTATGTAAAACCCTGTATCTGAACGGCAGATAATCGCCCGCTACCCCGGCCGCTCGCTGAATGCAGCACATCTCAAATCCTCACCTTCGCTCTAACGCAACGAAGAGAATTTGCGCCTTAAAGTGACTGCTGTGAGAGCAGCAGAAAGGTTCCTGTTCTGCTGTCTCAAACTGTTTCTCATTATTTACCGCGCTGCGCCCCCACGTTCCTTTTCAAGCTTTTCAAAAAAATCTCATTAGAGCAGCGAACGTTTCTCTGTTTCATTTTTATTTTCTGCTTCTGAGGAGTGACATTTTCTGTTCTAATCCGAGCGGCGCCGCGCACCCTTTCCCTGCTGGAACAGAAGGCCGAGATCTTCAGAATGAAGCTGTAACGTAAAATACTGATGTGACCGGTTCCTCCATGCAGGGAATGTATAATTACTCACATACATGTTATACAGTCTCAGTTTGCTGCAATTAACTGATCTACTACAGCAGTGATGAACAACCTGATAAACTGCAAGGACCACATGAGCGGCCCTATAGCCTTCAACAGGGCCACACATTTTTCTTAATTTCAAAACAGCCCGAAAATGAACTTGGCATGTCCACAAACCTCATTCCAAAATTCCATCACATGCACTCAGACACCCACATGCCACAAAATGCCCCCACGTGCACTTAGGCCCAAACAGACCGGCAGATACCACATGTACTACAGTACACCCCCACATGCCACTCTGACCTCCATACATGCCCCAGCGTGCCTCAGAGCTCATCACGTTCCTCTCAGACCTTCCCACATGCCCACAGGACCTCACAAAATGTGTCAAACAGCCCCCCTCCCAATGTCCCTAATAAAGCCATCAGACCACCCGCACAGGGCTCTTACACTTCCTCCACTTACTCTTAAAGATGGGGCTCGTAGAGAAAGGAGCTCACTACAGTCCACCCTCCTCTGGTATCCTGCGTAACCTCCCTGCATTGTCCATAGAGGGTCATGTGACACAGTCGCTTCTCCTGTTCAGTCTTATTGCCTGCAAAAAAGCAAAGAGTTTCTATCTTCTGTATGTAATTCCCAGTTCCTGTCCTTATGCTGTATGTATGGACAAATGCAGAGTATCATTTCCCTGTTCTGTATGCAGGGTGCAATTCTCAGTTCCTGTCCTTTTGCTGTCATTATGGACAGATGCAGAGTATCATTTCCCTGCTCTGTATGCTGTGTGTTATTCCCAGTTCCCGTTTTTATGCTGTATTTATGGACAAATGCATAGTATCATTTCCCTGTTCTGTATGCTTGGTGTAATTCGCAGTTCACGTTCTTATCCTGTATGTATGGACAGATGCAGAGTACCATTTCCCTGTTCCATATGTTTGGTGCAATTCCCAGTTCCTGTTCTTATCCTGTATTTATGTAGAGATGCAGAGTATCATTTCCCTGTTCTGTATGCTGGGTGCAATTCTCAGTTCCTGTCCTTATGCTGTATGTATGGACAGATGCAGAGTATCATTTCCCTGTTCTGTATGCTTGGTGTAATTCTCAGTTCCTGTCCTTATGCTGTATCTATGGACAGATGCAGAGTATCATTTCCCTGTTCTGTGTGCTGGGTGTAATTCTCAGTTCCTGTCCTTATGCTGTATTTCATCATCATCATCATCATCATCATCAACATTTATTTATATAGCGCCAGCAAATTCCGTAGCGCTTTACAATTGGGAACAAACATTGATAAGACAATACTGGGTAATACATTCAGACAGAGAGGTAAGAGAACCCTGCTCACAAGCTTACAATCTATAGGTATTTATGGACAGATGCAGAGTATCATTTCCCTGTTCTGTATGCTTGGTGTAATTCCCAGTTCCTGTTCTTATGCTGTATTTATGGAGAGATGCAGAGTATCAATTCCCTCTTCTGTATCCTGGGTGTAATTCCCAGTTCCTGTTCTTATGCTGTATGTATGGACAGATGCAGAGTATAATTTCCCTGTTCTGTATGCTGGGTGTAAATCTCAGTTCCTGCTCTTGTGCTGTATGTATGGACAGATGCAGAGTATCATTTCCCTGTTCTGTGTGCTTGGTGTAATTCTCAGTTTCAGTCCCCATGCTGTATGTATTTACAGATGCAGAGTATCATTTCCCTGTTCTGTATGCTGGGTGTAATTCCCAGTTCCTGTTCTTGTTCTATATTAATAGACAGATGCATAGCATAATTTCCTTGTTCTGTATACTGGGTGTAATTCCCTATTCC
The DNA here is from genome assembly GCF_038048845.1 of Mixophyes fleayi. Taxonomy (NCBI): domain Eukaryota; kingdom Metazoa; phylum Chordata; class Amphibia; order Anura; family Limnodynastidae; genus Mixophyes; species Mixophyes fleayi. The sequence goes on along the minus strand of NC_134407.1, from coordinate 9,542,028 downwards.
TGTTCTTGTGCTATATTTATGGACAGATGCAGAGTATCATTTCCTTATTTGGTATGCTGGGTGTAATTCCCAGTTCCTGTCCTTATGCTGTATGTATGGACAGATGCAGAGTATCATTTCCCTGTTTGGTATGCTGGGTGTAATTCCCAGTTCCTGTCCTTATGCTGTATGTATGGACAGATGCAGAGTGTCATTTCCCTGTTCGGTATGCTGGGTGTAATTCCCAGTTCCTGTCCTTATGCTCTATGTATGGACAGATGCAGAGTACCATTTCCCTGTTCTGTATGCTGGGTGTAATTCTCAGTTTCTGTCCCCATGCTGTATGTATTTACAGATGCAGAGTATCATTTCCCTGTTCTGTATGCTGGATGTAATTCCCAGTTCCTGCTCTTGTGTTATATGTATGGAGAGCTGCAGAGTATCATTTTCCTGTTCTGTGTGCTGGGTGTAATTCTCAGTTCCTGTCCTCATGCTGTATGTATGGATTGATGCAGAGTATCATTTCCCTGTTCTATATGCTGGGTGCAATTCTCAGTTCCTGACCTTATGCTGTATATATGGACAGATGCAGAGTATCATTTCCCTGTTCTGTATGCTGGGTGTAATTCCCAGTTCCTGTCCTTATGCTGTATGTATGGACAGATGCAGAGTATCATTTCCTTTTTCTGTATGCTGGGTGTAATTCCCAGTTCATGTACTTATGCTGTATGTATGGACATATGCAAAGTATCATTTTCCTGTTCTGTGTGCTGGGTGTAATTCTCAGTTCCTGTCCATATGCTGTATCTATGGACAGATGCAGAGTATCATTTCCCTGTTCTGTGTGCTGGGTGTAATTCTCAGTTCCTGTCCTTATGCTGTATTTCATCATCATCATCATCATCATCATCATCAACATTTATTTATATAGCGCCAGCAAATTCCGTAGCGCTTTACAATTGGGAACAAACATTGATAAGACAATACTGGGTAATACATTCAGACAGAGAGGTAAGAGAACCCTGCTCACAAGCTTACAATCTATAGGTATTTATGGACAGATGCAGAGTATCATTTCCCTGTTCTGTATGCTTGGTGTAATTCCCAGTTCCTGTTCTTATGCTGTATTTATGGAGAGATGCAGAGTATCAATTCCCTCTTCTGTATCCTGGGTGTAATTCCCAGTTCCTGTTCTTATGCTGTATGTATGGACAGATGCAGAGTATAATTTCCCTGTTCTGTATGCTGGGTGTAAATCTCAGTTCCTGCTCTTGTGCTGTATGTATGGACAGATGCAGAGTATCATTTCCCTGTTCTGTGTGCTTGGTGTAATTCTCAGTTTCAGTCCCCATGCTGTATGTATTTACAGATGCAGAGTATCATTTCCCTGTTCTGTATGCTGGGTGTAATTCCCAGTTCCTGTTCTTGTTCTATATTAATAGACAGATGCAGAGTATCATTTCCCTGTTTGGTATGCTGGGTGTAATTCCCAGTTCCTGTACTTATGCTGTATGTATGGACAGATGCAGAGTGTCATTTCCCTGTTCGGTATGCTGGGTGTAATTCCCAGTTCCTGTCCTTATGCTCTATGTATGGACAGATGCAGAGTACCATTTCCCTGTTCTGTATGCTGGGTGTAATTCTCAGTTTCTGTCCCCATGCTGTATGTATTTACAGATGCAGAGTATCATTTCCCTGTTCTGTATGCTGGATGTAATTCCCAGTTCCTGCTCTTGTGTTATATGTATGGAGAGCTGCAGAGTATCATTTTCCTGTTCTGTGTGCTGGGTGTAATTCTCAGTTCCTGTCCTCATGCTGTATGTATGGATTGATGCAGAGTATTATTTCCCTGTTCTATATGCTGGGTGCAATTCTCAGTTCCTGACCTTATGCTGTATATATGGACAGATGCAGAGTATAATTTCCCTGTTCTGTATGCTGGGTATAATTCCCAGTTCCTGTCCTTATGCTGTATGTATGGACAGATGCAGAGTATCATTTCCTTTTTCTGTATGCTGGGTGTAATTCCCAGTTCATGTACTTATGCTGTATGTATGGACATATGCAAAGTATCATTTTCCTGTTCTGTGTGCTGGGTGTAATTCCCAGTTCCTGTCCTTATGCTGTATGTATGGACAGATGCAGAGTGTCATTTCCCTGTTCTGTATGCTGGGTGTAATTCCCAGTTCCTGTCCTTATGCTCTATGTATGGACAGATGCAGAGTACCATTTCCCTGTTCTGTATGCTGGGTGTAATTCTCAGTTTCTGTCCTCATGCTGTATGTATTTACAGATGCAGAGTATCATTTCCCTGTTCTGTATGCTGGATGTAATTCCCAGTTCCTGCTCTTGTGTTATATGTATGGAGAGCTGCAGAGTATCATTTTCCTGTTCTGTGTGCTGGGTGTAATTCTCAGTTCCTGTCCTCATGCTGTATGTATGGATTGATGCAGAGTATCATTTCCCTGTTCTATATGCTGGGTGCAATTCTCAGTTCCTGACCTTATGCTGTATATATGGACAAATGCAGAGTATCATTTCCCTGTTCTGTATGCTGGGTGTAATTCCCAGTTCCTGTCCTTATGCTGTATGTATGGACAGATGCAGAGTATCATTTCCTTTTTCTGTATGCTGGGTGTAATTCCCAGTTCATGTACTTATGCTGTATGTATGGACATATGCAAAGTATCATTTTCCTGTTCTGTGTGCTGGGTGTAATTCTCAGTTCCTGTCCTTATGCTGTATCTATGGACAGATGCAGAGTATCATTTCCCTGTTCTGTGTGCTGGGTGTAATTCTCAGTTCCTGTCCTTATGCTGTATTTCATCATCATCATCATCATCATCATCATCAACATTTATTTATATAGCGCCAGCAAATTCCGTAGCGCTTTACAATTGGGAACAAACATTGATAAGACAATACTGGGTAATACATTCAGACAGAGAGGTAAGAGAACCCTGCTCACAAGCTTACAATCTATAGGTATTTATGGACAGATGCAGAGTATCATTTCCCTGTTCTGTATGCTTGGTGTAATTCCCAGTTCCTGTTCTTATGCTGTATTTATGGAGAGATGCAGAGTATCAATTCCCTCTTCTGTATCCTGGGTGTAATTCCCAGTTCCTGTTCTTATGCTTTATGTATGGACAGATGCAGAGTATAATTTCCCTGTTCTGTATGCTGGGTGTAAATCTCAGTTCCTGCTCTTGTGCTGTATGTATGGACAGATGCAGAGTATCATTTCCCTGTTCTGTGTGCTTGGTGTAATTCTCAGTTTCAGTCCCCATGCTGTATGTATTTACAGATGCAGAGTATCATTTCCCTGTTCTGTATGCTGGGTGTAATTCCCAGTTCCTGTCCTTATGCTGTATGTATGGACAGATGCAGAGTGTCATTTCCCTGTTCGGTATGCTGGGTGTAATTCCCAGTTTCTGTCCCCATGCTGTATGTATTTACAGATGCAGAGTATCATTTCCCTGTTCTGTATGCTGGATGTAATTCCCAGTTCCTGCTCTTGTGTTATATGTATGGAGAGCTGCAGAGTATCATTTTCCTGTTCTGTGTGCTGGGTGTAATTCTCAGTTCCTGTCCTCATGCTGTATGTATGGATTGATGCAGAGTATTATTTCCCTGTTCTATATGCTGGGTGTAATTCCCAGTTCCTGTCCTTATGCTGTATGTATGGACAGATGCAGAGTATCATTTCCTTTTTCTGTATGCTGGGTGTAATTCCCAGTTCATGTACTTATGCTGTATGTATGGACATATGCAAAGTATCATTTACTGTTCTGTGTGCTGGGTGTAATTCCCAGTTCCTCTCCTTATGCTGTATGTATGGACAGATGCAGAGTATCATTTCTGTGTTCTGTATGCTGGGTGTAATTCCCAGTTCCCGTTCCTATCCTGTATGTAAATACAGATGCAGAGTATCATTTCCCTGTTCTGTATGCTGGGTGTAATTCCCAGTTCCTGTCCTTATGATGTATGCATGGACAGATGCAGAGTATCATTTCCCTGCTCTGTATGCTGGGTGTAATTCCCAGTTCCTGTCCTTATGATGTATATATGGACAGATGCCGGGTATCATTTCGCTGTTCTGTATGCTGGGTGTAATTCCCAGTTCTTGTCCTTTTTCTGTAAGCATGGACAGATGCATAGTGTCATTTCCCTGTTCTGTATGCTGGGTGTAATTCTCAGTTTCTGTCCCCATGCTGTATGTATTTACAGATGCAGAGTGTCATATCCCTGTTCTGTATGCTTGGTGTAATTCCCAGTTCCCGTTCTTATCCTGTATTTATGGACAGATCTAGATATCTTTTCCCTGTTCTATATGCTGGGAGCAATTCTCATTTCCTTTCCTTATGCTGTATGTATTTGCAGATGCAGAGTATCATTTCTCTGTTCTGTATGCTGGGTGTAATTCCCTGTTCCTGTTCTTGTTCTATATTAATAGACAGATGCATAGTATAATTTCCCTGTTATGTATACTGGGTGTAATTCCCTTCTCCTGTTCTTGTGCTATATTTATGGACAGATGCAGAGTATCATTTCCCTATTCGGTATGCTGGGTGTAATTCTCAGTTCCTGACCTTATGCTGTATATATGGACAGATGCAGGGTGTCATTTCCCTGTATGGTTTGCTGGGTGTAATACCCAGTTCCTGTCCTTATGCTGTATGTATGGATATATGCAGAGTATCATTTCCCTGTTTTGTATGCTTGGTGTAATTCCCAGTTCCTATCCTTATGCTGTATGTATGGACATATGCAGAGTATCATTTCCCTGTTCTGTATGCTTGGTGTAATTCCCAGTTCCTATCCTTATGCTGTATGTATGGACATATGCAGAGTATCATTTCCCTGTTCTGTATGCTTGGTGTAATTCCCAGTTCCTGATCTTATCCTGTATGTAAATACAGATGCAGAGTATCATTTCCCTGTTCTGTATGCTGGGTGTAATTCTCAGTTCCTGTCCTTATGCTGTATGTATGGACAGATGCATAGTATCATTTCGCTGTTCTGTATGCTGGGTGTAATTCCCAGTTCCTATCCTTATGCTGTATGTATGGACATATACAGAGTATCATTTCGCTGTTCTGTATGCTGGGTGTAATTCCCAGTTCCTGTCCTTATGCTGTATGTATGGACAGATGCAGAGTATCATTTCCCTGTTCTGTATGCTGGGTGTAATTCCCTATTCCTGTTATTGTGCTGTATGTATTTACAGATGCAGAGTATCATTACAAATGCTCTCTGCTCTTTTATCTATTACATCTCAGAATATTCTCTGTAATGAATCATGTGATACCAGTGGATGAGATTTTGTTTTAGGATCTTAAATTTTTCTTGTCTTATACAAAATACATTTAAATAAATATAATCAGAGTATAGTATTATATATAATTCCATGCTGTACACAGATCTTTGGTCCATACGGCGACTGTAATGCAAAATTCAACAGTGTAGAAATGATATAAATGAATACAGAATATCACATATGTGAGTCGACGCCATGAATCATATATAAAGATCACCCAGGGGAAATATATACGATTCCTATAGCACAAATCAGCAGCATTAAGAGTTTAATAACTTTCTATCTAAATTTGTGACTGTAGGAGAATGTGTCTGGTGACGGTGATAATTAATCCGAAATCTCATCACTGGAATTAAACATTGCAGTATAATGAGTGCGTTAAATGCACATTGTAATTAGTTTAATGTGTCTACCAATAATAACCCAAAAATTAAACAAAATGTTATGATCCTATTTATTTTTAAGCACAACTTTAATTAGCAGAGATTTTATGTGTATTATAGGGGAAAATCCAATCTCGTCTGCAAATTAATATTATTTATTAGAATTCTGTGATATCAAATTGTATCAGAATTAGACTTTCCTCCACTTTATGTTTTACATAGTCAAATATTTTTTGGGAATATTTTTTCCGCTGTTGACGGACAGACAGAACGTACATTTACCCGAACCCTAAACCTCCTTTTGTGGTCACGTTTTTTAAGAAAAAAGATCATTAAGTTACAATTTTATAAAGGGTTCCACACATCCAGGACAAACAAATCGTCATTGCTGTATGTGATCAGCAGGGGATTAATGCACAATTGGGATTTCCAATCTCTATGCTGGGTTAGACGCAGCTATAATATATTAAAATCTATAAAATATAACGTGGTTTGGTGGCACAGTGCAATTCTTACCTTACCGCACCGGAGAGGTTGATTCTGACCAAAGTGCTGACAACATGGAATATTGCGGTTCTCTATATTTACCCGTTGGTCTCCTCCAAGTGCTTCAGTTTCGTGTGCATTTGTTTCCCTGTGATTTTACAATCAGATTATATGCTCCGCTGGGTCAGAGACAGATGTGTATGGTGCTACATACTATGTTGGCGCTATCGTGATAAAAATAATAATAACGACATTGGCTTGGCACCTACTTTTGCTCCATACTGGCATGCCAACCCAAACACATGGTTCAAATGTAGACAGATTTTGCACTGCCTGTTGTTAATGACCCCCATTCCATCAGACCAAGGGGTAAATTTATCAAGCTGCTGATTTAAAAAGTGGAGATGTTGCCTATAGCAACCAATCAGGTTCTAGTTATTTATTTAGTACATTCTACATAATGACAGCTAGAATCTAATTGGTTGCTATAGGCAACATCTCCACTTTTTCAAAACCGCAGCTTGATAAATTTACTCCCACATGTGATTGAACTTTACAGTTTAGTTCATTTTCAAAAAAAAAAATAAACTTGTTTGCATGTTTAATTTTAATAATTAGTTATTCCTTTGTTGTGAATGATGCTCCTCTTCTTTTTGTTCAGCTTCGTAAGGACTTGTGCAGAAAAGTGCAGACAAAATCCTGTATTTTGTCCTTATTTCGAGTGTTCAAAGCATGTTCTACAGTCCTCCTTACAGCATAATGCACCCTGCACATAATGAGCTCGCTAATATAAGACCATTGTATTGTATTGTGCGCTTAAGAACGCTGCAACATTGAGATCAACACAAGATTAACTACGCTTTGCTGTTGTGTGTTATACGCAGTGTTGGAGTGCTTCATTTTAACGGGGCCCAATAACAGCCTTCTGCATATGTCAAATAGTGTCTCTACTTGCTCATTAGTAGAGATGCTCAGGCTCGGTTCGCCGAGAACCGAACACAGCCGAACTTAGGAGATCCGAGTACCGAGCTGGCTCGGTACTGTCATGCGCCCTCGAAATTGCAAACGAGGCAAAACGTCATTGTGACGTCGTCAGATCTCGGATCTCGCGAGTTTTGAACTTCTTTTTAAGATCCAACATAGGAGGGAGTTAGGGCGGACCACCATTTTTCTTTTCTGCCACTGCTGTGTGCCAATGTGTCCTAGATGCGCTAGGAACTGCTGTGTGTTTGTGTCATTGCTCTGTCGCTTACCATCCAGCCAGGTCGCTGCAGTATTTGTCCGAAAGTGTATGAAAATAATATTGTAACCTGTGAGGTGGTCAAAATTGACTGCAAATGACTTGAAATTAGTGTTAGTGAGGTTAATAATAATGTAGGAACAAAAAAAAGAGCAAAATTATGTGATTTTAGCATATTTTAGGATTTTTTCTAAAATATCCAAAACCAAAACACACGAGAGCGGTTTTGATAAAACCAAAAACAAAACACAAAGTTAATCCAGATACAAAACCAATACCAGTTCACGGGGGTCATAGAGCATCTCTACTCATTAGGGCCCTGAGTCATTAAGGGGAGTAAAGCATAAAAATGAGTAACTTTGCACCTGGACAAAACCATGTTGTATTGGAGGGGAGGTAAATTTAAAACGGGGACAGATTTATAGTTGGGGTAGGGCATGTCCTAGATTGACATTAAATTTTATTGCTTAAATTATGCTATCAAGTATTTCTGTTCTACATGAAAAAACAGCCAGTATTTAACTTATGTGCAAAATAATAAACAAATTTGCACCCTTTGTATTGTAACATGGTTTGTCCAGGAGCAAACTTACCGTACTCTTTTTTTTTGCTTTGCTCCCCTTAATGACTCAGACCCTGGGACTATCCAATAATGCAGCATCTGATATATATTATAAGTATCGTGCTGCACTTCCCATCTAATGTCTCACTTTCCACAGACTGATCAACAAGTATTTATAAGAAAATGTAAAACTTTTAAATAAATTTCTTGAGATATTAAAAAAACCTCAAGCGGCCGATGCCATAACTCTCTTGATTGCATCGTCAAGCCCCCACATTTAACCCTTTTCCGTAATTCCAAGTGCGATCGGGCTTTTAACACGTAGCGCTGTCTGATTGCTAAGGAGTTAATCCCAGGATTTGTGGCACAGTCTGACTGATTATCGGAAGCTATAGCGTTTCGTTAGACCTCGGCTGATGAAAAATATGGTAATCATTGTGAGAAATAAAATATTAGATCATTGGATCACAGTTCATTGATTTTGAATTGGGATATTTTAATGCTGTCTCTATAATTTTGCACCTAGGCTCTAGAAAGGAAGATATGGTTCTTCCATCTGAAATACTCCCAGACGAGGGACGTTTCCTGCAGACACTTTCTTTTATTAGATGAAAATATTTTCAAAGAAAAAAATATAGTGAAGGATTTTCTTTGAAGTGCAGTGCAAAATTAATTTGTATTATTACCGTACCCTCCTTGTGCTAACCTTGAATCTAATGCAGTAATGGTCTGAAAGCTGATTTTGTAACGTAACTTGGGTGAAGATCGGGTCATAATCTCTGTGTTCTTTTGAACGGATGGTGATGTAGATAGAGGTTAAAGAGATGCCGGCGTTCATTTAGAGACTTTAAAGGAACCCTGATATCATGCTGAGATAATTGGGCTTTTCAAGTCTAAATGTAGTAGACAGTCGTTTGTGGAATATCTGCATAATGTAAATGTTAAAGGATTGTGTGTGTGACTATACTGGAACCTTCCATACTAAAGGTGTCCACACACACAGTAATTTTTCTGGCCCATTTGGTTGCTTTTGACTAAATGGTAGCATTTAACCACTAAATTGTTTGATCTTTCAGAACTATACATATATACATAAATTGCATAGTGCGTAGTTCATCCATTGTACATATTTAGAGAGGTTGTACATCAGGTGCGTCCTTTACAATTACATCTGTATTGATGCAGAAGAAACAAAATGATTTGTGATTCAGTTGCCAATTTTAGCTCACAAGGAGAAAATACAAAAGTTTTTCCTGAGCCTGTAGGTGGCAATCCAAACGTTCGGTGATTTTAGACAAGTTGATCGGACATTGACACACGTCTGAGTTCTGAAAACCGTATGATGAAATCATGATTGGATTGGATCATGCGGGTTTGAAAATATTGATTATGATCACAGCAGCTTGGGAGTGAGGTCACTGGCCAACCAGAATTAAATATGATGTGGTCACTCAAACTGACCATCAAATGGACAGATCTGTGCTATATTGTACATCCTATATCTGAAAGAATTGGACACCGATCTGTATTATTATTATTATTATTATTATTAATGTTTATTTACAGGGCACCACATGAGGTCGGCAGTGCCGTATAGAGGGCAAACAACAAGACAGTACCTGGTATAACTAGAGATGCTCAGGCTCGGTTCCCCGAGAACCCAACATACCTGAACTTAGCAGATCCGAGCCGAGCTAGCTCGTTACTATCACACTTTTTCGTATTTGAAAACGAGGCGAAACGTCAATGTTACGTCGTCAGATCTCGGATCTCGCGAGTTTTGGAATCCTTTTTAAGATCCAACATAACTGTGGGTGGGAGGGAGGGCGGACCCCCATTTTTCTTTTCTGCCACCGCTGTGTGCCAATGTGTCCAAACATTGAGATCAACACAAGATTAACTACGCTTTGCTGTTGTGTGTTATACGCAGTGTTGGAGTGCTTCATTTTAACAGGGCCCAATAACAGCCTTCTGCATATGTCAAATAGTGTCTCTACTTGCTCATTAGTAGAGATGCTCAGGCTCGGTTCCCCGAGAACCGAACACAGCCGAACTTAGGAGATCCGAGTACCGAGCTGGTACTGTCATGCGCCCTCGGAATTGCAAACGAGGCAAAACGTCATTGTGACGTCGTCGGATCTTGGATCTCGCGAGTTTTGAACTTCTTTTTAAGATCCAACATAGGAGGGAGTTAGGGCGGACCACCATTTTTCATTTCTGCCACTGCTGTGTGCCAATGTGTCCTAGGTGTGCTAGGAACTGCTGTGTGTTTGTGTCATTGCTCTGTCGCTTACCATCCAGCCAGGTCACTGCAGTATTTGTCCGAAAGTGTATGAAAATAATATTGTAACCTGTGAGGTGGTCAAAATTGACTGCAAATGACTTGAAATTAGTGTTATTGAGGTTAATAATAATGTAGGAACAAAAAAATAGCAAAATTATGTGATTTTAGCATATTTTAGGATTATTTTATTTTTATTTATTTTTTTTCTTTTCTAAAAAATCCAAAACCAATACCAATACCAAAACCAAAACAAACAAAGTCAGTTTTGCCAAAACCCAAACCAAAACAGGAAGCTAATCCAGATTCAAAACCAAAATCAAAACCAGTTGACGGGGGTCAGTGAGCATCTCTAGGTATAACAGAACAATACAGTAAACTAATAACACTACAACTCTCAACAGAGCTATTGGGCTACAAGGGGTATATCCAAGCGCAGGGTAGAACCTGTGCCCATCAACTAACAGGTTTAGAGACACTGAAAGAGGTACGAAAATAATGGAGTCCTGGAGTCAAAGGTCAGAGAGCCCCAGGAGGAGGTGTGTTTGGTAACTCTGACAAACAGCTAAATGCTGTCTCCCAGCAGGTAAATAATGTGTGTGGGGGATATAGGGAAGAGTAGAGACATATTACTCTCCGCTTGGCCCTGTTTATAAGAAGCGCTTCACTCTATCTCCTTAATTCATGTTGTTATCTCTGGTGGTCTAGTGAGGACAGAAAGCTACAATGTGCGGACCGGACGTTTGATTTCCAGCCGTTGTTCCAGAGACGCCTGACATGACAGGACGTGGCATCAGACGCTCCTCATATATATGTACAAAGTACCTGGGGGCACCAGATAAAGCTACCAGAGACTCTAATATACATTATAAAGAGAGTCTGCCCACAGTATATAAACACATGAGTGTGGGCAGAACGGTGGCTCAGTGGTTAGCACTTCTACCTCACAGCACTGGGGTCATGAGTTCAATTCCCGACCATGGCCTTATCTGTGAGGAGTTTGTATGTTCTCCCCGTGTTTGTGTGGGTTTCCTCCGGGTGCTCCGGTTTCCCCCACACTCCAAAACATACTAGTAGGTTAATTGGCAGCTATCAAAATTGCCCCTAGTCTCTCTCTGTCTGTGTGTGAGTGTATGTTAGGGAATTTAGACTGTAAGCTACATTGGGGCAGGGACTGATGTGAGTTCTCTGTACAGCGCTGCGGAATCAGTGTCGCTATATAAATAAATGGCGATGATGATGATGATGAGTGTATACCCAGCTGCCTGATTACTGACTGACATTGAACATCTGTAAGTACCTGCAATTGATCTCCTGTTACTACTGATCAGAATAAACCAATTTACTTGGTTAGGTCAGAAGAGTTTTGTCTTGTCAGCAGGTTCTACTTTACGCAACCCAGCAGCCCACAAAGAGATATCAGGCTTTCAATGTGACTTATTTTTCACACCATGACAAGTACAGAAGTACCCAGAAGCCTTTGCTGCACAGTACATGTGTTCCCCTCATGTATAACAAATGAGAAACTACAGAGACAATGATGTTTAAGGATTTAAGCCCTTTAAAACAGTAAGATATCATACAGTACGTTCATTAATTGCTATGAGCGATGCTCCAGCTCTCTGTTACCTGACACCTCCCAAACAGAATAAGATCTGTCAAATTACAGCAATGGATAAATGGTTTCTCTCATGTCTGGTCGTGTAGCTGTAAGTTTCCTTAAGAACACCCTACACACAAACTAATTGCAGTTATAGAATGTTGTGTTTTATTGCAAACTTATTTTCTATTCATCATCTTAAACTTTTTATTTGATTTGCACAAGTCGGACTAATGAACGCCTGGATCAGATTGTTACCGATTGGCTCATTAATTCTGGAAACACTATCTGTGCTCCAAGCGCTAATGAAATCTATCTTTTTTTGTAATTTATATGTTATGACTACAGTGGCTAATTTCACATCTGTCATTTAAAAAAACAAATCAATTCTTTCATTTTGTAAGAGTTCATTTTTGAATCGTTATCATTATCCTCAGTCTTTGTAGTAGGTCAGATCATTACGTTGAAGTTTTTTGTTTTTAATTTGAGATCTGCGGCTTTGAATGGTGCGCACATGATTTGACATTTTAGTAATTGCATCTTTACTAAATATTTTCAAGGGAACGGATGTAATTCTGTCTTCTGCTTGTGATGGGTTCACCAACTTTCCGCGTCTTCTAGGAGTTGTAGTTTTTGGGCCCTTAAACATTAGAGATGGTTGCATCATTGTAGACAGTAGCAAACAGGTGGCATGTTCAAATTGTTTAAGATGTCATACAGTTATAAAGGGGGTCCTAGGCACATAAAAAGACCAAAAAGGTCAAACAAACTCACACCAAAAATCCCACTATAAGCCACATGCCTAAGGGTCATCTACAGTTGACTGGCATGTCCAGAATTCATTCATTCATTTATCCAGATATCCCCAATATCTGCTTGATCCCCTAGTTATAAATAGAGTTCTAAACAAACAGGATTATTAAATTTACAGTGGTACCCCAAAAACTGCAGATTGGTGTTGGTTAGACAGTGACCTAGGGCTGCTACAGGACTGGGGCACATGATAGATGGTTAAATTGGGTTCAGTGGGAGTGTATTGTGCTGAGCATAGGTGTTAATTAAGACAGGAAACAGTAATTGTAATGCAGCTGTCATGTGGGGTTCTGATATATATATATATATATATATATATATATATATATATATATATATATATATATATAAGGTGAACGGGACTGTAGTGGTGGACGTGGATTTGCATGAACAGTATTTACTTTTTTGATGTGCTGTGCGAAAACATTATCTTCTTTCACCTTTCCAAGCATATGAAGTAGAGATGTTCCCTGACCCACGTGTTTTGGTTTTGGTTTTAGATTTGGATTAACTTTGTGTTTTGGTTTTGGTTTTGGATCCCGATTTCTTTTTTTCTAAAATCCCTATTTTTTTTCTCTGAAATCACATAATTTGGCTTTATTATTTTATCCCTACATTATTATTAACCTCAATAACATTCATTTCCAGTCAATTTTTGTCAAGTGACAAGAACAACGCTACCCCTCCTGTTTCTGTTGAGCAATGTCACTGGAGACTGGAGAGTGACAAGAACACTGTTACCCTGTTTCTGTGTGAACAATGGCACTGAGCAATGTCATTGGAGACTGGAGAGTGACAAGAACACTGCTACCCCTGTTTCTATGTGAGCAATGGCGCTGGATCTCCTGGGGAGAGAGGTACTTATAGAATCCAAAACGCACGAGATCCGATAATGCAACAATGACATTTTGCCTCGATTCAGATCAAAGTACATGCAAAAGTAACGAGCGGGGTCACAAGCCTACTCAGATCCCCTAACTTCGGGTGGGCTCAGCTTCCAGAGAACCAAGCCCGAGCATCTCTAATATGTAGTATATATTTTAATCACCACTTGTTAATTCAACATTTTCACCATATTGCAAGTGTGGTTTACTTTTTCCCCATTCTGTGATTTTCACTCTCAGAGCTCTCTAGCCCTCCATCACCCCCCAAAATCCTGACCCTCGATAGACAGGAGGCTGGAAGGTGATGTCTTACTTGGTGCTTTCCACGTTGTTTGTAGATAAAGATAAGATCTTAGTTGAGCACTAGCCCTGATACAACACACTGTAAGGACAATGATTACACTCAATACTGGCGCAGTAGGAGCCAACAAGATGGGCTACTGTTTTTTCCCTGCCTTTTTTTGTCATAGAAAATTCATTCATTATCTATTTGTGTACGTATTAGCTCAACGGGAATCTTGATTGTACAATGTATACAGTCTGATCTGTCCACTTTAACAGATGAAATATTTACAGTCTGAATCCCTATTGCAATTTCTCATAATATATCTTTAAAAGCTTGGGTGGAAGATGGAATAATGAGTCTGGATGAATACATAGTTTCTCCGGCTCAAGGTACCAACTCCAGCAATTATTCTATGAATTTTAATCAAAATGATCTTTTCATTGAACGAGTCGTACAAAAGGTTGTTGATAAAAGTGCAAAAGGGAGATTGTATTTTGCAAGACAAGATTGATTAAATTAGAACAGAGCGTTCGACAAGGCGCTTTTAGGAGACTTGAATTTTACTAGTACTTAGGAGGTGCCACTTATTGGCGGCCATCCTATACTTTCAATCTGATGCCTTTTGCACCTTCTGGAACCACTTTTACAGGAAAACGCATTTTAACCAAGCTAATGAAAGCTTTCAAGCACAAATATTGAATATATAATAAAGTCCTGATTCTTCCTAACTCTCATGATTTATTTAAGACACTAATTAAGTCTAAACTGAGCAGTTTTCTACACGATAAACAGAACGGTTGAAATCCACGAAGCGTCTAGCCCTAAAGTCAAAGTGAACAGAACTTTGAAGTGTCGTTTTTAATCTTCTTACCACGCGTTTTACCGATCAGACCCGCAATCCCGCAGAAGTATATTGATTTTCCACGGGATGTCCCCAAAACTGGGATAGGACTGTGAACCTATGAATGAGTTTAGGTGGACAATTAGAAATCATTTCTGCCTATAGGAAAGCTCCCGTTCTGCGCTTGTGTAATGTACCTTTACTGACAGATCTAAATATGACACATTTGATTTAGTGAACGCGGTGACGGAAGAAATGACAGAGTTTGGATTGCCCAATCTGCCAGCACACATAGCAGCTCAATTGTTTTTAAGCCGTAAACAATCATAATGTCTAAATTTAGATGACCATAGTTCTGACCCCATTGTAACACCGAGGTAAACAGTAACTTGAGTTGGGTGATGGCGACCCTCTGCAATCCCAATCAGTGTAGTAAATGGCAGCACAATTAAAATTGTGAAAAGTCATTTTCTTTACTAAATGAAACAAAAAAATGACTTCCTCCCTTAGGGGCATATTTAATAAAGCATGATAGTGCTTTTAACGGGTCATTAAGGTCCCACAGTGTCCTCCGCAAATTTATTAAGGGGGCATTGCCGCAGATATCATGGATATCTGCTGCTTTGCATTCCTCTTCGTTTTTGGGAGCAGTCACCATTCAACAGAATGGTGACTGCTCCTGGCCGCAATCTAACAAGTCCCGAAAAAACATTTTTTTCGGGAACTTGTCATGTTAATGTACGCCAGCTGGCGTACATCATCCGAATTGAAGAAATCTAATGTTGTCAGCTCTGCTCCGGAGAGCAGAGCTGGACAGCGCATGTGTGGAGGGATCACATGATCCCTCCCTGCCACTCAGCGCTCTCTCTCTGCAACTATCGTTGCAGAGACAGAGAGGGGATCTGTGTGCGCATGTCCAGTTCTTGGAACTGGACATGCGCAATTGAAGAGTGAAGAGAAGACCCGAAGACAGCGCTTCCGAAGAGGGGGGTAAGTATGATTTTTTTTATCACTGAAACAGCAGTTTTTCGGAACTGCTGTTTCTGTGCAGGGCTGTACATAAATGTGAGAAGTAGTTCAATCCTTATCATTGCGATAAGGATTGAAAACTACTTTTCACTTTATGTGAATATTGATAAATGTGCCCCTTAGGGCGAAAACTGACGATACGAAATTCGTCAATATGACCATCCCCACCGCCTGAAGACACCAATCTGTCTTTGCACAAGAGGGGGAATTTGAATGCCTTAACTTTTCTGTTCGAATGTATTAATCATACAAAGCAAGTGATAACACAAAGTATGATTTTTTTTTTGTCTACTAGCTTGGCCCAACATAGTGCTAATATGATGTTTGCATTCAAACCACGTCCTTCTTCTTAAAGATGTTATCGTAGGACTTCCCTGTCTACAGTGTCTGCTTGACATTCCTCCTTCTCTCCAAACAGACAAACATTTTGCAAATTAAATAAATGTAATAGCGGCAGTCTGTCCACACTCCACTTCCTGGACTCTGGCTTGTAACCTTTCACGGGACATAATCTCGGAATCACATCTGCGAAAAACAAAAAAAACATACCATCCCGAACACCGCCTGGAATGCAGATGCGTCTTCTACCAATCTTAGCAGCACGACTCGATCCAAGATCTCATGGTATTAGCGCTCGATGGCTTAGAGAGATCAGCCGTGCAGAGAAAAGGTTATTAAAAATATTCCACCAAGGCGGTTCGACTCCCAGAAATAGTTTGCAAGACGCTTACAGTTTGAAAATATATGTATGTCTCCTAGGAACTGTTAGCTAAGTCTAAATGTACGTATGCAGCTGAATAACGCTCTGGTTTTACAAGTTCTAGTTTACAATGTTTTCCAGCCTTGTCAGTTTCCTTTCTTCTTCATCAAGGGCTGATTGGTTCTATTATTAATCTTAAAACTATGGACAATTTGCAGCTGCTAATGAGCTTAACTTGTCTGGGGTCATCCAAAGCTTTCTCAGCTCTCTGATATTCCGCACGATCTATAAAGCTGACGTTTTAGTGCTGCCTTTTGATATCCATGGAAAATAACTCTGAGACTCCTGTATTAGACAGCAACAAAAAGAAGTGTTTCTGTTTCTGTGGAAACAGCTATTTTGATTCATTGTACAATTCAAGTTTTTTTTTCCTGCAACTCGTATGTGCTTGTAAATGATGCAGGGAATATGGGGCACGGTGGTCAATGTTGGCCAATAGTCGCATAGTTTGTGAAAGTTGCTCATGCGCTTCCCATCAACGTGCTGCTGATCTCAGCTCAATAAGCAGAGATTGGTAATACGATGCATTTCAACTAGAGATGTTCGGGCTCGGTTCTCTGAAAACCAAGCCCACCCGAACTTAGGGGATCCGAGTAGGCTCGAGAGCCGACTCGTTACTTTTGCGCTTCCTTGGATCTGAATCTAGCAAAACGTCATCTTTGCGTTGTCGGCTCTCGCAGGTTTTGGATTCCATAAGTACCTCCCTCCCCAGGAGATCCAGCGCCATTGCTCACACAGAAACAGAGGTAGCAGTGTTCTTGTCACTCTCCAGTCTCCAGTGACATTGCTCAGTGCCGTTGCTCACACAGAAACAGAGGTAGCAGTGTTCTTGTCACTCTCCAGTCTCTAGTGACATTGCTCAGTGCCATTGCTCACACAGAAACAGAGGTAGCAGTGTTCTTGTCACTCTCCAGTCTCTAGTGACATTGCTCGTGCCATTGCTCACACAGAAACAGAGGTAGCAGTGTTCTTGTCACTCTCCAGTCTCTAGTGACATTGCTCAGTGCCATTGCTCACACAGAAACAGAGGTAGCAGTGTTCTTGTCACTCTCCAGTCTCCAGTGACATTGCTCAGTGCCATTGCTCACACAGAAACAGAGGTAGCAGTGTTCTTGTCACTCTCCAGTCTCTAGTGACATTGCTCAGTGCCATTGCTCACACAGAAACAGAGGTAGCAGTGTTCTTGTCACTCTCCAGTCTCCAGTGACATTGCTCGTGCCATTGCTCACACAGAAACAGAGGTAGCAGTGTTCTTGTCACTCTCCAGTCTCTAGTGACATTGCTCAGTGCCATTGCTCACACAGAAACAGAGGTAGCAGTGTTCTTGTCACTCTCCAGTCTCCAGTGACATTGCTCAGTGCCATTGCTCACACAGAAACAGAGGTAGCAGTGTTCTTGTCACTCTCCAGTCTCCAGTGACATTGCTCGTGCCATTGCTCACACAGAAACAGAGGTAGCAGTGTTCCTGTCACTCTCCAGTCTCCAGTGACATTGCTCAGTGCCGTTGCTCACACAGAAACAGGGGTAGCAGTGTTCTTGTCACTCTCCAGTCTTCAGTGACATTGCTCAGTGCCATTGCTCACACAGAAACAGAGGTAGCAGTGTTCTTGTCACTCTCCAGTCTCCAGTGACATTGCTCAGTGTCATTGCTCACACAGAAACAGGAGAGGTAGCAGTGTTCTCGTCACTTGAGAAAAATTGACTGGAAATGACTGGAAATTAATGTTATTGAGGTAAATAATAATATAGGGGTAACAAAAGAGCCAAATTATGTGATTTTAGCAAATAAATAGGGATTTTAGAAAAAAAAATTTGGGATCCAAAATCAAAACCCACTAGGGTGGTTTTGCCAAAACCAAAACACAAAGTTAATCCAGATCCAAAACCAAAGCACGGGGGTCAGTGAACAGCTCACTGAGATTGTTCTCTATTAGCAGGAGTGATATAACATGGGAACTGACTAAACTCGGGTTCACAGACCATATTAAACAGGCCTGGAAAACCTGTGGCTCTCCAGGTGTTGTGGAACTACAAGTCCCAGCATGCTCTGCCAGCAGACAGACAACTGATGACTATCAAAGAATACTGTAGTTGAACAATGTCTGGAGAGCACCAGGTAGGCCAGGTCTGATATAAAAGGATAATCAATGCGGGTAAAATAAAAATGTAAAATTGATGCCCTGTCTGCTGCGTCATCAAATGCAAAGGGCACTTACTACAATCTATGACTTCTGGGAGTGACCTGGGGTTGAGGAAGGGGTGTTTTGCTGTGTTCAATGTACATTAAGGGCGTGCCAAGCTCAAGTGTGCGCAGCCACGTCCAAATCCATCTCTGAGCATCTCAAAATGTGTTTTTCTGCCGTATCTCTTTCTCCAGCTACAGATCTAGTCTAAGTCCTGATCAGTAGTGATGACAGTCTTGTATACATGCTATAACATGTGTTTGCAATCACAAGCAATTGTAAAAATGTATTTTATGTTCAATAGACATTAACAACATCCCAATAAATGTATTTAATGAGGGGTAAAAACACTTTTTTAACTGTTTTATTATTGACTATATTATTATCAGAGATGCTCACTGACCCCCGTGAACTAGTTTTGGATCTGGATTAGCTTTGTGTTTTGGTTTTGCAAAACCGCCTTTGTGTGTTTTGATTTTGGTTTTGGATGTTTTAGGAAAAATTGCTAAAATATGCTAAAATCACATTTTTATGATCTTTTTTTGTTCCTACATTATTATTAACCTCAATAACACTAATTTCAAGTCATTTGCAGTCAATTTTGACCTCCTCACAGTTCACAATATTATTTTCATACACTCTCGGACAAATACTGCAGTGACCTGGCTGGATGGTAAGCGACAGAGCAATGACACAAACACACGGCAGTTCCTACCACATCTAGGACACATTGGCACACAGCAGTGGCAGAAAAGAAAAATGGGGGTCCGCCCTCCCTCCCACCACTGTTATGTAGGATCTTAAAAAGAAATCGAAAAATCGTGAGATCCGACGACGTAACAATGATGTTTTGCCTCGTTTTCGATTCCGAGGGCGCGAGAAAGTACCGAGCCGAGCTCAGTACTCGGATCTGCTAAGTTCAGGTGTGTTCGGTTCTCGGGGAATCGAGCCTGAGCATCTCTAATTATTATTAACAGGTGACATTAATTCCATGTTTTTTTTCTTTCCCTGAGCGTTCTTTTGTTGATTTATAAACCACACAGGTATTGGACGCATCCTGCTGCGTCCTGTGTACTCTATAGAGCACAGCAGACCTACACCCAATTTTAACAGCACACGTATCTTCAGATCTGCGCCTTGATGAATTCACGAGTGCACAAAGCCTAAAGATGTGCGTATAATACTGAACGCGGGCTGCCCTCAGAATGTGTGAATCAGGCCCAGGGTGCGTTCGGCCAGTGTGGACGTGTTCTCTTTAGAATGCTGCGGAGATGGATGTGATCAGTTACACTGTACATGGAGTGAGAGTTATTATCAATGGAATGTTCTGTACTGACATCAGGGCCAGACTGGCCATCTGGCACTTCTAGCAAATGCCAGAAGGGCCGATGGCTAGATGGGCCGGCCTGACACTTCCCCTGGATTGCTGATGACTGGCTCCTCCCCAGGAACCAGCCACATCCGTTGCGCGATGGATCACTCTGCACTGTGCCCTGTAATGTGGACACAGTTTGCAGATTTTCATTTTTATGAATGAGGGAGGGGATCGCGCTGCCGCGATTTTTGCAAGGGGGGGGGAGTTGTCAGGAGTGTGAGAGAGCCAGGGTGGAATGAGTGCAGGAAGAGGGGTGAGAGCCAGGGGGAAAAGGGGTGCTGGAAGAGGGGTGACAGAGCCAGGGGGAAAGGGGGTGCTGGAAGAGGAGTGAGAGCCAGGGGGAAGGGGGTGCAGGAAGAGGGGTGAGAGCCAGGGGGATGGGGGTGCAGGAAGAGGGGTGACAGAGCCAGGGGGAAAGGAGGTGCTGGAAGAGGGGTGACAGAGCTAGGGGGAAGGGGGTGCAGGAAGAGGGGGGAGAGGGACAAAGGAGAAGATGGTGCAGGGGCATAGCTAAAAGAAAGTGTAAAGGGAGAGACATCTTAAGAATGGGAATGTCATGGATGCAGCCATCATAAAACACAAGTAGTAATGAAGAATGGGAATGCACAGAGGGGACAAGTGTTAGGAAAAAATAATAAAAAAAAAATCAAGCCATTACTCCATTCAGGTATATTTTCTATACCCCCACTTCTAAATTTCCACTTCGACCACTGCCCTCTGTCCCCTCCCGACTGCCTGTGTGAGCTGACAGCTGCTGATCCCTCCTCGCCCAGCGCCCAGTAGGAGCACAGAACATAATCAGGTAAGTTCATATATTTTCTCGTGTCCAATGTGTTTTTCACCATCCTTTCATGAACTGGGGGCACTACTGTGTATCCAATGATGTTTAAAACACTATGTATTGCTCATTATTACGCTGTAATGTTTCTTGCATATTTATTTGTACAGAGATTTTTAATTAAGAGGAAAAAAACGCTGCTTGTCATAAATTTTATCTGGGATTGTGTCAATATATCTATTTTTCTTTGCATTGTAAATGGGGTATTAAGCTGCTCCTGGGACTCACACTCTCAGTATCTGATATGCTGTACCAATTTTTATTTGTGAATGAGTTTTTGTCTGGTCACTACTATTGATTTGAGGCACTACTGTATGGCATACTGTTATTTGGGGGCACTACTGTATGACATACTGTTATTTGGGGGCACTACTGTATGGCACAATGTAATTTGTGGGCACTATTGTTGCATAATATGATTTGTGGGCACTATTGTGGCATAATATGATTTGGGGGCACTACTGTATGGTGTATTATTTGGAGGCACTACTATGCCATAATATGATTTGTGGGCACTACTGCATGACCAAATATGAATTAAGGGTAATATTATGTGGCATAATATGACCTGAGGGCACTGCGATGACTTGGGGGCACTATGGTGTGGCATAATATGAACTTCTGCCAAAGACAAGTCTCTCACTGTTGAATATGACGGGAGCCCAAAGAAGTTGCTGTACCGGGGCCCAAAATTCCTCTTGTCGGCCCTGCCTGTGAGTCAAGGGGGTAGACGTCTCCAGGTAAATAATCTAAATGTTTCCTATCTAATCAAACTGATGGATCACATCCAATTATCTCTCACCCACCTCCTCTATCCCACTTAATTTATATACTGTGTTATTTAAAATGACTAGAAAAGACGTATAACCAGTTACTGTAGTAAAAAAAATATTTTTCTCTGACATTTTGCTGTAGATGGAAATACTTTCAATGCGGCCGTGTGGGTTCAACTGATCATTCAATAGTTATGTTTTTTCTGATATATTTGTTAGAGTTTTATTTCATGTGGAATGATTCATGAAAATTCTGCCCTTAATATTTAATTGAGGGAAAAGGGTTCCTGTTACCTATATGTGTGTAAGTATTCTGTTGTTGCTATTTTGTGGGAGATTTGAAAATAGCAAAACATTGGTTTCCTAGAGTGGCGCCTGTATAATTGCTGTAGTATGGGGTGACGTGCTGGTGGCAATGCTGTAGAGTGTTTGGGGCTTAGTATTGCTAATAAGTAGGAGAGAGTATTGCTGTAATGTGGGGGTGATGTCAGTTGCTGTAATGTGTGGGGGGGATGCTGGGTGCTGTAATGTGGGAGTGATGCTGGACGCTGTAATGTGGGGAGTGATGCTGGGTGCTGTAATGTAGGAGTGATGCTGGGTGCTGTAATGTGAGGGGTGATGCTGGTTGCTGTAATGTGGGAGTGATGCTGGACGCTGTAATGTGGAGGTGATGCCGGATGCTGTAATGTGGGGAGGTGATGCCGGACGCTGTAATGTGGGGGGTGATGCTGGTTGCTGTAATGTGGGGGGTGATGCTGGACGCTGTAATGTGGGGGTGATGCCGGTTGCTGTAATGTAAGGGGTGATGCTGGTTGCTGTAATGTGGGGGGTGATGCTGGTTGTTGTAATGTGGGGGTGATGCTGGTTGTTGTAATGTGGGGGTAATGCTGCTTGCTGTAATGTGGGGGGTGATGCTGGTTGTTGTAATGTGGGGGATGATGCTGATTGCTGTATTGTGGGGGTGATGCTGGTTGCTAATATGTGGGGGTGATGCTGGTTGCTGTAATGTGGGGGGTGATGCTGGATGGTGTAATGTGGGGGGTGATGCCGGTTGCTGTAATGTGGGGGGTGATGCTGGATGATGTAATGTGGGGGTGATGCTGGTTGCTGTAATGTGGGGGTGATGCCGGTTGCTGTAATGTGGGGGGTGATACTGGTTGCTGTAATGTGGGGGTGATGCTGGTTGCTGTAATGTGGGGGTGATGCTGGTTGCTGTAATGTGGGGGTGATGCTGGTTGCTGTAATGTGGGGGTGATGCTGGTTGCTGTAATGTGGGGGTGATGCTGGTTGCTGTAATGTGGGGGGTGATGCTGGTTGCTGTAATGTGGGGGTGATGCTGGTTGCTGTAATGTGGGGGGTGATGCTGGTTGCTGTAATGTGGGGGGTGATGCTGGATGCTGTAATGTGGGGGGTGATGCTGGTTGCTGTAATGTGGTGGGGGGGTAATGCTGGTTGCTGTAATGTGGGGGTGATGCTGATTGCTGTAATGTGGGGGGTGATGCTGGTTGCTGTAATGTGGGGAGGTGATGCTGGTTGCTGTAATGTGGGGGGTGATGCTGGTTGCTAATATGTGGGGGTGATGCTGGTTGCTGTAATGTGGGGGGTGATGCTGGATGGTGTAATGTGGGGGTGATGCTGGATGATGTAATGTGGGGGGTGATGCTGGATGGTGTAATGTGGGGGGTGATGCCGGTTGCTGTAATGTGGGGGGTGATGCTGGATGGTGTAATGTGGGGGGTGATGCCGGTTGCTGTAATGTGGGGGGTGATGCTGGATGATGTAATGTGGGGGTGATGCTGGTTGCTGTAATGTGGGGGTGATGCCGGTTGCTGTAATGTGGGGGGTGATACTGGTTGCTGTAATGTGGAGGTGATGCTGGTTGCTGTAATGTGGGGGTGATGCTGGTTGCTGTAATGTGGGGGTGATGCTGGTTGCTGTAATGTGGGGGTGATGCTGGTTGCTGTAATGTGGGGGTGATGCTGGTTGCTGTAATGTGGAGGTGATGCTGGTTGCTGTAATGTGGGGGTGATGCTGGTTGCTGTAATGTGGGGGGTGATGCTGGATGCTGTAATGTGGGGGGTGATGCTGGTTGCTGTAATGTGGGGGTGATGCTGGTTGCTGTAATGTGGAGGTGATGCTGGTTGCTGTAATGTGGGGGTGATGCTGGTTGCTGTAATGTGGGGGGTGATGCTGGTTGCTGTAATGTGGGGGGTGATGCTGGTTGCTGTAATGTGGGGGGTGATGCTGGATGCTGTAATGTGGGGGGTGATGCTGGTTGCTGTAATGTGGTGGGGGGGTAATGCTGGTTGCTGTAATGTGGGGGTGATGCTGGTTGCTGTAATGTGGGGGTGATGCTGGTTGCTGTAATGTGGGGGGTGATGCTGGATGGTGTAATGTGGGGGGTGATGCCGGTTGCTGTAATGTGGGGGGTGATGCTGGATGATGTAATGTGGGGGGTGATGCTGGATGGTGTAATGTGGGGGGTGATGCCGGTTGCTGTAATGTGGGGGGTGATGCTGGATGGTGTAATGTGGGGGGTGATGCCGGTTGCTGTAATGTGGGGGTGATGCTGGTTGCTGTAATGTGGGGGGTGATGCTGGTTGCTGTAATGTGGAGGTGATGCTGGATGGTGTAATGTGGAGGTGATGCTGGATGGTGTAATGTGGGGGGTGATGCCGGTTGCTGTAATGTGGGGGGTGATGCTGGATGATGTAATGTGGGGGGTGATGCTGGATGGTGTAATGTGGGGGTGATGCTGGATGGTGTAATGTGGGGGGTGATGCCGGTTGCTGTAATGTGGGGGGTGATGCTGGATGATGTAATGTGGGGGGTGATGCTGGATGGTGTAATGTGGGGGGTGATGCCGGTTGCTGTAATGTGGGGGGTGATGCTGGATGATGTAATGTGGGGGTGATGCTGGTTGCTGTAATGTGGAGGTGATGCTGGATGGTGTAATGTGGGGGGTGATGCCGGTTGCTGTAATGTGGGGGGTGATGCTGGATGATGTAATGTGGGGGGTGATGCTGGATGGTGTAATGTGGGGGGTGATGCCGGTTGCTGTAATGTGGGGGGTGATGCTGGATGATGTAATGTGGGGGTGATGCTGGTTGCTGTAATGTGGGGGTGATGCCGGTTGCTGTAATGTGGGGGGTGATGCTGGATGCTGTAATGTGGGGGGTGTTGCTGGTTGCTGTAATGTGGGGGGTAATGCTGGTTGCTGTAATGTGGAGGTGATGCTGGTTGCTGTAATGTGGGGGTGATGCTGGTTGCTGTAATGTGGGGTGGATGCTGGTTGCTGTAATGTGGGGGTGATGCCGGTTGCTGTAATGTGGGGGTGATGCTGGTTGCTGTAATGTGGGGTGTGATGCCGGTTGCTGTAATGTGGGGGTGATGCTGGATGCTGTAATGTGGGGGGTGATGCTGGTTGTTGTAATGTGGAGTATAGATGTCAATATTGTCACTTCAAATTATGAAATGACCACATCTGGGGACACCATCATTTTCATCCACTTGTAACCTGCAGCTTAACCTCTGTCCGCAGCTGAAGTAAACAGTTTATAGTTTTCTGAATGTCAATCTGTGACAGAACTATGAATATATAATGCTATAAGGAAAACTGTCCCAGCATTGTATCTGGTAAAATATAACCATTGTGATTTTCAGATGGATATTTTGACTTCATTGCAGGTTGAAGATTTTAATCCTGTTGTGCTAGTTTCTTCATTATTTCTGTTACTCTCCTCCCGAAGACCCACACCTTTATACTGGCATTCAGCTGTACACGGTACAGCTGCAATATAAATGTCCTATATGTATACAAAGCAAAAAAACAGTTGTTGTCAGCATTATGGGTCAGTGTTTGACCTGCATACAATGAGGTACCCTAGACACTGGGATGCAGGCTTAAATCTTATGATCAAAATATGAACCAATACCTTATGTTTTTATTTTGCTAGATACTGTACACACAGACAGTGCAGCCCCTTTGGGCACACCATACCCCCTCGCCTATTCCGATCCCTTCTCTATTCACAGTGTGAACGAAAGGGGGCTCATCACCTGTGCCAAAAATGTGTACAAAATAAATAACTATAAACATGACGGGCGCAGGGGGTTTGGTTCATTGGGTGATCCGTGCCTGGAGACTGTGGTGCAGGAACCACATCCAAACTTTGTAACAGGTTCTCTGGACCCATAATTTTGAAAATGTGTTTATACCGCACACATTGAAAAGGTTCTCGTCTAAATGTTGCCCTGTGATGTATTTCAGGATAACTGGTAATCAGAGGCTGGGGAAGGAGGATTAATGCGCACGCTGTGATATCTTTGTATAGACCAGAGGCACAAATGCCAGGAAATGTATTTCAAATGACAGTAGATTCTGCTCCTGTCACAAACACACAATTTAGCACCTTTTATCTTTGTAAAGGATAACTTGTGTTCTTCCTGTTTAGCTGTGAAATTCCTTTAAATTGAGCAATGAGCGGTTTCTCTGGCTTTTGTTCAAGTATCTGAAAAAAATATGCAATTTGCTAATAACCTCACTGCCTGCAAAAACTTGTAGCACATTCTGAGGTATTACACTATAACACACAGGTTATTGCTGCAATTTGGAGTGAAGCAAATACTAATAGAATTGTAGGCATTGTTGCCGTGGAATGCCTTGTACACAATGCACAGTGGTTAGCATTGCTGCCTCGCAGCATTGGGGTTATGGGATACTTTTGGCTGAATCCCTAAAGAGGGGTGTAGGGGAGGGCGGAGCATCTCAAATCGCTGCATTTTGCCCTCGCCCCCAGTGACGTAATGCCTGTTTTGGTGTCTTTTCACAAGTGTAAAAAGACCCAAAGCAGGCATTACGTCACTGGAGGCGAGGCCGAAATGCCGCGATTCGCGAAGCCACGCCCCCTCCGCCCATACACAACTCCATGCCGGCTCTAATGCGGGAGAACCTACCAGGAATTCGGGAGTTTCCCGGACATTCCGGGAGAGATGGAATGTATGATGTTCTCTGTATAGCGCCACAGTAATGCCTCCAATGCACATTATGCCACATATAAGCGCCCCCAGTTCATATCCTACCATATCCTACCACACATAATTGTCCCCAATTAATATTATGCCACAGTAATGGCCCCAATTCACTTTATGCCCCATAGTAATATCAACAATTCATATTATGTCACACATAAGCATCCCCAATTAATATTATGCCATATATAAGTTGTGACAAAGTCAATGGATTAATGCTAAATCCCAGAGATATTTGCCCCAAGTCCCCTGCCTTATATACGGTAACAGCAGGAAGATTGTTCAGCTCTGTGGGGGAAAGCTTCCCAGAGCATGTTCACAGCAGACTAGTTAAGAGATGCACTTTGTGGGGCCTGTAAAAGGTTCCAGCCCAGATCACTCTGTCTCTCAGACCTGGGGAGGAGGCTGGGTGTCTCCTAAGAGCACCCGGTAAGGGTGAGCAAAAACCCTCTGTTTGGCATTTAAGTCTGGGCACAAGGTCTCAGACTTGAGAGAGAGCCTCTAAGGAATGTTTAGTTAGTGCCGGACAGGCAAGGCTTTTGTTTTGTTTATTTGCACATGCTCAATAAAACTGTCAGGGTTTACCGACCCCTGGTATAGATAGTATATACATAAACACAACAGTCTTCAGTATACATACAAGCATCTGTACAATATAAAGTCGCATCAGAACACATAAAAAAATGTATAAATGAACAACTATTAACAATATAATCATTAAAAAAAATGGATTTTAAAAAAATATTATATATTTTTATATATATATTTTTTAACATTAAATACATAAATAAAGATGCTTTTACTGCACACTGTACATATAATGCCTTGTTATGATCTATCCTACTTGCACATGTTTGGTGCTAGCTAGTGGCATACATAAATGTGGTTTTTGAAATGAAGAATCCGTCCGTTCTCAATGATTTAATATATATTATGTTATCAAGGTCAGACAATAACAATTTATAGTAATAATTATTAAGTTACTGTGCCATTGGGCAGTATTAAAAACTAGGGAGGAATATTTTAAATCCTGGGATTGTCCTTGTACGCTAAGGACTGTTGGCAGCTTTGGGGTCGATCTTAGAAACTAACCCTGTTTCTCTTTATCTTGCACCTATAACCAACACAAAGCAGAAGCAGCCACTTTGAAATGCAACCTATCAATTCATTATAGGAACCAATTGAAACACAAATGCAGAAAATTGCTGACGCGATTGGTTCAAATCGTACAAAGACGTCGGTCTCCCAGGTGAGAGAAATATTGCAATATGTGTTTGCAATATTTCAGCAAACGCATTCAACACGCAGCCTCATTGAACGTGATGACGATCATATGTTTAAACTCTGAACATAATTGGAAGACCTTCCTAGTACCCATAAACCACTGGTGCAGGGGGGTATCATTATCTGGAGGTCACATTGAGGTTGGGATGAAACATGCAGGACCTGGGACCACAGGCAGTAACTTACCCTCCGCACTTACAGCATTGATCTATAATGAATCGTATTATTGCCTGGAGCAAGGAAGAAGGGAATAATAAAATCCTTGTTTGACTTATCTCATTGAAGATCGAGCATTATTAATTCACAGATCCCCCTTCACGTGTGCATGTGTTCCCCTTAATGGATCCAAGGGATGAAATATTATCTGTGTATTGACATATATAGGCATCTCTCAAGTAACACATAAAGTAAGACATTTGCTGTTATACATAAAAGTCAATAACAATTACTTGTGGGCAGCGGCAGGGGACAGCGTATCAATCAGATGCAGAAAGTTTATCGTGCAGCTAGCGAGACACGTACACTTTGGGATTATGGTACCTTTTGCAAATGATGAGCGATTCACCCAAATTTCTGGACAGGCTCTGTTACAGATGAGTGAAGATTTCCACGTTTCGCCAACAAAATTTGTCTTTATCTACCCAGTGCGACTCTAACCACACTGTGCAGGAGAATGGGCTAGGCTGCCCATTACGAACCTCCCTACCTCCAACATGTACCTGGACTACACCCTAGTACAGTGTTGGCTAACCTGTGACACTCCATGTGTTGTGAAACTACAAGTCCCAGAATACTTAGCCAATATATAGCAGCTTATTGCTGGAAGAGTATGCTGGGACTTGTAGTTTCACAACATCTGGAGTGTCACAGGTTAGCCAACACTACCCTAGTAGAAGGGTTATAGTTGGATATCACGATTAATTCCATCCACAGTCATTACCCGGTTCTTCCCTCAGACTAACCATCGCAGAGCAGGGTTACCAGTACATGAGGACAATAGGGCACATATATCACCCTACAGAGCGTGGGCTCATTCAATCAGAACATAACATATCAATTCACGCTTTGTTGCTGCTGGTTGATGACAACTTCATACAAGCGGAAATGTTCACCCTTACCCTGTGTCTTCTGCTGTCACTATGAGGAGTGCTGCTATGTCCAGTATGACAGAATCAGTGTGGGAGACGATGGGTATTTTTAAATGTAATTTAGTATATTTTATTGAATAAAACTCCAAATTATGAAGAAAAAAAAACTTTGCAAAACCCAGAGACTAGAAATGGGCAAATCAATCCATTTAAACCTGATTCAGAAATGAATTAGCAAATCAGTTGATACACAAAATTTGATAATTATTGAATAATTCACACTACCGGAAAAATCGAGCCAATCATCTAGTGCATGGAATGTAAAGAAGCCAATCAGCTTGGATTACTAAATGTCACATGTCCATAGCCTTATATAAGAAGCTTACAGCCCCTCAGACACTAGGGTGTAAATGGAGATGTTATCCATAGCAACCAATCAGATTCTAGCTATCATGTGTCTAGTACATTCTAGAAAATGATAGCTAGAATCTGATTGGTTGCTACGGGCAACACCTCCACTTTTCCTTGTTAGAATACATTTACCCCTCAGTCTTCCTATATTTTTCTGGTATAAATCCTATGCGATTGTACTTGGAGCACTTGCTACATTTACATTCTACTTTGTTATTCCTATAATGACTAACAGTATATTACCTGTCTAAAGTATATTTGTACATATCAATATTACATTAGTAATTATTTTATTAGAACTCACATTCCTTTAGAGCTGTTTGTCATTGTGGCCTCGCATTACGCAGACGAGTTTTGTTGAGGAGCAGTTTAATAGTGTTTGCCGACCTGGCTTTCTTAGAATCCCTCAGGTAACAAACATTAACGTGCGATAAATGAACTGCTAAGGGATTTCTTGTGAGATCTCTATGTAAGACACTACCACAAAATGCGAAAAGTCAGTTGCAATGTAATTTCCTTCGTAATAAAGGCTGTCGTTTAATCTGATATTATGGAAAATGATTCGATTTTAAAAAGCTATATATTATATCTGATACCTCCCTGGTGCGCCGTCTCTGTCCTTTTGGCAATTACAAATGGCAGCGCAAGGTTTTGGCAGGACACTCGCTCAAACTGGAGTTTGTTTATCGGCACTTAATGAAATGCAATTAATCTACATCACTGGTGGGGAGGATGCATTTGTTGAAGACCGATAATTGCTAGTGGCAGTTACCCTTTAGCAAATGAGTTGATCTTTCACCCACAAAAGTCACTGAATGTTTGCAGAAAAAACTATTTAATGAGAGGTATTCTCTACGGGCCTCTTCCTGTTTCATCCTAAGTGTTTATCCGCCTGCAAACGCTTAAAACGAGGAAATAGGCTTAGAGACTCAGTCATTTTAAAGGGGCAAAGTATTTTACCATTTTATTTGGTCATTTGATCGCTAGAGGCATGGTTCCTTTATATTTCATGATATTTCATGATGATGCGCGCTGCCATCTTTAATGTGCACCTTTTTCCTTCACAAGGTAGAAGCAGCCTGAGAATGCATCCTGTCAATTCACTTGGAGCTGAAGGGTGCATTTGTTCTCATGAATAAAAGGTAAAGATGCTCGGGTTCGGTTTTCTGAAAACCGAACCCACCCGAACCTATGGAATCCGAGTAGGCTCGCGAGCTGGTTTGGTACTTTTGCGCGTCATCGGATCTGAATCGAGGCAAAACGTCATTGTTGCACTGTTGGATCTCGCGGGTT
The DNA here is from genome assembly GCF_038048845.1 of Mixophyes fleayi. Lineage (NCBI taxonomy): Eukaryota > Metazoa > Chordata > Amphibia > Anura > Limnodynastidae > Mixophyes > Mixophyes fleayi. The sequence goes on along the minus strand of NC_134407.1, from coordinate 9,511,288 downwards.
CTGCATTCCATAAGTACCTCCCTCCCCAGGAGATCCAGCGCCATTGCTCACACAGAAACAGGGGTAGCAGTGTTCTTGTCACTCTCCAGTCTCCAGTGACATTGCTCAGTGCCATTGCTCATACAGAAACAGGAGGGGTAGCAGTGTTCTTGTCACTCTCCAGTCTCCAGTGACATTGCTCAGTGTCATTGCTCACACAGAAACAGGGGTAGCAGTGTTCTTGTCACTCTCCAGTCTCCAGTGACATTACTCAGTGCCATTGCTCACACAGAAACAGGGATAGTAGTGTTCTTGTCAATCTCCAATCTCCAGTGACATTGCTCAGTGCCATTGCTCATACAGAAACAGGAAGAGTAGCAGTGTTCTTGTCACTCTCCAGTCTCCAGTGACATTGCTCATACAGAAACAGGGGTAGCAGTGTTCTTGTCACTCTCCAGTCTCCAGTGACATTGCTCAGTGCCATTGCTCATACAGAAACAGGAAGAGTAGCAGTGTTCTTGTCACTCTCCAGTCTCCAGTGACATTGCTCATACAGAAACAGGGGTAGCAGTGTTCTTGTCACTTGATAAAATTTGACTGGAAATTAATGTTATTGAGGTTAATAATAATGTAGGAACAAAAAAAGAGCCAAATTATGTGATTTTAGAAAACAATTATCCAAAATCAAAACCAAAACCATGCGGCTCAGTGAACATCTCTAATAAAAAGTGAATTCCTCCACTATATAGAGATAGCGGGTGAACTTTCTGAGTGACACGTGAGCAGCCATCATTGTCATGGATGGTTTTATAATACAAGTGACACTACCTAACTGCAACTCAATAGACAAAGATCCTTTTACAGACCATAGTAACACATTGTTACTTAGAAACTAGAAGTGATTGCTTCATATGTATGAACAAACACTGTAGTACATTGAATTTTTAATTTCAGCTAAATCCAGCCTGTCTTAGCCGTGTAAGCAGATAGTATGAGGGGGGTGTAATGTAAACAACACACTGAGTGGGAGTTTATATCAGTCGCCCAGCTCTCGCTGCCGGCTCTGTCCTCTCCCGACTCTCAGCGTTAGGACTCAATGACTGTAATCTGGTCACAGTGGGGGTCCACAGGGAGGAGGACACCAGGGTGTGCGTGTGAGGGAAGTGTGTCTAACGAGCGGGGGCTGTACACACGTACAACTGTTTAAATCATATTTTTCCTAGTTAAGCTGCCCACGCAGATCCAGACCCAGTCCTTTGGCGCTGACTGAACTGGACCTTCAGCAGTAACACTCACATACAGATTGTATTATCTTAGATTAGCTCCCTGAGCGATCTCCTAGGATAGTCTGATGGTGGCTCCGGCCCGGTGTCTTAATAGCTGCTCAATGTGTCGTGAGAAACCTGCAACATTCCATCATCTTATGTAGAATGAGGCGAAGATTCCGCAGAACAGTTTTGTACGTTTTACTCATCTCTACATAGAAGTTACCGTAATACTCTCTATAACAACAGGTATTGTAGCTGCGTCCAATGTGCGGTAGATGGAACTGATTGTACCAGAGGTCAAATACTGCAAAGTGGTCAATACATCTATGTATAATCACTGTTCCATTCAATGGCCCCTATTTATTAATGACAGCAATTTTAACATGAACCATTTAAATCCTTATCGCAAAGATAAGGATTGAAAGATTGTGTGTATTTATTGAAAATCTCCAACAGGAACAGCGGTCACGAAAGACTGCTGTTACCGCGAAGACTCCTTTCCTATCTTTCCTATGGTCACTATCACAAAGTGATCACCTCTCCGATAGTGACCGGAGGGGAGAGCAGTAAGATGCGGTGAGGAATCCGAAGATCCCTCTATCACAGGGGTCAGGGAACTTTTTTCCTTTTACCCCAAAATATATTTAGATACGCCGACGTTACCCCCTTGATTTGAAAGGAAGGAAATCATATATTATTAATTATTGGAATTCAAAATGTTATGGAATCTATTCAAAATTTAGTTGAAAGCTTCAACTTCAAAACTTCAGGTTTTGGAGAAATGATGTTGCTTCATTTTTGACGAGAGCATCAATATTGGGGCATTTTGATGTCAGAACAATTTGGATACAGTCTTCAGCGTCCATTCGATTTGTCTGCTTTGTTTTTATGTTTGTTAGAGTGGAAAATCCTTGTTGGCAAAGGTAGGTTGTTGCAAAAGGCAGCAACTTTTCCACTGCCTCCTCATGTGCAATTTTGATGCTTTTGCAGCTGTTGACATCCAAAAATATGACAGATCTGCTTTGTTTTCAAATGCAATACGTGCTTCATTATTGCATCGCAGCTCACAAAGTGCCTCTGCCAACCCTTGAGGCTCTTCTGGCACAACAGCAATTTCACATTTAAAGGGGTCTACAATCCAACTGACATCATGTGAATCGGCAGCATTACCCCCAGGAATTTCATTTTTACCCCATTTGGGGTAATTTACCCCTGCTCCCTGACCACTGGTCTATCACAACGCCAGGGCGATCTTAACAACATTATGGGCCCCCGGGCAAAGCAGTGCACTGGGGCCCCTATATATATATATATATATATATATATATATAGATATAGATGTATAGAGATATAGATGTATAGAGATAGATAGATGTACTTGCTCAGTGACCTTTGAAGGTTTTTTTTGCAGGTTTTTTTTTTTCAGGATTATTTATTCTAATTAAGAGCCCCGCCTATGGGGCCCCCTTGTCCGTGGGGCCCCCGGGCACCTGCCCCTCATGCCCAATGGAAAAGATGGCCCTGCACAACGCTCTCCCCATACAGCAGAGCTTAAAATTACACCTACTGTAATGTACGCCAGCCTGAGCTGTATGTGCCTACGCCGGTCTACATTACCGTATGTGTGAATGGCTTTTCATTACTTGTTAAATTGTAGAATAGAACAGTCCCCGTAGACATCTTTGGGGTCTGCTCTGTATTTCGAAAAAAATATATAAATGCAAAGCAGCGAAAATCTATGAAATCTGCTGTGATTCACTGTTCATAAATGTGAAAGATACTTAGATTTATGTGTATTCCCCAAAAACAGTAAAATAATGATTAGGGAATAGGCCCTATTACCACCCCCCTGGTAGATGACTACCGTCAGGTTGTGCGTTCCTGCAGCACTGAGAGGCCTCAATCGTTCCAGAAGGGACTCAATCCAAGAGTCCAAATGTCTGAATCTCCTCCAATTCACCCATCTAAGGGGCCAAACTAGACCATGACCTTCTCCTTTGTACCTTATGCCAAGTGTCCGAACAGCCAATGAGTGGCCAGCTTTATCCTTATTTCCACACCAGAGTCTGTGTGATCACTCTGTGATAATATACGTAACTTTGGGATGAGTGTATGGTTTTTTGGAGAGAAATGATAAAACAATGTATAATTTTAGACAGAATAATCAATTTTATATTTTGTCCTTTTTCAGGAAGTATTTACATTCAATGTGACATAAAGAAATTCAACCATATAAAATAATAAATAAATACATTTAACATTTTATAGTCATGACACGCGACATTCAAAGAGGTGCACGTTTCCAGCATTTTAGGAACGAGCGCTTTCATGGTAAAATACAGTGCTCAATCCTAATATAATCAGGGGTCATTTAAGTAATTTCCATAATTTACAGGGGGGAGTGATTTTAAATATTTGCATCCTGAGCTGCTAGTGGTATATCTATACCAGTGTTGGCTAACCTGTGGCACTCCAGGTGTTGTAAAACTACAAGTCCCAGCATACCCTAAAGCAATAAGCTGCTCTATATTGACAAAGCATGCTGGGACTTGTAGTTTCACAACACCTGGAGTGTCACAAGTTAGCCAAAACTGATCTATACTGTACATCCTACAGAAGATATGGATAATAACAGAAGGTTATTTCATGTTTCCATCGATCACTTCATGTATTATTCTGTAGATAGTACTGAGTATTGTTTTGTATAGTACTAATAGACTATTTTTAGTTACTCTTTGTACATAATACAATGGTGAACGTCAAGAGCAAGCGACAAGACGAAAGTCCATTTAATCTGATTTTTGATCTCACGTAATGTTGAAATCCCGTCTTGTGATTAAAAGGTTAATGGAGTTTCATATGAAACAACTTTGTACCTCAACTTTATGAACATAAACCAATTTTATAGCTAACAGATTCAGAGCCAGCTGTCTCCAGATGTGTTTTATCTGTGGGAGAATCTCCTGCAGCTATTGAAGTGCCTGCAATATAACACATCAACCCTCCGAGCGAGTTTCTGGCATTGTCATATTTGCGCTGCTGTGACACCCGCAGTCATCTCACTTCCACTTGTCTGAGGCTGTCTTTTGTGTTCAGTCAGGACCTTCGGTGCAATTTCTTTTCATTTTGATTTAAACAGGGAGCCATCAAGGAAGAGGAGAGGGTAACAATTTAGTGAATGAAAGCTGACATAGAAGAGGCTTTTCAGGAATTATTTGGTATAGCTTCCTGGGGTTGTCCTATTGCTGAATCTAACCCTCTCCACCTAACCCTCTCTCCACCCTCACTCTCTTCACTTCGCTCCTCCTCAGTAGTGGGGAGCACTTGCTCCCCTCCTCCGACTCCCTTTGGGCCTGCCATCTGTCTACCCTCCCTATAGGATGTAAGCTCGTATGAGCAGGGCCCTCCTCCCTCCTGTCTCGCTACCTTATCTTCTGCTCCACTTCAATATATTTGCCTTGCCTGGAGCCTCTGAAGTCTTGGTACTACTCGTTTATTGTTTTGTACTGTTATTCCCTGTACGGTCCATTGTTTGTACTGTGTACGGCGCTACGGAAACCTTGTGGCGCCTTATAAATAAACGATAATAATAATAATAATCTGCACCAGGTTACTGTAACCCACTGTAATTGTGACCAATCATCATCATCTATTTATAAAGCTCCACTAATTCAGCAGCGCTGTACAGAGAACTCATTCACATCAGTCCCTGCCCCATTGGAGCTTACAATCTAAATTCCCTAACATACACATACACAGACATAGAGAGAGACTAGGGTCAATTTGATAGCAGCCAATTAACCTACCAGTATGTTTTTGGAGTGTGGGAGGAAACCAGAGCACCTGGAGGAAACCCACGGAGAACATACAAACTCCACACAGATAAGGCCATGGTTGAGAATTGAACTCAAGACCCCAGTGCTGTGAGGCAGAAGTGCTAACCATTAGGCCACTGTGCTGCCCAATACCTGACCAATGTCCTGTAGTTCTGACCTGTTAGATGCCCTATATGGACTGAATGTTAGAATTAGGCTGGTTACACACTGCAAAAAAATTCTCCCGATGTGATATCGTTAATGATTTTACCAGCGACTTAAAGTCCCGATCAGCAGCTGATTCCTGTGTACACACTATACACGTTTTACACGATTAACTCTCAGATCTGTGCTCTTCATCTATCATAACCATCGGTTGAAAAGATGGTGACTCTGTTAACTGTATGGAGATCTATGGACACTGACGGCCGTGAGAGCGTACACACTGCAGAATTTGCCCAACATCGTTAGATCGTGTAGCGAGATTTTTAGTCTGTATATAAAATCAAATGAAACGATACAATGTGCTTTGGAACGATAACCGTTGATCATTGGAGCGTACACACTGATGTGATTTCGGGCCGACCGGTCGTTTATCGTGTGATTGGCAGGATAATCATCTAAAAACCTGTAGTGTGTACCCTGTATTATCCAGTAAGGGGATTTATGTATTAGGTTATTTACTGGGCTGGAAATGTAATGAGGATGTAAAGTATTTTGTTTGCTCCTTAGTTTCTATTTGCTATTAAGAAATGTTTCTAATCACAAGAAATTTAGAGAAGTTGAAAACAAAATTGTTATTTTCATCCAAAGAATAAATAAATAATGGAAACTGAAATAGATCAATGTTCAGTTGAAGGCAGATTATAAATTCACTGGGAATTAGTGAAACGCAGAAATATATCACCGGATTTGCTAGAAGTATTTACAGTTTGTTTAAGGCTGTACTTACAAATCATTGATATTTTTTGCCAATCATTATGGAAATTTCTTGAGGGCTAACGAGCATAAAATTTATCTAGAGATGAAAAGTGTTCTTAATATTTGTCATAACATTATATAGAAAATATCTCTAGTTTTACCTATCTACTATTTAAATGCCTAGTGGCGTGTGTAAAAAAAAAAAACAAGCTGCAGCGCCACCTGCTGGGCAGAGTTATACACTGACCTATATATTTCTTGAAGGAGAAGTGACAGTTGGGAGTGGTTGGTGGTTGCCGGGGGTGACAGTGGGGAGTTTTTAACACCTTAAGTAGCTTGATGAAGATGTCGTGATGAAGATGAAGGATGAGGTGATGGAGAAAAATGATGAGGTGGTGACATGTGGACAAAACCACGTTAAAAAGGGGCGCTTGCGTCGGGAAGTAACGCTCTTCCCCTGAGGAGGCCTGGGCTAGGCCCAAATACATGCCAAGAACCTTTTTAACACCTTAAGTAGCTTGATTTGACTAGAATGCATGAGTATCATGCACGGGTTAACTTGTTGAAGTATATCCATATAGGGCCTGATTCATTAAGGAACTTAAATTAAGAAGTTTCTTATTTAAGTCTCCTGGACAAAACCATTTTACAAAGCAAGGGGTGAAAATTAGTATTCTGTTTTGCACATAAGTTAAATAGTGACTGTTTTTTCATGTAGCACACAAATACTTGATAGCTTATTTGTACACTGAAATTTAAAGTTGATATTTGTGCGCTACATGAAAAAACAGTCAGTATTTAACTTATGTGCAAAACAGAATACTAATTTGCACCCCTTGCATTTTAACATGGTTTTGTCCAGGAGACTAAAATAAGAAATTTCTTAATCTAAGTTCCTTAATGAATCAGGCCCATAGTGTAAGTTTATATGTTAATGCCTTTAGCACTGCTCTCCTATAAGACCGCTATGTTTGCATGAAACAAACAAAAGTAGCATCTTCGTATAAAAAAGCTGTAACATCATCTAAATATAGTCCGATTCATAAACAAGCACACACTTGCGGGTGAATTGTTTTTGAAAAAACAAATATAGAAATTTGTTTTAATTTGCTTACGTTGTCTTGATATCGCCATAAGAATATTTTTACATTAACATTTTTTGTTTCTCAAACCTCTGTTAAGAGCATAATTTTAAAGCAAATATGTTTCACTTTAAAAAAATAACCACTAAATCTACGATTCACGAAAATACCACATTATTCTGCTGAACATTGAGTGTATCAGGTTTAAGATGATATTTTTTAAAAACTTCTGAAAAAGTGAAAAAACAGTGTGTATAAAACATTTGTATTAGGATGAGTATTAGTCCTTTTAAAAACAAGTTCTGAAAATCTTTGAAACGCTGATCGTTGCTGCAAATATTGTAGTAACCCACGCAGAGCTCACGCACTGCAGACACCATGGGGTATGTTTACTAAACTGCGGGTTTGAAAAAGTGGAGGTGTTGCCTATAGCAACCAATCAGATTCTAGCTGTCATTTTGTAGAATGTACTAAATAAATGACAGCTAGAATCTGATTGGTTGCTACAGGAAACATCTCCACTTTTTCAAACCCGCAGTTTAGTAAATATACCCCCTAGTCAGGTTTCCTCCTTCTGACTATTCGTTATTCATTATAATCTGGTCTTTATCCATGTTCTGTGTCTTATAGATTATGTTGCTGAGTGATCCGGACATGGAGAGCAGTATATTGATCAGCTCAGATGCTGGAGCCACGTACCAGAAATACAGACTTAACTTCTACATACAGAGTCTGCTGTTCCACCCCAAGCAGGAGGACTGGGTGCTGGCGTACAGTCTGGACCAGAAGGTAAGGTCCACTGTGCTTGACGCCAGAGTTGGATGAAGGGTATGAGTGCACCAGCCCACACTGTGGTCTATTGTTTGTTAATGTATTTTTTTTTTTTAGCGGAGGCCAGAGAATTGCCCCTGAAACATTTTTTTTGCAGGGAGCCTCCTGTGTGGCAAATATATTTAGCTGGTGAGCACAGGTTGTGAGCAGGGAGATGGAGAACTGGCAGCGCTTACTAGGCACCACACACGCACCTCTCTGTGAGTCTAGCCACACCCCCTGTGGCATTAGACACACCCCTTTCAGTGTGATACAGGGGTATCGCACAGGGTGTTGCATTTGCAGAGGACAGTCCTAATGATAAAGTTGCCAGATTGTTAGTCTAAGCAGAAAAATGCTCATTTGGAAAGGGGAAAAAAATATCAATATTGTACTTAGTTTAAAAAAGTGCATTTGCGATGTGTCTTTCATCAAAAATTCATACTTGCATCTACCTGCACTGGTAAGAATGTAAATTATAGTCTATCACCAAACTTTGCAGACTTCCCCAGGAAAGCAGTGGTGAGTTATACTAAATATGTTTGGATTAGCAGCCAGAGGCCATCGTGTTGAGTGTATGCAGTTCCTCCCCACCTAACGTCAATTGTGCAAGTACAGTATGATCGTGACAAGACAAAAAATTAGCTTAGAGTGAACGATTTATTGTATATTCCAATGAACTTGGTTAGATAATCTTGCTGTTTATTGGAGTTGGGTTGAAGGATTTGCTGTGTATATTGGGCAGTACGGTGGCTCAGTGGTTAGCACTTCTGCCTCACAGCACTGGGATCATGAGTTCGATTCCTGATCAGGTCTCTATCTGTGTGGAGTTTGTATGTTCTCCCCGTGCTTGTGTGGGTTTCCTCCAGGTGCTCCAGTTTCCTTCCACATTCCAAAAACATACTAATTGACTGCTATTAACTTGAGCCTAGTCTCTCTCAGTCTGTGTGTATATTAGGGAATTTAGACTGTAAGCTCCAATGGGGCAGGGACTGATGTGAGTGAGTTCTCTGTACAGCGCTGCAGAATTAGTGGCGCTATATAAAAAGCTGCTTCTGCTGATGTATATTAATGCACTTGCAGTGACGGATGTGCAACTGTCTGTGTATATTAAAGCACATTTAGTGAGGGACTTGTGTGTATTAATGCTTTCTGTGTTTATTAGTAGACTTTGCACCAGGGGCTTGTTGTGTATATAAATAGGCTTGGGCTTAGTGATTTACCGTGTATTCCATTGACGATTCATGTAGTCCAGATTAGATACATTATAGATTAATGAGTTTTTTAATTGGGTGACCGGATATAACCGGAATCAGATGTCAACCTGTCGCTAGTACTTATGTGACGCACACAGGCCGTGGGGACGCAGCCAGCTGAAATAGGACGTGAATACAATAAAATAATAGATGTCTGATGTGGATGCTTTTGGAAAATAAATAAGTAAAATGTTTAAATAAAGAATGGTCAGGAAATACAGTCTCGCTGTATTCTGTATTCTGTATCTCGCTGACTCATCTCATCTAAGATTTACGCAGCTACGTTTTATGCTGTATGTCAAAGGGGGAGAGACTGTGATGTCTGCCGGTGACAAGAGATCATCCGTACCGGAGCCCCCTGTCCAGGGTCCTGGATGTCACACTCCAGGCTGATCAACCCCCCCGTCACCTCCCCGTCCTCACAGACGCCCCCACCAACGATCACTCTTTCCTGTTGACAAGCCGGAGTAAAGACGATATTAGAGTGACTGCTTCGCGCAGGACATAAACGTGCACAGAGAAGATGAACTAGTCCATTACTTTCTATCAATGTCTGGGCTAAGGAAGCATAATGATGTGACTACATTTGCAACGTTGTCATAAAACACTTTTATTTTACCCATGAAGTTTAAACCCTTCTAATATAAAGTGCCGGAAGGCGAGGTGAGAGGGGGGCAGTAAAACGCTACTTGTAGGGGTCTCGCTATAAACATAGTGTTTGCGCTGTCATTTAAAATAGCTGTTTTACTGTGTATATTTCTTTTTATGTCATTCAAGGGTTTAAACAAATAAGTCTGGAAATTAGAAGCCAATGGGGGTTATCAATGAAGCCAAATAGTAGTAGGGTCCAATTACGTCTCTATAAGCTTAATTATGCATGAATGTAGGTGTCAGGCTGGAAGTAGGAATACATTAATTTGTTACTTTTTGCTGGTTTCGCACATTGATTGTTCTTTCTGATCTACAAGATGAATGTGCGAGGGGACTGATCCTGAGGAATCGCAGATCAGGAAATTCCTTCCAGTTTCCCCTCTCTCCGTCCCTGGCAGCTCAGTTCCATTTCTTACAGTAGCAAAATATCATTTTTTTAAAGGTTTTTGGCATGCAGAATATGGTAAAATAGCAACTGTTCTGTAAGCCACAGAAAAGGGCATTACGGTGGCTCAGTGGTTAGCACTTCTGTCTGACAGCACTGGGGTCATGAGTTTGATTTTCAACCATGGCCTTATCTGTGTGGAGTTTGTATGTTCTCCCCGTGTTTGTGTGGGTTTCCTCTGGGTGCTCCAGACTCCAAACACATACTGGTAGGTTAATTGGCTGCTTTCAATATATATTTATATGTATTTAAAATCCTTTCTCTCTGCAATTTACCAAAAAATTATAACTATTAATGCCCAATGGCTGATCTGGTAAAGGTAAATCTCATGGCTTTCCCCAGG